>NC_134077.1:1614250-1921000 GCF_965140245.1 Athene noctua
CTCTGCAGAATAGTTTTCAGTATCTTTCAGCTTACCCGGACACGTTTACCAGAGCCTGACGGTGGTGACATGTGCTTTAAATAGAAACCAATCGATCCTTTCTTGCTGCTAGGAAGATCTTTGAGGTTGGAGAAGCAGACGCTCAAAAGGGTCAGATGAAACGGCACATCTACATCTATCATCTTCCGAAAGAGTTTCATTAATAGATCAACCAACGGGGATATAATGTTGCTGCTTTCTAAAACAAAAATGGTTGGAAAAAAGCAACGTGTGTAATCAAGATTGATTTAAATAGCAAAGTACAGAGGGAAATTTCTAACTTCACGTTTTAAACTTTTAACGTTTTGCAAAAGAAGAGACCAATCCCAATCCAAGCTGAAAATGCAGTGCTATTTTTAGCAATATATTTATAACTCTGTACACTAAGGAAACCTTTATTCATCTTGAAACATGAATTCCTGAAGTATTAACTCTTAACACTGCTAAAAGGCTTCCAAAATAATCTGTCAATAGAGTCATTAAGATGTTCATTCTGCCCTGCCAGGTACATCCTGAACTGGAGAACACTTTTTTTTTTTCCCCCCCTCCTCCAGTAAAAATGCTTAATTTTACCCCTGTGAAGATTACTTTGGTCAGAAAAGAATTACAGAACACAAGCCAAGCTGAGTAGATTTGAAAAATGATCTAATTCTACCAAAAAGGGCCTTTGCAGAGCCATGTAGGTGTTTAACATCACCCCAGCAGGGGTGATAACAACGGGGGGTTCTTGGGGTTCGTGGCACTAGAGGAGCTGGCAGCGATTGTTTGTCTCCTCCAATGTAGGAGTTGCAATTTTGAAGCGAAATTCCAGAGACTTTCAAGAGCTTCTCTGTGAGGAGTAATTCAGGGAAGAGGGATTCTGTGTGCTGACACAGCAATGATTCAGATTTATTTCCTCACCCCAATCTGAATGAAGTGTCAACTGAATTGCGATGGCTGGTTGGAAAGCTCAAGTCTGAGAAGGACAAGAGCCTTTTATGTTATTCATTTTCAGAGATAAATCAAAAAGACATTTTATTACATAATAAAACGGAGAACATTCATTCAAATCCCGAACAGAGAAAAGCAGATTATTAATCTGAGAAGCAGCCCCCTGTCTCCCATTCTCACCCCACCAAATTTACTGCCTGGAATCCAGCCAGACTGGGTTAAAACATGGTGGAATTGTGGAAGTTATTCCTACAGGGAAGCTCTGTCGGGTTTTAGCATCTCTCATCAGAATATATTAATAAGTAGTGGAAAAATTGTCAAATATTAAGGGTAAGGGATAATATCATGATGTTAAGTAGCAGAATTTGATAGAGAAGTGAAGCGGTAGCAGCACAAAGTGGGTACTTTCAAAAATATTAAGTTTACCTTTTCCAAACTTCTGGCTGAGATGAGGGGGAAGAGCACACTGACGGCTCTCCCGACTAAACCACTTGTCAGTTGAGAACTGCCGGATGGTCAGTCGGACCGTGTGGGGCTGTCTGCCATCCCTGTGGATCCTACAAAAGGAATCGGAATTACAAAGAATATTTTTCCGAGGGTCTACAGCAACTGTCCCAGCGTCTAAGAATTACAAATCTCCCAATTTCTGGCTTTATTTCACTGATTATACCTTGTGGGTTCTGGCTGATTTCCTTAATTACCCATCAGAAGTTTAACACAATGTGAATAGTCTTCAACTGAAGTGCAAATTAAGTGGGTCAGTCTGCAATATTTTCAATTTAATACATTAAAAATAGTATATTCTTTGTAGTTACACCCTGTATAATACTCAGCTTTTAGCTCTTTCTGCTTGAGGAGGAGACATCCCCAGTTCAGCAGCAAAAGGTGAGCTGCTTATAATTGTTTCAAAGCATATAATTATTTCTTTCCCCCTCCAGAAGGCACGGGGGTGGTGGTATTTTCAGTATAAAAAAGATTTCTCTCCCCTACATGTTGTAAATGAGACACTACAAACAGCCTGGCTGGAAATGTTATAATTACTGAGCAATGTCTGTGGTGCTTAGGGTAAAACCCTGCTTGCCCACGGTGTTTGTGGAATGAAAATGGATGTATCTCTTGTGAGACCTGCAGGGATGTGGGCACAGGAAAGCTTTAAGACTTGGGGACGCATATATAGAGTATCAAAATACCGAGAGAAAAATCAAAATAAAAACCTTTAAGACTTGGAGAGAATTTTAAGGCTTGGAGAGGCATGTAGAGAGTATCAAAATACTGAGAGAAAAATCAAAATAAAAACCTTTAAGACTTGTAGACAATTTTAAAGCTTGGAGAGGCATGTAGAGTATCAAAATATTGAAAGAAAAATCAAAATAAAACCCTTTAAGACTTGTAGATGATTTTAAGGTTTGGAGAGGCATGTAGAAAGTATAAAATACTGAGAGAAAAATAAAAATAAAAACCTGTAAGACTGTAGACGATTTGAAGGTGTGAAGAAGCATGTAGAGAGTATCAAAGCACTGAGAGAAAAATAAAAATCAAGAACTAACGGGGGACACAAAGGCTGTTCAGGACTGACAGAAAGAGGGGTTCAAAAATCAGAAGCTGAAGCTTGGTAGAGGAAATGCAGTTCAGTGCTGCTAGAATAAAATAATTAAAAGGAGTAATGAGAGTCCTGGGAGTCAAGACATGAGTGACTGCATCCTCCTGCTATGCTGGTGCTTTTGTCAAGTGTCTTGGGCTTGGCTACTGCCTGGATTCCTGGGGCAAGGGAAGGACAAAACAAAAATGTTCTTTGCCTGACAGAAAAATAAGTGGTGGAGCAGCATAAATGGGGATCACCAAGGGCCTGAAAGTACAGAAAGTTGCTTATGGAAATAGAAAAAAACAGAGGGTCCTTCCCAGGGATTGGTGAAGATGCTCTAAAACCAAAGCACCAGAGAAGCCTCAGGAAATGATGCAAAGGTCCTGACGGGAAAAGCTGCGCAGGACAGGGAGGGCTGGCAAGAGTTGAGAAAAAACACCCAAAAGGGGGATGTTGGAGAGGCAGGTGCCCTCCCTGTAAATGTATTTTGTGGGGAGAGGAAACGTGGAGTGTGAGACAAACCTACGATGTGCTCCAAGTGCCTCCAGGTCAGCATTTCAGTCATCAAACAGAGCTACTGAAGACAGTCACCTGGCTAATAGGTTAGGAAGCAGTTCTTCAATTTTCTCTTTAACTTCCACTTCTGACGAACATTTTTTAAAGGAATCTTCATCGCTAAAGGACTGAAAAAAAAAAAAAAGCCACATTAGTCCTTTCAGTTTTATATTTACTTCAAAATTCCAAAGAGGAAAGAAAAGCATCACAATTAAATGTAGAATTAACACCAAGATATCCTCGGTGCTCAGAGCTCAACTGAACTTCAGGAGAATTGCACATTAATTTGAGCTGTACTAGGAAATACATACAAAAAGGCAGCGTTATGGTCAGTCCAGCAAAGCTGTATCAAACTAAAAGCATTTTTTTTTTCCTCTTTCTAAAGTAATTCAGAACAATACTTGTACCTGAGGAGGGCCCGATGGAGTCACAGGGGAATCGTCTTCTCCGTAGCTGAGTTTTTGGATACGTTGAGCAGCAGAAACACCCAGTTCCTTCTCCAGCACTGCAGATGGAAACGCTTGGAGATCACACACGTTCCTAACACCCAGCATTTCAAGACGTTGGGTAGTTTTGTAGCCAATGCCTTAAAAAAAAAAAAGAGGTGTGTTAAAAATACCCGGAAAAGTGAAAATTATTTATACCTGTAGATAGAAGAAGTCCCCACCTGCGTGGTACTGACAGTTATTTACACTACTACAGTGCAGGCTTTTCAGCACCATTTTTGCTGAGTTTCCATTCAAATTTTACAATCCCATTAGAAAATTGGGAGCCAGCAATGGTCGGCCGGTGTCTGTAGCCTCCACCGATGCGTCCTGGCCAAGGGCACAGTGTCGGTGTGGAATAATTAGGCAAAATACTTCCTCAGAGTATTCTGTCAGGTTCCATTTTAATAACTGGCAGAAGGTTTCCAATCAGCAAGTTTTTAAAAGTTTGTGTTTAAAACCACGACGTATGGGCTTCAATAAAAATAAGCTGCCACTTCGGTATTTTTGAAGGTATCTTGGAAAGTGCTGCAAGACTTTGAGGTCAAGACCAAAAAAGTAAGAAAACCAATGTGCTTTCATTCCTGCTAAGCAAAACTTAAAATATGAAAAAAGAGAAAAGCAGCCTAAACGCACCCTGCTGCCTGCTTGCGAAAAGGAGATGTTAAAATTTTTTCAGTTCTTCTTTCAGTCTTTTTAATTATCCTAAGAGGATGCTCCCCATCTGCGCTCCCAGCACCATACTCACCAGGCACTTTCTGGATGTGATCGAGGCTGCGTATTAGATCTTGACAGCTTTCAGGCAGAAGAAGTGTTTGCTGATTTGGTTTAAAGGTCCCACATACCAGTTTAGACAAGAATTTGTTGGAGGCCACTCCTGCACAGCCGGTGAGGCCCAGTCTCGTGTAGATGGCTCCCCTGAGCTCTTCTGCAATCTGGGATCCGATAACTAACCTTACGTGCGTTGCGTCGTGCAAGTTGACAGCTGCAAAGGAAAAAGGGAGCAGGGTTTGGTGTGTAAACAGTCCCTAGTTAGCCAATTCTCTAAGATTTTAGATATTTTTTACATTGTGTTAAAGCAGTAGGATTACGGTCTCGCGTGTCAAGTGGTATTGCCATGGCTTCTGAGTTTAACCTCATGCTCATCTCCCAAAAACTCTGGTCAAAGGGAGAGTGCCGCTTGTCCCAACCTAGGGATATACTGTCCAAGAAGCCCGTTTAGGAAGTATTTTAAATGTAAAATACAATATATTAAGAGTTGTCAAAGAAAATTGTTAAATATCAGAGATTCTTGTACCAATGTAACCACAGTAGAGACTAACAAAGCTTTAATTGAAAAGGCTGCCTTGCAGCCAAGCCCTTCTGACATGCAAATGCCAAATGAGGAAAAGGACTATCCAGGCGTTTCCCTCCTCACCAAAGCCACCACAATAGCTCAAAATCCAGGAAAAAAACCCTGCCCGTTTGCCTTCCTAGTGCAGGAAATTGGTATCGCGGCGTCACGATCGCATCCACGTTCAGTCTCCGTAAGTCTGTTCCTGTCCTCAGGAGGCAAAAAACATCTTCTGTTGGGTTTTATTCGTTAAAAACCTCAATTTTGCCAATTGACAACAACTGTGTCGTAGTACAGTAAAACTCCTTCAAAGGAAAAGAAAGGACCGTGACAATCTGTTCTCCTGAGTCACTCTAGATGCTCCTCTGCCACGGAGATTGATTTTTTTGCACAGTCGTAATTGGAACCCTAACGAACATTTGTGATCAGCGGATGCTCAAATACAGAAACCAAGCACAGAGCAGCACGACTTCCCAACTGTTCAGCTCTGAACAATACTCAGAAGCAGAGAGATACTTGAACTTCACAAACGCTGACCGAATTTTTCAGCCTGAAGAACGTTTAACGCACCTTGGTGGTTGTACACGTGACCAGCCACGCCGACTCTGGACCATCCGCTCTGCTGCAGCTGGTTTAGTCTTTTCTCTACAATCTCGGTGATATCCACAAAGTTTTCATCAAACCCGAGCCTTTCTACCAGTGGACAAAATTCCCCCAACAACTCTAGGAGGAAAAGATACCCCAGGGTAATACGCACGCAGCAAAAACCATCAGGTTTTCATGTCTGCTTTCCCATGGATTTGAGTAGGAAACTTCTCTTCCAGATAAAATACTTCTCTTAGCAAAGGTGAAGGAGTATTTAATCATCCCACAAACTACCCATCATCTGCTTTTCTTTGCCCCAAAACTCTCTCTTTCCTCATTTCTCTTTGAAATGACAGTTCTTAACCTCTGCGGTACTTTCTCCTAAGATCTGTTTCCCTGCTAGGTGGGTTTTTGCTTTTTAAAGTTACTACTATTGCTCCTGCTAACACTGCTAAATGCTAAAACCAGTAATCAATAGCAATATTGGCAAATCATTTAATTAAGAGATAACCAGAGACATGCGCCCACTCGGAGGCTTCAGTGTTGTGTCCTCTGTTGCTTCACATTTGGAGCTCTAGTACCGCAGTCAGTGTTGAAATAAGAAAAACACTTGTAAAAAAACTACAAGGGCGTAATCCTAACGTAGCACACGGATCCCACGATGCAGTTACAACGCCTGACCCGGATTGCAACCAAGTCAAACGGTTTATTTTCTGAAATACTGTACGGTTGTTGGGTTATCACCATGCTAGGAGCAGGAAAACCTCTTACGCTGTTGCACACGTGTGCCCGCACACAGGGAGTTTAACAGAAAGCGTTTGTCTTCTGAAAGATTGTTAATTTTGTACCTGTAACCTTGTACGACGTTTCCCTGTATGGAGTCAGATCCTCTCCGTTAACCAGTACCAGCTGAGGACACTTCTCTTTAGCGTCCTTGACAGACATCATTTTCTTAACTCCACGTTTTCTGGCTTCATAGTTACAGGTAACGACGATGTATTTCTGTTGCACACCTAAAAAATAAAGGGTTTTTTTTAACATTGAATTTTATCAGTGCTTCCCAGGAGAGCACAGTACTGCCACGCTGACACGGGTGTCTTATTCTACGAGACTATTAAGGATAAATCTCTTGATTTAGATCACTGGATGGTAAGAACATTTTAAAAGTTTATAGTAATTGTAATATCGCTTTTAATTTTGGGCCTTTCCAGGCAATCTTACCCATGAAAGTGCTCTTTATCCAAGAGTCATTTTAAGATGTACTTTGCTGACCACAGACACTACCCTGTCTCACGTTCATTCTTAACTTCTGCACGGAATAAAACACGACTGTGTCAAAAAGTTGAGGCTCATCTGTGGAGCTCAGGCCTCTCTGTGCCCACGGACGTTATAAACCACCTTCAATCCCCAGAACTGCTCAACCACGTCGGCAAGTGCCTGTACTTGTGCTCAAGAGGATTTATGAGTCTCGTAGTCCCAGCTACGTGGAGTCTAGACTGCACTTTACTCCCTCCGGGTGTGGTTACACCTCCAATGTGACCGTCTGTATCTCACCACGCAACCACGGCCTGACTTTACCCCCGTCCTTAAGTTTCTTCTGCCCGGGTACGCATCATCATCCCCGAATGAACAGGGAAATAGCTCGTACCTAAAGGCTTGTCTCTTAATTTGGGATTACGGATCATTTCTACTTGTGCATAAAAGCAGTCCAGGTCGATGTGCACAACCACTCTGCCCGCTGCGCTTCCAGCTGACGCAGACTTGCCGTGCTCTGCTGCGAGGGAAGTAAATGGACAGATTAAAAATCACCAGCTGCCTCACGTGGGATGTCACTTCTTTTTTTTTTTTTATATTAATCCATCCTAATAAACAGATATTACAGCAAGAATATACAATTTACAAGTTTTACACCAATTCTAGCGCTGCGTTAATTCTAGAATTACTTAGGAGCGTAAATCACCCACAGCAAGTCGGTTTACGACTAAAACACTCCTGTCTTCAGAGGGTCAGTTCTATTTTTCACCAAAGTATTTTAGAACATCACTTTACTGATAAAACAGCCTTACACAGCAGAACACCAACAACTTCTTTTAATGTATTTCTGTAAAATTATCTTTTAACTCCACAAAGTCTAGCAGATATCCACCTTTCCCAGGGGTGGCCAGTGAAGATGGCAAATCACCGTCCAACAAACAGCAAACCCTGCCCTGAAAACAAGCCGGCCAAATTGAAAACAAAACGAAAGAAAAAGAAATTAAATAAAAAGGGGTTTATTTCTCCAAGGTGAAACAAACCCCAGCTAGTTGATGTGTCCCAGCGAAACCCAGCTCTACTTCCGTCTGCTGTTTGGTGACGGGTTTAATGTCTCCTGAGGTTCCCAGAGGAGAACTGGAGGAATCTAGAGCGATTACCAGCAGGATGACAGAAATAATTAAAAAATAAAGAGGAAAAGCAGGGCTGTGGCTGCCGAGGAGGGGCCCTGCCCTCCCCACAGGCCCTCGCCATGGTGTCCTGAGGCGGCCCCCGCGCCCCTCCCGCCTTTTCACCCCCCGTGGGCCCTCCCCGCCCCGGGCGTGTGTCCCCGCCGGGGGACGAGCGGCAGAGGCCGAGGGGAAGGGGCTGAACCGCGGGTTTTCCCTCAGCGACCGGCGCCATCGTTCCCCGCCCGAGGCCCGCGCTCACCCGGGGCGGGCGGAGCGGCCCCGCCGGCCGGCTGTGGGCAAAGCCAGTCCTCCTCCTCCTCCTCCTCCTCCTCCGAGGGCGGCGGGAAGGGCTCCATGCCGCCTCAGGGCTGACTCACCGCCGCCGAGCCGCTCCCTGCCCCGCCGGGGCCACGCTCCGCCCGCCCGCCCCGCCGAGGAGGAGGAGGAGGAGGAGGAGGAAGAGGAGGAGGCGGCGGCGGCGGCGCCGCGCAGGTCCTAGAGCCGCCGGGGGAGGGCCGGGGCCTCCACCGAGCCCGGCCCCGCCGCCTTGAGGGACCCCGCGGGCGACTCGGAGGAGGCGGAGGGACCCGGGGAGCGGTGGCTCCGTTACGGGGCTGCCCCGGAGAAGCTCCTGGGGGTCGCGGCCCGACGGGGCGGGCGGCCCCGAGGCGGGCGGGGGGGGGGGGCGGGCGGCATAGGGGAGACGAATAAACTGAACGCTGGGGCGGGGGGGGGATCCAGGAAATGTTTTACTCATGGCCGCGTCAGAGGAAAAATGGGTGAATTCAGGTTTCTGGCAGTTGCCCCCCCGCCCCGCGGCTCCGCCAGCCCCCGCAGCCCCCCGGGCCCGGCCTCAGGCGCCCGGAGGTCCCGGCCATGGCCGCCCCGGCCGCGGCGCGGCCGCTCTGTCCCGCCTACGGCGCTCTCTATGGTCAGCGGGGTTGGCCGCTCTGGCCCCTCTAGGCCGCGCCGCGCCCCGCTCGCTGGGCCCCGCCGCCACCGGGTTCCGGGGCTCGGCCGCGGAAGCGGGCGCCGGGGGAAAGGAGCTCCGCCGGTTGCGCGCGCAGCCCGCGCTCCTGGCGCCCAGCAGCGCGCCGCGACCGCCATCGCCAGGGGGTCCCGGCCCCGGCCGTGTCCGGGAACAATAAAGCTCTTGTTGCGAGCGACGGGGGCCGGCAGCCGGGGGAGCCCCTTCCCCGCTCGTCCCTCCTCCTCCTCCTCCTCCTCCTTCTTCTCCTCCTCCTCCTCCGGCGGCGCCGCCGCCTCGGGCCCTGCGCCCGGTGCATGGAGAAGCAGGGCAGGATGGATTGCCCCGCGCTGCCCCCGGGCTGGAAGAAGGAAGAGGTGATCCGCAAGTCGGGCCTCAGCGCCGGCAAGAGCGATGTCTACTACTTCAGGTACGTACCGGCGGGGCCGCCCGGCCCGGCGCACTCCGCTCCCCCGGCGGGACGGGAACGGCCCCGGTAGGGACCGACAGCGCAACCCCCCCCCCCCACCCCCCCAACACACACACACACCCCGCGGCGTCCCCCGGCGCCGCCACCTGCTCCCCGGGCTCCCCCCGCTCAGGGCCGGTCGCGGTTCCCTCCTGTCAGGGGCGGCGGGGAGTCCCGCTCGCCTCCCGCCTGTCAGAGGGCCGGTCCCCTCCCGCCGCCCGCCTGGCCGGGAGGCTCCGCTCCGCTCCGCGGCCGGCTGAGGGGCGCCCTGCGCTCCCGCCGCCCGTCTGGCAGGAGCCGGTGTGGGCATGGGGACGGTCCCCGCCCGCCTGGCAGGGGCCGGTGCCCTCCCGCCGTGGCCCTTGTCAGGGGCCGCTGGGTGGTGGGACGGTTGCCCTCCCGCCATGGCAGCCGTGCCCCCAGCTCCCACTGGGGCGCTCCACGGTTCCTGGCCACAACCAGGCAACTTCCAGCCCAGGGCTGGCTGTGGGGCTGATGGCCGGGGAGCCCGCAGGGCTGGTAAGGATCCCCTGAGCCCGGTTTTCCTTTGGGAGAGGAGTGCTAGCGCTGCTGCACGCTGGCCTGTGCCAACCCTCCTGAGCCAAGCTTTTCAGCTCAGCCTAAAGAGAACCCCCTCCTGCCTTTCAACTAAGACTTGCCGTCATCCTTACCCAAGGTACCAAAATAGAGCCTCGGCAGGGGATGCATGCTCCCGTCCCCCCGAATTAATTAGGTAGCTTACCATTAGTATCAAGAGTTGAAATTTTAGCCAAGCTAAGAGCATGCGAAATTTGGAGAACTCTTGCCACTGCTCAATGTTCTCGTTATTACTGCACGGGCTATAGTAAAACCAAGAGAAGCAACAGCAACCTAATTTTGTCTCACCCTCCCGCTTGCTTTCCGAAACTGAAAAGATAGTTCTTTTCTCAGGGCAGAAATGAAATAAATTCTGAAGTCTTGGCTCTTAGGCCACGCTTCTGTAAGTCCAGCCTGCTGCACAGCAGAGGAAGCTGCCTTCTGCAACGGCTAACCTCTTCCCCACAGCACCTCTATTTATAGCTCCCTGCGCAGCTGATGCACCACACCTGGGACCTCTCCCTGCCCTGGCCGTTTCCAAACGGGCCTCGCAGGCTCCTTTTGTCCCAGGGAATGGACTCGGTCTTTCCACTGCCCAACTGGAGGAGCGTGAACTTGCTCCCTCTCAGATCCTGGCTCGTGGAAAAGTCTGTTTTTGTCAGCGCTGAATCCAGCATCATTTGACCCATCACGTGTTGCTGCTAAAGAAAACGCAACGCCTGACAAAAGGACCGCTAGTTGTGGAGGAGGAACAGTCATTTTCCCTGAGTTTTTTGAGCGGAGCCGGTTGAAAACTTGATTTTAGACGAGTTGTGGGCTTGTCTTACCGCCTTTGTCTGACTTGCGCTCCCAACCGTGTGCTAATACTGTGGCAGATGATTGGGTGGCATCTGGCATCGCTGTCTGGCTCTCTGCATCTGCCTTGCCTTTCTGTGGTGCTGCCTCGTGAAGCCTGTCTGAGCCATCGCACCTACGGTCTGAAGCCTGTTTGCTGGATGGGTCCTGGTTTTTCTGCAGATTGCTAAACTCAACTTTTCTGCGTAGGATTATTCTTTCCAGAATTAAATGCCAGACTTTTCTCAAGCCAGACAGTCACTGCTGACTGTGTTGGAATATATTTAATGTAGACGGCCCAAGTAACTTCAGCTGTTTGCTCAGAATGGCCTTGTTTAAAAACACTTGAGTTGAGCCACATGTAGGGGTGTCAGTGTTTTATGTATTACAGATCCTCAATTAAACGATGAAAACACGGGGAAAATGCTGCAAGTTGTAGTGTTTCCACGTTTTAGTTTTTTCCTTTGCAAAGAATGACATGTAACTTCATTAAGTTCATTAAGGCACCTTAGTTAGCTGACTAAAAACCTGAGGTTTGTGTTTTTATGATTTCTTAAGGCTAGAAAAAGCAAAACAGAGCTTGGACAAAGCTTCGTTTACTGCAACAGCCTAAATAATAATAGTAATTACGCACAACTCTTGCAAGATTAATACATGTTGAAATCTACCTTATTTGCATTTTGAAACTTGCTCGTTTTGGGGCTGCTTTATGATGTTTTAATGTGTCACGCTTTAGGAAGATGTGAACCAGTTCCTCGGGTAAAGTAAACCACTTCCACTAGTTTCTGGTAGGGTGTCTTTGCCCCTCTTCACATACATCCGCGATTATCATAAAAAAACTATTAAAAGGGGTGTGGTGGAAATACTTTACAAACACTGGACTAGATCAAAACACAGCTTTTGAGGTTCTGAGTGATGATCCGAGCCTTCACCCTTCAGATTTTGCCTCTGCTGTGGCCTAAAACCCCGTCGAGAAACTCTTTTAACGCTTTTTTTTTTTTTTTTTGTCGAAGATGCAAGATTGTAATCTGCTCATCGCTGCCTCTAAAATTCTGCCTTTTTCATGTGGGAAAGTGGTAGGAATAAATGTTTCAAATTTTAGGATGCCTTCCAGCATGGTTAGCAGTGATGCAGATCTTCTGCCAAACAACCGCAAAATTGAAACTAAAAACTTACCATGCGACTCATCGCTTAGAGTTTGCTGATTTCACTACAGATTACAGGTTTGGAAAAATAAGTAGTCGTTTATGTCTAGAGAAATAACTTCTGTTCAGTAACAGGACTACTTCTGCACGACCAAAGTGAAACAAATTAAAAAAAAAAAAAGTTTTTATGGCTGCAGGCAGGACTGGCATAGGAAATTTATCCTTTTTTTTTTTTTTTTTTTTTTCCTCCTTTTCATTCTGTTATAGCTATGAGGCAGATTTCAGCACTGCTATATTTAAAACAAATGAAAATCTGTTTTGATCCAGTAAGTAGAGCAGGCCAACTGCATTCAAAAGAGATATGTCACTCTAGTTCTGTTGGGGGAAAAAAAAAAAAGAGTGTTAATAAATGCTGCATTGTTAAAATATGTCGCTGAGTACTAAGTGGGTTTGGGTTTGTGTGCCTTACACGGAGTAGTATTCCCCAAAAGCCTTCACAGGCAGGATTTGGCATGACCTCTTGGAGAGTAAATACCACACTTTTTTGGCAACTGTAGGACAAGGACGTCGCATCTGAAGTTTGTACATCTTCGGAATAATTCGCTTAAACTTCCAAGTTGCTTAAGTTTATACAAGCAGTCCGAAGAAATAGATTTCCATGTGTGTTTTGGTTTGAGGATCCTGGGCTTGCACAGGTGACACCAGAGGCCTAATCCTTGTTAATAGTGGTGGAGAAAAATCTTAATTCTTCAGGAGCTGAGTTTGAGGGAGGAGAGAATGACTGTATTTAGTAATAGACAAAGCCTAGAATAAAGTTGAGAAGAAGATTACGACGCGAAATGATGTTTGTTTGAATCGGTTAGAGATACGTAGCAACCCCCAGGAATATACATCATCTTTTCTAGTTTAAAGCAGGTCGAAATTCTCTTAGTGACCGTCTTTTCCACGTTAAAAAGCCAGCGCTGAGCTTTCTAAGGCGAGCTGAAAGGCGGTTTTTGTGGCTCCTCGAGAATAAGAAGTCCTCTTTGGGAACAGCTTGTCTCTTTTTGGAGCAAAATCCTTTATAATGGCCTGCCGGTATCTGCAGAGTGATAATCTGAGGGTATTCTTTCCTTTTGTCTACAGACAGGATATTACATTTAAGCCTATACATCTGATTTTTCTTTTAAATCAAGCTGCCGTGCCTGTATGAACCATTATTTCCAATTTGTCATAACTGGTGTTATCTTAACTGTAATCAAAGTTCTCTGAGAAGCTGTACCTACCCCAAGAACGGTTTTTAAGTGACTCCTATTTCTGCAAGGCCTAATGCTGTAGTAAATTGCCATCTTTTATTTGAAAATATTATTTTTTTCAGTGTACTATGAGGTAGGGGGTGCTGCTGTCCTGCCAAAAGGCTCAGCCAAGCTTCCAAAATCCTGCAGAAGTCTGAGTGAAGTGGGAATTTTGAACATGGGTATCTCAGCTTCTGTTTTCTTTACCCCTTCTCCTCGGTGGTAAAATCCCTTTCGTGTGTATAACCCCCCAGAGCGTTTACCTGTGGAAAAAATGTTTCTTAAAACTCTGACTTGAAATTACTTCTTTCACAGCAGCAGCAAGTGAATATGTTGGCTTGATGCATTTGTTCTTCGTGGGAAAAAAAAAAAAACCAAGCAAGAACTACTCTACTCTTTTCCTAGTCAAGATTAAAAAAGCCGAGTACTTAACTCCGCTTGCAGTGGATTCTAATAGACTGTTAAGTTTAACTACAAAAGCTTTTCCAGTAGAGGTGTACCCATGGGGCAAACAGACATCCCTTACATCCCTTTGAAGTTTGTTTTGTGGTTTGACAGTAAGATAAACACCGGAGAGTTTCCAGTGACAGTAGGACTGGTTTAATTTTGCTTTTTTCCTTTTTTTTTTTTTTTTTTTTTTTTTGCGGGGAGAAACCTTTACCTTTAAAAGCAAGCAAGTCAAGACTTCCTGAGTGATGCTCAATTATACACAGCCTTTTTTTTTTTTTTTAAAAAAAATTATTTCCAAAGGTAATTAGAGCATAGAACAAGTCCTAATAGTGAAGTCTAAATTTTGAGAATGTACTTGACCTTCCGTTCAAGAAAAAAAAATTGCCTTTAGCGACTTGCTATTGTCTTAGTGCTACCCCTATTTATCTTTTTTTCTACAGTGCCCCCACTTAGGGAATTTTCAGTTGCCATCTTCTTTTCTCCAGCACTGCTTATAACCGCACTGCTTTTTTTAACTGAAATGAAAACCAGCACAAGGCCAATGATAATCACAAACAAGTTAGCTCAAGTTTTCTTGTGTAGACTTTCTCTTGATCATCTTTAGGTTTTACTTTGAATATTTTGGCTGCCTTTTGTTTTGCCTGTTGGGAGGAGAATGTAAAAAAAAAAAAAAAAAAAAAGAAAAAGTTGAAGTGGAACAGGCAGTATTTTTTATTTTCATGGTTTATTTACTCATGTTGATCTCTGAAAATGCAATTTCTCCTACTTAAGTTTGGGGCAGCGTCAGGAATGCTGGTTGGACCGTGCTGCCTAATAGGGTCTTAGTATGTAAAATAAATTTATTTTCTTTATAGGATGAATTAATCCCTGTACTGAGTGATAATAATGGTTACTACTAAGTCACAGTGGTAACTCTGACTTCATTTTATGAGGGCACAATGAATCAATCTTCTGTCCCAGCAGAGGAGCTCATCAGGTTGTTTAGGAAGCAGAAATAGATTCTGACAAATGAATTCAAAATATTTCCATAAATAGAAGATTAAATAACAATCTAGAAATGACCCCTTTTACAGTTTGGTGGTGTCAGTTGCTGTCGGTGATTTAGTGTGGTGGGATAAACTATATGTACTATCGTGTCAAAAAAATATTTTTGTCGCAAGCGAAATTAGATAATGCCGAAGGCATGAAAACGGATGATGTTACGCCATTTGTGTAGTGACTTCACCGAATCTTTGAATGTCTTGGATTGTATGTTTGAGTATTTGTGGACAAATCTTTGAGGAAGGAGATCTCCAACAATTGCAGAGCAGTTTTGATATCCCGGCGAACAAATCTGTCGCCCTTAGAGGTCAGCTACGTAGGAGGCAGCAGCTTAGTTTAGTTTAGCAGTTTAGCAGTTTAGTCAGCAGCTGCCCAATATTAGGTTCCCTTGAACGTAAGATCAAACAACTAATTTTATTGTGGGATTTCTGTGGTCTTATTTACTATGACACCGTGAAATACTCGGATATATTTTCAATCCCCTTACTCTCTTGGGCTTCATTCCCAACCTGTGGAGGGGAGCGATTGGTAGAAATACCTCTACCCTCGCTCCACCTCTGTTAGGTAGCCAAATTAAGTTGTTTTTCATCTGAATTGTCTTTTCAAAAGTGTTTGGCGTTGGTGTGTGGCTGTTGGGCACAGCTCTAGGTCAGCCCACAGCCTGCCAGATGGGATCCTGAGGAAACAGGAACCGTGCAACCGTTGGCCACCTTGGGCTGGATGCCTGATTTGTTTAGACTGACCCTGCGGTGCTGTAGTAGACGGTGTAAATACTAAATTAGGGGAGTGAATGATACTTTTAATAGTTATGAAACCACACCATCTCTTTCTTTGGTTTTGTAGCATTTGAGCCACTGCTGCAAAACCATGAAGCTTTGAAAAGCAACTCCGTTGAATCTTGGAGAAGACAATGTCTTCTCCCCATTATCATCTGTAGTTGGAGCATCTAGCTTGGGTTTCCTTCATTTTCCTCCAAAATCTGGTTGATGGGGAGGACCAGCAAGCAAAAGCTCAAAATAAAAAAATAAATATAAAGGAAATTTGCCAAAATGTTTTTGAAAATAACCAAACCCAGAAATGTCTGCTGGCAAGATTATTGTTTTAATAAGCCACGTTACTACCTCGTCTGTAAACCTGCTGTGCATTTTGAACTGGAGAAGGGGGGCCAGAGTAGGTTTTGCTGTATGATAAAATTCAAGGTAACTTCCTTGTACGTTAATTAGCTGGCTCTGCTGCTTCACAGGAAACATCTGAAAAGTGTCTTCATTAATAAAGTTCCTTGCAAGCTCATTATATAACATAATCACCTTCAGCCCACTAAGAACTTCAATTTGTATAGTATGTGAACCCTCACAAGCGTATAGCTGGAGGTGAAGGGTTGTGTTCTTCATTTAATCTTGTATAAAGTGGTTTCAGCCTTGATAATGTCACTGAAATAATAGTTTTCAGCTGTTGTTGCACGTCCCCTCTTTTGAGGTGTGCTGGTTTTTGTTAATTGGTTCTGTTGAAAGACGTTGTAGGGCGTTTAATTTGATGGGATAAAGTTTAAGTGCTGATACGCATGTCAGCTGTAGAATTGAGTCTCTCGGGTGCACTGAATATTTGGGAAAAAACTTCTAATTGGAGTTAACAAATTTGGTAAAAAGCTATATAAAGTTAACTGTCTTTAGGTAAGGCTAAATATTTGTGACTATTTCGTGAATGCTTGTAAAAACAACAGTTTTACAGCGATGTATTGTTGAAGATCTACGTGGAGATACTCCCGTGTAATCCCACGTTGATCCTGCAATTCGAAATTGTCTCAGTGTTGGGTCACGCTGCAGTTTAGTCAGACCAGAGGCTCTGCTGTGTCACAGCCCGCTGAAAGAACGCTTTCACTCCCTTCTCGTCGCATGAAAGAAGTCAGTGTAAAATTAATGAATGTGCGGAACATGTGGATGAAGGCAAATTTTCCTGGTTTCTCCCATATCTGTGTGATATTTCCCGAAAATAATGGGGTGGGCCATGCTCTGACTCTTGTAGCGGTTGAAATTTTAGAGCATGTGAACTCAGCGCGACGTGTTTTAAAAATCTGATTTGGAAGGCTGATGTTTCTTCAAACATCCCTTTCAGTTTGACTCCTGGTAGTTCTGGAGTGTCATCCAGAGTGCCTTCTCAGAGAGAAGAAAGTTTCATTACCTCTCCTTCTGCCTTTCTTTCCTATTCAAAACTAAGTTTGAACTTAAACTTGGTTTTAACGCTTTTAAAGGGGGAAAAAAAACCCAACCCACAACCATACTGGTTCTTAATTTCAACCAAGATGTGTCAGTAGAAGGCTTTTATGTAGACATGCTGGTTAAGTAGGTTGTATAACCTCACTCTTTTCCATTAGTGCACGCTAATTATTTAATAGATGTTCAAATAAAGCCGCTGCAAATAGGCTTTTTATTTGACTTTTACCTCGTGGAGCTTTCTCTGCAGGTACGAGAAAGCTTTGCAGCAGGAGCAGGTTAGAAATTGAAAATAATCCGGGAATGATTCAGAAATTAAGGCAGGACTTTAGTGGTTTGACGCTTTCAGAGTAGAAAATGGAAACAACTACAGGCCTGGCAGTCAAAAAATGAATCAGTGTGAAAACTAATACAGGTGGGGTGGAAATAAAGTTTTGAGTTTATTCAAATCCTCCCAGCATCATGTATTATCCCTTGTAAAACAGGAGGAGGGCCTGATATATGAAATTGTAAGCCAAAACTTCTTGCTAACTTTTTTTTTTTTTTGTCTTGCTAAACATTTTTTTTTTACTGAGAATGATGAGTCTGGACAGTAATAGAAAAAAATTGCAGCCTTGAGGCTGAGTGGAAGGCCAGTGGGAATTTTGAGGTTGAACCAGAGGCTTACAAAGCATCTACCTTCTCCGGTATTTTGTCATCGTATGAACTTGTTGGAACTCTGAAATGAAAAACAATTATGGATAGGGGCTTGTGTGGAAAATAGAAGCAAATAAAATATAGTTTCCTGGTAGAATTTGCTAGATTGTAGAGTTTGTGCCAAAAGAAGGGTTGTGAAGGAGAAGGAATGCTGCTCAATCTGTTGGACCTCAGTGAGATTCACTTTCAGTTGGGTGTCGGTAGATTGCGTTGAGGCTGGAGAATGGGAAATACTACAGGGTTTGTAAAATGCTTCAGGTCTGGAGATTTTGTAAAATGAGTAGGAGGAGACAATAGCAAGTTACGATAAAACAAGGACTTCTTGGCGGTTGTAACTTCCTAATGGAGTAGCATGGACCATGTTCTTGGCACCGATCTGGTATTAATATCACCCAACTTGGACGTGCAAGGGGTGTGAGCTCTGTATGTATCGTGAGCAAGTTTCATACCTGGGGACATCAGAACAAGTGAGAATCAGAAAATAATCTGGAGAAATCGAACGACTTAAGCTAAGGGCATGATTATGCTGAAAATAATAAGGAATAGGCAGCTGTGCACTTTAGGACCAAGAAAACCAATTTTTTGTTGCTTTTAGGAGAGAGGGCAGACGACACGTGGAAGGAAAAGATGCACTGACAGTGTGAATATAGTGGGAGTAGGATGATGAGAATGAGTGGTGGAATAAGGGAAATATTCAAAAAGTGCAGAATAAGTTCTTGACTGAAGTGGCAACCAAAGCTACGGCAGACAGATTCCTCCCCGCCTGCCTTTTTTTGTTTGCTCTTGGCATGTCAGGTCAAGGGCAGGTAGAGCAAATTTATCGTCCTTCGTGCCAGTGTGGGAAGGCGTGGAAGCAAAAGCTATGGGACAGGATGCCAAATGCTTTTTATTAATAAAAAAAAAAAGCGCCTATTTTTAGTTTCTTCTTTTTTGATTGTTTTTTAGTGTCCGCATTTTTAAATTTTTCAAGCTCGGCACAAAAACGCAGTTCTTGACACTGAAATTAAGGCAAAACTCAATATTTGGCTAATGGTTTGCAGGCTATCCCTGCTAAGAGTTTCATTTAAATGGTAGATTTTGTGCTGGGAATTTAATACCTTTAATACCAGCCCTAGCGATGAGCCACGCAGATGGAATATTGGATCATATGCTTTGGTTTGCTTTTGGATTATTGAACAAAACAAACAAGACCTTCAAAATACGACACAAAATGTTGTGTACATAATAGAATTTAAGACGGTTGGATGGATTTATAAAGTTTGTTTTTACTCGTGGAGTCTGTTTTCGGAGTTCTACAGGAAGGATTTTTAGTGAAGTTAAGCTGATAACTGCTCCCTGCTGGAATTTTGGATTCTTTTGAGGTGTGCATGAAGCGTTTCTCTCCAAGGAACCTGAAGAGGAGAGTTAGTAAAAAGAGTCTTGTCTTGATGACCCAGCCTGTTAGCTTCTTACAAAACAATAGGAGGTGGTGATACGGGAAAAAAATGAAAAATAGCATCTTTTATTTTTCCTACCAAAATTCGGATAAAATAGAAGAAGCTGTAGGATGTCAAATTTCAACATTTGTTTAGCAAATACTTCACTATGGGCTAATAAGACCGAGTATATACAGGTTTGAATTAGAAAAAAGGCGTCTGGAACAGAGAATATTGACACCAACTTCAGGCTTGGCTTATTGTTTCCTCCTTTTCCTTCAGTGTTTTACATTCATCAGGGCAGCTGGGAAAGCAATTCGTAACCGGAGGCTTTAGTCAGTAAATTCAGCCCTTCCAGCCTGTTGGGAAATGGACATTTAGCTAGGCAGCCAGCAATTCTTGCCAAGGTTTTATCCTGAATTTTTCTTATAGATGCCTGAATAGGAATGAAAGACAATGGGTCAGATTATTTTCATAGCAAACTTACTTGCCCCACAAGAGACTCGCTCTGTCTCTGACCTTCGGTGCAGAATTTTTCCTCCTGTTAACAAGCCAAGGTGTTAATCTCCACTATCTAAAATAAAACCGGTGGTGTGTTTAGTTTGGCTTATAGTTTAGCTTCAATTTTTGGTTTATGAGACGTAGAAAAGAGTTTTGTGGTGGGGTGTGTGTGTACGTATGTGTGGTGGGTTGTTTTTTGGTTGGTTTTTTTTTTTTTTTTTTCCCCTCCCACACCCATCCTTGAGGAGGTTAGCTTCAGATTGTGATCTTTTTAAAGTCTATTTCTCCCACCCTTTACCTCTTGTTAATTATGTCTTTCCATATTTCTGGATTCATTTAAATGACTTTGAAAAAGGGTTGGCTTAATTAACTATTTTTCCCAGAATTCAATACATATTCTTCTGCGGGGAAGTTCTTGCCTCAAGGTGTTTTTAAGTTTTTTTTTTTTTTTAAAAAAAAAGACAAAACACTTTGGAAAAGCGAAGAAAACAAAAATCTTCAGTCGTTTTCTGCAGAAAGGAAGTGGTGTGAAAAACTCTTGAGCTGAAACCCACCATTTGGGTTTCAGAAGTCGGGAGGATTTTGACACTCGGCTCGTTTCATTGGGTAGAAATTTGCATTAGACCGAGGGACTGTTGGCTTCCTGTGGCGGGTTTTTAGCCATTTTCACAGCTGTCTATACTGAGAGGCTTATCACCAACTGCTCTTGAGGTCTGAATTTCACACAGCAGTTCTCGATACTTGATTTTCTGCTGAGTTTTTTAAGTCCGGGGGCAGCACTGTTGTCCCTTACAGTAGCTTCTTGTCCCTGAGGTGCCTATTAGTGATGACTTGCACAGACCTAGTTAGTAAGTCAACAGAAATTCCCAGCGAGGTCTGAAAAAACGCTGGATTAAATGTGTATTTAGGGCAGAGAGGGCACTGGAAAGGTCTGTGATGTAAGGATTGGGAGACATACCGCTTCCCTAGGAAAACGGGAAATTGGCTGACGTTGCTCAAAAATCTCAGCTGGGACTTGGGGGTAATAATAATTCCAGATGAAGGCAATTTAAATACCTTCCCTACGACTGATTGCGTTTGTTGTGGTGGGGTCTATACACGCGATTGCAGCTTTGGACCTGTTTCATCTTCCGCATCATCTCGCTTGCTGCTTGCTTGCTTGTGGCTCAGTGACTTACCTGGCTTTGCTCACCAGTCTTAGCCACCAAATGGCAAAGAGACAGCGTGTCACCTCCACTCCGAGCTCTGCACATCACTTAAAGCCTTGCTGCTCCACAGCGGAGATGGGTTGCTGTTGAGGCTTAGGCTGGCCTTAGCTAGCAATCGGTTTAAACCTAGCCTACGGTCTTTACATTTGCCCAGAGAGGGTCGCGCGCTTGGCCTTCAGCCTGACGTTTCTAGTTCTTAGACTGGAGTTGGGTTTAGCTGTACTGGTAACCCAGCTTCCCAAGGCTCAGCGTAGAGTCCAACGGCCTGACGTAGAAATTAAATCCTGTGCTAAGGCTGGGCGTGGAACTACAGAGGTTGGGCAGGTACGCCATCGCTAACCAATGAACGTGCCACATGGAATAAAGATAATGGAAACTTTTTAGCTATTGAACAAGGTATAAAACCTGTTATAAGAAGTCAAGGTTGTATCCTCTTGTACAACAAAACATACTAAAGTGTTTTCTTCTTTTTAGTCCAAGTGGTAAGAAGTTCAGAAGCAAGCCTCAGTTGGCAAGATACCTGGGAAACACTGTTGATCTCAGCAGTTTTGACTTCAGAACGGGAAAGATGATGCCCAGTAAATTGCAGAAGAACAAACAGAGACTAAGGAATGATTCTCTCAATCAAAATAAGGTTTGTTAGTAAATACTGTGTTTAAGGATATCCTAAGAATTTCCTTTCCTCTAGTTCATTTAGCAATTTCTTTTCTGCTTTAAAGCAGCCCGCTTCTAGGATGTACATGTCTGTTTAATTTTGAGTAGTGGTAGAGACGTAAATTTATAAATAGAAGGAGCACTCTGCTACTACCAAGAAAACATCAAGGTGAGGTGAAGTATAAATCAGAAGTTTGAGTAACTCAGGAGTCGGCTTGGGACTAAAAACCTCAGTGCTAGTCATCTACCTGAATGATATTCTTCTCACTGAGAAAAATGAGGACTGTTGACACCGAGAGATTCTCCTGTGCGAGGCTTCACATTGCTATGTTCATCTTCCTGTTCTGAGATGAAATAGTTCACGTTTTTAATGGGTGCAGTATGTGCCAGGAAGCTTGTTTTCTGAGGCAAATGTATTTATCTTGTACAAATCTGGCTCTTTGTCTACGGCTGGGTAGCTTAACAAGGCCAGGTGTTATTCTGGTTTAAGATTCCTTTCTCAATTGATCTGATTGTGCTCTTATTGTCTGTTTCTTTTGGAACAACAGTGTATCCTTTTGAATACTGAAGAAATTGTGCACAGTAGATTAAAAACGAAAGGCTGAAGCATACAGAAGCGAAATAACTGATGTAGCACATAGGGACAGGACAAGTCAATTCAGCTGACTCACAGATAATACGTTCCTGGGTAAACTTTAGAAACCTCGTACAACGGTTTGAAAGAATTTCTGTAACAACCTGCAATGTTTTCTTTTTAAAAATATTTTATTCTTCAGGATTCCATCACTTACAGTAGTGTGGGAAAAATAACAAGTTGGAGTGATGTCTTGTGCACTGATGTTTTTTGTCATCTGCCGTCCGTAATGCGTGAACCTCACGTTTCATGCTGATTTTATTTAAAGCGTGTGTTCAAATGATTTAATATTTTCTTCCCACAGACATGAGGCTTTCAGATAATACCACACTTCGGGGTAGTCCAAGGGAAGTTTTGCAGGAGGTTTTTTGCAGGAACAGAAATTACAACATTTGGGATAATATAAGTTCAGATGAGTCTGTGCTCACTTTGCATTCCTTTGATCTTAATTTACTCATATGTTGCTCACAGTAGCTCTGTTAAATACAAGATTAGAGAAAAAAAAAAAAAAGCTTTTTTTGTTTTAAATTTTTAGGTAAATCACATTTATTATTTCAGAGTGACTGAATCTAGAGCTCCTGAGCTTTTGAGAATTTCTGTAGTATTCCTGTGACAGTTACAAATGAGATCTCTTATTCCTGAAGTTTATGTTTTCTTTGGTTGGTTGTGGTTGTCTTCTAATCCTTGCAGCTGTGCTGCTGGGGGGGCCCTAAAAGACAGACTTGCCTAGGCAAGTTTGTGTATAAACTTGCTCGCATTTTATGGGGTGTTTGTTTTTGTACAAACAATTTACCACAAATGTTTCTAAATTCTTTGGCTCCCCTTCTGTTTCAAGAAGGAAGAAGCAAAATACACTTGAGTTTTCTTTCGGGGATGTGTCTAGGCAGTTAGATTTATGCAGCTGGCAGATGGAAATGCTGTCTTGCCTTGCTTCTAACTTTTGAGATGCTCGATGTCAGCGTTGACATGCTGATGCCACCTGGCTAAAAATGGAAGCGTGCTACCAAATGCCCTCCATTTTGTGACGTTCATGTACAACGGTGTAAACGACACGGAAATATTCTTCTTGCAAAATACTTCAGTCTTAGCCTCGTGCATTTGTATTGCCCTTTCAGTATTGGCAATAAAATCATATATTTGATAGGTTTATTTACGGTGGAGCCACAGGAGTTGTGCTTCAACCTTGCCATTGTTTTTTTGCGCCCCCATTTTCCCATTTCACTTGCAAATGAAGTGACTTTATTTATTTGAAGGGCTTTTGAAGAGATGATGAAATAAGGAATACAATTGAATATGAATCCGGTAGATACAGCATGCTGCTGTGCTTATAAAATATGCTTATTAATTCTGTATTTTGTAAAGAAAACATAAAAGAGAGTACTGGATAAACATGCTGTCTGGTTATAAGTGACTTCTTAGGTTAAAGGATTTGAAAGGCCTGCAAGTACGTTGCAGAGTTTTTAAAAAACATTTTTACAGCCAGGGCACATTGATGCTCCTGGAAATACACGTGTTTGGAAAGATGATGGGCTGAAAATCTTTTGGAAACCATTGTTGGAGCATACAATATTTGTAATGATTAAAAACGAGCAGGGAACATTGATATTTCTGCTAGCTGATCCATTGCTATAGTTCCCAGAGTAGGTAGAGATGTTGTTTTGTGATTGTAGTGGAGCGGTGTGAAAACCCCCACTATTTCTGAAGGCTGGACTTTTTGTAGAAATACCTAAAACCTGAATATTTTGAGCTTAATTGCCATCTAAAATTAAGTCATCTGGGTCTGACCCTTTGAAACATGTAGATAGTGTCTTCTAGTTGGAAAGCTCGGCAGAGCTTTCTTTTCTTCAGGAGAGGTGTTGGTTGTAGGGATCTTTGTTACTTACTTCTATTAGGACGGACTGGAAGCTTTTCCTTTCTCATGAATAAATCTTAGGTCTGGCTGGCTTATGATTTGTTGTGAAAAAAAGAGTTTCTCGGACTATCAGTTGCTTCCCGGTAAGGCGTGATCATTTTTTAATTTATTTTTTTTTTTCCCTCGTACATCTGAAGATCTGCGGGTGCTGGAGATGGGTGAGCTTAGCAAGTTTCTGTACTAAAGAATTTATTTCTGTTGTTCAGAACTCAATGCCACAAACGAGAAAGTGTTTAGGATGAGATCAGAAAGCCCAGATGTGACTGTGATTAGAAAGGAAATAAAGCAGGAAAGTAATAAGATTATAATTACAGTACTTAGGAATTGATCTGTTCTTACTTTAAACAGTTTATCCTAATGACTGTTTTCTAGTGTGTAGCCTTGATAAAAGGGATATGAGGCATGTAGTCCTTGAACCTGTATTTCCTGCACAGTTTATAATTCATCAAGGTTTTGCTTTAATTCTGGGGGCCGTATCGTTAACGCAGCTGAATTTCCTTGATTTCTCACACTGCCTGAAGAAATCTCCCTTTTTATTTTTCTAAGTTCAACGGATTTATTTTTTTTAACTTCTCTATAAGTCGCACTACAGGCCAAAAGGAACCTGTAAATATTTTTCATGAACTTGAAACGAAGACCTTTGCTCTAGAAATCATTGCTAAACCGGATTTATCCCCCGTATGGCAGATGGCTCTGTAATATTGTTGGGTTTGTCAGTTTTAATAGCTATTTTACCACTAATACTGATGCTACTGCACAGAATGCCCTGGGGGCATGGACTTCAAAGCATCAAATATGACTTTGAACTTGATGTCACGAGATCAGGGAATGCGAGGCTCGTAGGATAGGCGAGGTCTATCGAGGTCCCGGTGTGAATTCAGTTACGGGGTGTGAGGAAAGTTCATTGTCAAAAGGCTTTGTGCAAATTTTAAATACATGCAATTATTGTCTAGCTCCTGCTTGGTGGTTCCAGGCTCATCGGAGATGCTTTAATTATATATGAAAATATATATTATAGATGAAAAAGTCTAACATTAGACTTAATATTGTCATCGTCAGCGGGGGAAAAAAAAAATAGAGCCCATAAGCACCTTGCAAAGCACGTGTTAAACCCAGGGACCAAAGTATCTGAAAGTACTAGTGGACTGGGACTGTCTGGGTGAAACATTGGGAGAAGACTGCTGTCTAGATTTCTTTATAAGCATAGATTCTCACTTTTGCTTTTCTATAAAAAGGTCTTATAACTTCCAAACTAATCACATAGTAATTTCTCGGGTTGGTTAAAACTATTAAGTGTGATCAGGCACACGTGCTCTGTTGCCGTTTCCTCTGGCCGTGGAGACCTTGGTCCCAGTTCAAGAAGAATCAAGAGCGTGTTAGGGACGGAGCAGAAGGTGGAGGTGGCTGAAGAGACACTGCTTTTCCCATTTGGGAACAATAATGCTGCAAGATGTGGAGTGCGGGTCGTTTCTGGCTGTAAGTTTATAAACTAGAAGTGATAGGTGCCTGAATTTCTGAGGAAAACCTCCATTAGAATTTAGGGTTTTAGCCTTATTTGAATGAGTTAACTGCGTTACCTGGAAATGATGAAGAAAGGGGACCTGTAAAATAACATTGGAGTGGTAAGAATAGAGACCCGTGGTCAGAATTTTTTTTCCACTGAAAAGAAGAGGTTTTTAGGACTCTGTCAGAATTCACCTGTATGTTTTAGTGTCTTCTGCCGGGCTGGAAAACTCTTTTGGCTCCTCTGAGCAAATCAGTATTAAGCAAGGATTCTCCAAATGAGTGTGTGAATCGAGTCATCCTGCTGAATGGCTAAGAATATGCAGAGGACTCTGGATAAATCACCTTCCTCACCATCTGCAGAAAAAATTGAGACCTGAAATTTGAAAACCATCCCTTCATTTAGGTTATGTTGAGATGCCTGGATAAATGTGAAGCATTACTCTGTGGCTCCTTCCGATCAATTCCATTCTATAGATTCCTGTGGGGAAGTGATTATTATTTTTTTTTTTTTTTTTTTTTTTTTTTTTTTTTTGCCAGAAAGGAGCTGATAGCACTTTGTCATCCTGAGGAGGCTGTAGAAAGCAGCTCCTCCCTTCCCTCTCCCCGCACCCAACAGATGAATCAAATCATTGGATAGCAGCAGCCAAGAACCATTGTAGTGTGTAAGGATGTGTTTTGGGATTAAGTGGCTTGCCTGCCGAATGCTCTTCATGATGAAAATTGCTTTCTGTGGAGCGCAGAGATGATATTCTCTTTATTGCTGCTTTCCAGATTATGTGCTGCACACATTTCAAAAGAATGACTCCACTCTCCCATCCTCATCAGCCACCCACCTTGGAATAAGGGAAGCGCTGAAATACAGGACGTTCAGCTGGTGGAGGAACTGCCCTGTCCGATTGCTCTGGCAAAGCTCTGGATATGTTCTTCTAAAAATAAGAATTTAATCTGAGACAGATGCAGTGAAGAGAATGCTTATTGCTTAAGAAGCCTAAGGCACTCGCCATACTTTTAATTTCATTTTTATACTGATCATTGCAGACTAATGTGTTCTAACTTTCCATCATCTGAAATTCCAGAGCGTTCAGTTTAGGAACGAATGATTTTTTTCAAACAAGCTTGTGCTTTTGGTGCTTTACATACACTTTACTTCTCTTAGGAAGTCAACTTTTGTAATCTGTATAAGGAGGATTTGAAGGTTGGGATTTAATTTCCACTTCTAAACCCAAGAGATTGCTTTTTCTCACCAGATTAGGAGTCAATGTAAATAGTAATGAAAAACTCTCCTAACATGGTCCTTGGATGGAGTCTAAAATCAATGTTCATTGGGTAACTTTTGAGCTATGATCTCACAGCCAGTTGTAAAACTCCCGAGATAGGAAATATTACGTAAGAGCTTATTTTTTTTCCTTTTGAATGAGTAGCAGTAAACGTTTAAAAAGCAAAAGCTTAACCATTTTTCTCTGTCAGAAACTGGATACGGTTGTTGAAATGTTTTGAAGTGCTCAGAACTCCTGCAAAATAGTGAATTTTGCTTTCTAATACATGTTCACTGGGAAAATATGTATCATGGGATATTTATTTTCAGTGTTTTCTTGTGTCAATATAATGATGTGTCTTCTCAGTCACACCCTTGTATCCTTGGGGAAAAAAAAGAAAGGGATTATTTTAGTCGTTAAGGAAAATATCTGACAAATCAGGAGCGGAAAAGTCTGAAATTATGTGTTCAGGCTTTGGAGGAAATGGGATTAAAATAAAAAAAATGTAAGGTGCTGTCCTGGTGGCACAGCACTGGGAACTGGCAGCCTGCTTTTGGGGAGAGATTTAGAAAATCTGGGATGGTGTCTTGGTGATGATCTGTCTTTTTCTTTCTTCATTAGTCTTGGGGGTGACAGGAGAATTTTGTTCCCTCATCCCCGAATACTCTGGGTTTGTGGAAGAGGAGTTCAGGCTCTAGTCTCTCCGAGGGCCTAAGGGTTGGATGTGTGACAAGATATTATTGATAAAATTTTTATCTGATGCCTGGGAATCATCGGTTCGCCAACCTGTTAAAAACTAGCTCTGTCAAAAACCTTGTTAAAGTGGATAAAGGTTTAGTTTCTTTCCAGAACAAATCACCGCACTTCATTAAGGATTGTTCTATGTAGGAATCGTTTAGGAAATTTGTGACCAAAGTTCTGTAGGAAGTTGCTGTTCTTTAAGACTTGGAACTCTAGAAAGTGTTTGCTACAAACATAATTTCCTGAAGCTTTGGAGATTTCCTTTTAACATCTGATGGTAAAGCTGTCTCTTTTCAGAAAGTAAGTCACTTGACCAATTAACATATATATTTTAACAAAAGATGGACTTTCAAACACTTTAATTCTTCCCAAAAAGGTGAAAATGTGTGGAATCGGTTAAGTGTTACTTTTTTTGTCTTTAAAAGGGATGTCTGCAAAGGTTAGTTAAGGGAAATCTTTACTCAAAAAAAAAAAAAAGCCTCCTTCTTTTGCACATCAGTAGAAGAGGCTGACTCCAACATTAATTTGTCTACTTTTCATGTATAATTTTTGTTAATTCGCTTTTTTCTTTTTTCCTTTTTTTTTTTTTTTTTAAACAGGGAAAACCAGACTTAAATACGACTTTACCGATCAGACAAACTGCATCAATTTTCAAACAACCAGTCACCAAAGTTACCAATCATCCCAGTAACAAAGTACGATCTGATCCACAGCGAGTGACGGAGCAGCCACGGCAGGTAAGAATGAATCTGTTCCCATTGTTACAGCTCAGAAAGTTGACACGGGGTGAAAACGGGCTTGTTTTTTTTCAGCTGTGCTTCAGTGACAGATGAGAATTTCTGTCCTGAAGGTTAGTTATAGAAATGTGTGCGATACATACAATTTAAAAAAAAAAAACAAAAATGCAGAAATAGCAGTTCATGTGGAGATTAATATTTTTTAGTCCGAAACTTCATTCATATTTGATAGCCACGTTCAGTTTGAAATGCTATAATGTTGCATTTGGACATCAAATGTGAACAAATTTTCACCTGCAGCTTCTTCGAAGAGGTTTCTATAAAATACAAAGTTCTCATCAAGAAGTAAGCTCTCTTTATATAAAAGAACTTCGTGCAAAATCAAAAAATTGTATTATAAATCCCTCTTTTTCACTCTACCACTACTATCGGTACAAACCACAGTAACATAAACTCATCTCACACAAGTTCTTTTTCAGCTGCTTTTCTTTGTATCAGTGACGTATCCCCTGGTCAGACAGTTCTTTTTTTTTTTTTTTTTTTTTTTTTTTTACGGGGAGGAGGGAGCTGAGAAGAATCTAGTTAATGACTGAACGGTCGGCTAGATAATGTCACCTAGATGGGTTTGAGGTATTGTTTTAAAGTCTGCCTCGTGTTTTTTGAGTCAGAGAATTAACTGCCGTCGAACTGAAACACCTTGTTCTGTCTTAGGAGTGCAGGGCTGAGAAGAAAATGCAGAGGCACGTTCAAACTTTTGTACCCTCTCATGTCACTAACTTTTAACAGCCTTTCCTTTGAAACTCCGGCTAACATTGCACTTTCAAACGTCTTGAATGCTGTTCTTGTAAGAAGTAACATAAGGAATTTAGACTCTGCATCCTCTGAATTCAGGTGAGAAAGAAAAAGAAGAACTATCGGGCCCTATTGGATCATCTTGTTGAGATGTCTTTTAGCAAGATGTGAAGGCCTCAGCTAACCTCACTGTTGGTCCCGTGAAGTTCAAGAGGGGCCGTGTAAGTGTATCCCGTTCAGATCTTAAAGCTGCATTAGTGCACGCGTCTGTTGATTCTCTCCACGTTCTCCGGGTTTTCCTTTTGAACTACTACACTTTGCGCGTCAGGAATTTCCTTTTGGTCACGTCCGTTGAGCCAGTAATAATCCCTCAAAGCATATGAAGGTTGTGGCACCTTTGTGGCAAGAGAAATGGGTGTCTGGCAATTCATGTCTTGATGGATTCCAAACCTTTTCACACTTGTCTCTTTCCTTCCCGTTTTCCTTAGTCCAGGTTCTTTTCTTCAAACACATAGTGACTGAAATCTTTGGGAACGCATCCCTCGTCTTTTGAGAACGACTATCCAGCAGAGATTTGCAGAGCAGGCTATTTTCAAGCCTACCCAAGTTAAATCTTTGCCTCTTTACGATAACTTCTAGTGGATTAAGCTACAGCAAGATCTTCAGGAAGTCATTGTCTGCTGATCGCAATGTCAGCATTCTTTTTCAGTCAAACCCCTTTCTCCTTGCTTGCAACGGTGCATGTTTGGAAGAGGACACTTTAAACACTATTCCTACTCTGTATCCACACATTTTATTTGGAAGGAATGCTAATTCTGTGTACATTGAATGTGTAACAGTTCATCTTATTTATCTAGCGAAGCAAATCCTGGGGTGTCTTACTCTTGTTTTGCTCCAAGCTAGAACGCTGCCTTGAGCTGTTTTCTGGTTTGTCATCATTCTGAGTAGTGAGGATTGACACAGGTGGGAGACTCGGGGAAAGGAGAGAATAAATTGTTACAGTTGTTTTTACATAAAATTTGAGCGAGTTTTCAGTAAAATTTTCATTTAAAAATCTGAAACAAAGCAATACAGTGTAGGTAGCATGCTGTCAGTTACTGGAGAACCTTAAGCAAAGTGACAGCTTTCTTAAACAATTTCTAGTCGTCTGGTTTCTTTACCCACAGATTCTCATCGTGCCATTTTCAATATTTCTTTGGGATTAGCAACCAGAAGAATGGAGGAACTCCAGTCCTTGCTCATGTGTGCACCACACAAACTCATTGGAACCCAGCACTCAGTTCATTCCGATGTTTTACTCGTTAACTGGAGCATAAATATTAATAGATACAATCTTTGCTTGCTTTTCAGAAAAGCAGTGATTCTTTTCTTGATGTGATCCGTTGAGAGAAAGTAGAGAAGCCAGGGTGAGGCCTGAAGTTGTTGGAAAACTTTATTCTTAATAAAGCCAGCACCGTGTGGAGCACCCATTGCTTGAGATTGTATTGGAATTCTCTTGTCCTCCAGATTTTCCTTATTTTCCTATATTTTCCTTACATAAATAAGCCCTGCATGTGTCACTGTCATCTTCTCTCATGCTCAGGTGTGCAAACTTCCCTGTAAATGTGTTGGCCGTGCAAGTGAATGCTGAAACATGACTATATTGCCCATTTGTATAGAAAACTTCTTCAGTGGGCACTTCCAGTGTCATTCCTCCCCATTTCTTCAATCCTTGGCCCAAATCCCTTAAAGCATTCTTGCTTCTGTAATTTTAGACACCCCTGTTGGAAAGCTTTATCCACTTATATCTCCATTTTCAAAAGAGAATCTGACTAGAATTCCCTGAAAATTCTCTTTGGCCTGCCTCCTTCTGTAGAGATGAAAATAAATGAGTAGTGTAGTTCCGTTGGTAGTCACTAGGGTTTTTTTTTCCATGACCTGAGAGTCAGAAGACATGCTTATTGGTGTTGGCAAGGAAGATATTTGGCAGCAACTCTTCTTTAAGCACTAAACCCTGTGGTAGCTCTTGGAAAGATAAACTAATAACAGCTTGCCTGTGGTCTTCGTAGGGGTAAATCTGGCATTAGAGCAACAGATCTTTGTGGCAGCTGCTGGTTCTGTGTCACGACGTTGTGTGAGTCTTTTTCAAGCAACAGCTCTGCAAGACGGCAGCTTAAAGCTTTCAAAGCCGTTCTGAAAGGTTTTCTAGAATACCGATTCTCGGAGTGGAGAACTTTACCCAAGAAAAATGGAAATGTTCTGGACAATCCTGGAAGTAGGTAGTGTCAGAACTTGAGCTGGGTGTGCACGCTCTGGAGGGTCTTCTTGTACTTATTAGACTTCTCTTAACTATCACTCTTCTTCCTCTATGTGGCCTTTGTTCAAATACCAATAAATCCACAGAGATTTCTCAAATTTTTCATACCTAATCAAACGATAGGAGTATCTATAAGTTCCTAAATAGCAAATCTAATAGCCTCAATTGCAGTTTTCTTCCAAGTGCTTTAATGTTTCTTTTTGAAGTATCAACCTACTCAAAATATTTTGACTCTCCACAAGCTCGCTTTAAGGTAGGTTTGCTTACTACTTCTATGGCTTCAGGTTTTTTCCCCTTGCAGAGCCCACTGATAAAGCAGTGTAAGAAAATGAATCCTGAAAGATTGCTAGTGGGCTCTGCAAGGAAAGAAAAAAAAAAAAACAACCAAAAAACTCTCTTGTTTTAGCCTCTTCCCTGCTGTTAGACTTAGTAAGTTTTGATATGATACATTTTTTTTAAAAGAATTTAAGGGTAATGGTTTGGATTTTAAAAAGCCAGATTAGCATTGCTGAAATTGAAACGTGCAAATTCCATCACTAATTCCAAAAATCATACGACTATACGTCGTCCTCCTCTTAAGGGACGTTGAGTATTGTCTTAAAATGACGTTTTTTTAATTTATTTAGCAAAAAGGCCACTAGATGTAGCAGTACTTCAGGGCAAATTAACACTCCACTTGTGTGTCTGGATTTGAGTATTCCCCAGTGAGAAGAGTGAATGTGAAGCAGAGGAAGTCATGGAACTATCTGAGACTATTACAGGCAGTAAATCTTTTCTGTAATCACTTAAATCTGAGTTCCTTGCCTGTCAAGCATCCCGTACCCTGGATCAAATGGATCAGGGCTGCGAATCAAACTTCTTTCTTACAGATCCCTGCCCGTTGTACCTACACTCACTTGATGCCTCCAAAAGGCCCAACTCTGTGTCCTGTGCAGAGCACTTACACTCTTCTTTGTATCTTAGAGTTTCTTGGTTCACGCTGTGCCACGCTTATTGTCCTTTTTGGGCGTAAATAACAAAACTCACTCATCGAGCCCAAAAGTACTCTATCTGCTTTGAGAGGGCTTTGACTCCTAAGGACCTGCTGATCACCAGTTAGTTCTGTTGTATGCTGTCCGTGGGGGTGGCAGGGATATTTGGAACCATACTGGTAAAACTGGTGTTTATGGAAGTGGTGATCGTTAACGCTAAATTTGCAAAGCATTGACCTCAGTATCCTTTTGGCTAAAAACATTCCACAAACATACCTCAGGTGTTCAAAGGAAGGCTGTCCTTCTCTTCAAAGCTTGAGAAAATCAGGTCGTTAGTATCACGTGATCTGATTCCTTTAGTTCTGTGGCAGACAACCACCTCGAAAAACCCCCTTAGGGTAAATCAGAGGCTATTTACTTTTTAAAAACACCTTAGGATAAATCTGATATATTTCCTTCTAACATCATCTATCTATAAGGCAGAAATCCTCTTTAAAATTGATTTGAAAGTCTCTTTTGCACTTATTGTCATTTTGTTACATTTTCCGTGGATTGTGTTGTAATAGATTATTGAATAGGATGATCTATGACAAATTAAATCTGACCATAGTCATTTTTTGGCACAAGATATACGCAGTCTAAAAAGCCTAATTTACAAGAAAAATTGCAGGATGTCATTTTGTGTGTGTCGTCTTGTGAATAGTTCTTAACAGGAGAGACATATTTAGCTCTTAGCACTTTGTATTTTGTCAAATAGATGTGATTTTTATTTCCTGTGGGTCAACTTAAAGGATTGGAATGTAAAATTAGAGAGGATTGGAAAACTTAAGCTTCTTGGTTAATATCTATTAGAATTATCAAAAAAAAAAAAAAAAAAAAAGGGATGGAAGGAACCCAATGAGATTAAGTTTCATCTCCCTCTCCCAGGCAACTAAAGGAACACTGAAATGTTGATTGGCAATTATGGATGCAGCAGAGCTGAGCAACTTAGCAACTGGATATAAAAAGAGGAAAGAAGTTTTCTGGAGAAACGCTCATTCCTTTTAAATTCTTCCATGGAGACTTTGAAAAGACCTCGAATTATATTTCCTCATTTAACTGCCTGCCATGTCAGTCACTTTGAGCAGTTTCCTAAATGGTAACTGGCATTTTGGTCTCAGCCTTTAAAACATATTTTAAAACCTAACAAACTGCTAGGCTGGCTGTGTCTGCACTACAGCACGGGTATGTCACCTGTGTTTGGTGTAGACACGAGTAACTTTTAATCAGCTCACATACCAGGTTAGAAGGGGTCCGCAGGCAGCGCGGAAATAAATGTGGCTCCAACTACCTGGAGTTGTGATGGTCTCTTAAACTTGCCGTGTCCATTGTCTTTCTGAACGAGATGGTGCCTTTTTCCAACTACTTCTGCAAGTTAAAGACCAAATATCTGTAGCTGTCTAAGGAGAAGAAACCACCTCAGCAAACAAATCTCTGAACTCGCCAACAGCAGAGTCACTGGTCTTTCTTCTGCGTGTCAAATACATCATTCTGTTGACATCCGGAGTATTTTCAATACTCTGGAAGGAGTAAATGCCAAATGAAATTGGAGGTTCTTGATGGATTGATCTATCTATAAATCACTCCCCTGCCAAGAATGTTTGAATGTTGAGAACATAAGTGCTTTTTTTCTTTTAAAAAAAAAAAAAAAAAAGAATTGGAATGGATTCCTTTCCAGCCACATTTTTCTGTAGGCTTCCATTGCTTGAGCAACTGCAAATAGACTTTTATTTATGTAAGGAAAAGGAGCGGCTCAGATTATGTTTGTATTTGGTGGCTCTTGTAGTAGAGAGGCTAATCTGTCGTTTATTGTCTGAAAGAAAAATAATAGTTGTTTAGGAGATTGTTTTTTTACAGAGATTACGGGTTAGATTATAGTTCACCGTTCGTCACAAATAGCTTTTCTTGGAAAAGAAACAATTCTGGAGGAAGCAATATTTTATAATTCTCCAAACAAAGAACTTCAGAGGTACAGCTGTAAGGAGGAAGGGAAAATTCTGCTCCACCCTGGGGACCTTGGCATTGCATTCCTACGCTGCCTCCACTGTCACAGGAGGAAAAAAAAAAAGAAAAAAAAAGAGGAATGCCCTTAGGATAGTAAGTGCGAGTGATAAGGGATACATTTCTTGCTCAGCAGGAGATTATTGTGTAAGAGGTGACTTTTGGCATAATGCATTTTGATGAATTTCCTAGGAAATGAAGCACTTGGCTGCTGGGTCCTTCGGAATCTAGAACGCTCAAACATCACTAAACAAAGGACCTGGGGTTTAGGCTCTTTTCAGTGTGTGTTTCCTAACCACTACTTCAAGCAAAACTGAACTGGAGCCGTTTTTCATCCTCCAACAGGATGAATAACCGACTGATGAATCCTCAGAGTGGTTATTCATTTTGCATTAGTGATGAAACATCGCTGCATCACCGGGATGAATCTTGAAATCCGGTTCTTCCCTCCTTCCTTCCTACCCTGGGCCCATCAGGCTTCTCATTACTGAATAACAGGGTCTCATGTTTGCTAATGCTTCTTTCCTGGAGGCCTGAATCTTGCTTTTCTGGCTGCACTGGTGCCTTCTCACGGGAGGGAGGAAGATTGGACCCTCTGAGCCTGCTCCCTGGGGGTGCTCCAGCTGAGAAAAGCCCGGAGCGTGGATAACTCACTCCATTTGACAAGGAAACCCCTAATTGTGAGGTGGTGTAAGGTGCCCTCTGTTCCTGGCAGTCACTTGTTGGATTTAAGGGGCTGTATCTGCAGATGCTTGTGCTGGTGGAGGGGCTGTTCTTTGTTTTATGAAATCCACATGACTTTGGGTGGGAGACAAATGCCACGGGGCAGTCTGCCTAGGCCGTGGTGATGCCTGACGGTTAAACCACTTGGGATATTTCTGAATTGCTCCTAATTTAGGTGCCTGTTTTTCTCTGCTTAGCTCAGCACAAAGCCCGTGAACCTGAGCTTTATTTTCTCTCTTCCCTGTTTCGCTAACGAGGAGAGAGTTGCAAGTTAAATAATACAAGCTATTTTTTAGGGCTGTAACCTCAGATATTCTGCGCATCAAGGCTGGCATGATCTTTTTCAGTGGCTTGAGTGCGTACTTTGTTGCTGTGGAATGGTTGCATCCTCATCTTGTAAGTGGAGGAACAGAAAAGTTTTTTCTGCATTTTTATTAGCAGCTTCCTCCCCTCTCTCTCTCTCTCTGTCCCTTGATAGCTACTCCTGGTGCAGCCGATGGGGAAATAATTGTCCAAATCTGGTCCAGCTCAGAATCCTCAGTAAACTACAAGAAAAGACAAAGGAGAGGAATCCTAAGAACCCATAAAGGATTGTGGAACGAACAACGTGATAAAACCCTAGCAATGTGATTCATTTCTGAGCAAAAATTTAGTAAGAGCGACTTGTGCAGTCTCGGTGGAGATCTGGGGAGACAAAAACTTGGAGCACAGTCGTGGTCGTTTACAAATAATTATATGTCACAGTGCTGGAAGCTTTGTGCTGGGAATATGCTTCGCTTCAGTCTTGTTTTTAATTGGTGTATCTACAAGCCAAGTGGTTTTTTTCTACCCGACTTTGACCTCGCGGTCATCCGAGGTGTTGATACTTGTGTAGACTTTTCCCTGCGTTTGCAATCAGGGCTTAAATTGCCAAGCGAGTGCTGGTGATGGAAGCTCCGCCCCGTCGACGTTGCGTTATATTTTCCAAATTTTCTAAGCTTTCACGTGGGAGTTGGCCTTCTTCAAGCACCTCTCTCTCTCCCACAGAGGCATTTGCATTCCTGTATTTCTACATTTCTATAACCACACGGTTCTCCTGATGCCTCGTTCCCTCTGGGATGTGTAGGGCGTTGACACGAGTAGGGAACCGAAGAGGCAAAACCCAACAATATTTATTTGGTGATGTATTTGCTGCTGTAGTCCAATATAATTTTATCCTGAATAAACAGGGGCTGCTCTTACGTTTACCTGTAGCATATAAAAACATAGCTTGGGTTTGACGTTGGTGTTCCTTTCATTTATCTCTAAAAGTTGATGAAATGGAGAGGGAAAGGGAAACGAAGGGTGAATTCTTTTAACAGTGGAAAACAGGAATAAGCTTTGTAGAGGCTCTATCAAGATGGGAAGCTAACTCAGTGATGAAATACTGAATTGATAGGATTTTACTTTGAGTTCATTTCCTGAATCCTGATACTCTTTTTGGAGTTTGGCTAGCGAGCTGCTGCTTTTGCCTTTGTAACAAAGGATTTCTTTAACGTTCTGGACAGCTTTAAGGCACTGCCACCTCATCCACGGAGCTGTAAGGACTGCTACAAGACATCTAGAGGGATTTTTTTGGGGGTAGGGGCTTAGCAGTAGTGGTAAACAGCAGGAGTGAATGACTGGCAGTACTAAATATTTAATATTTAACAAGATAAAAGATGTGCCTTGATACTCAACTAAACGTAGCTCAAACCTAGGTTAAAACGTTGAAAATTAATACTAGTTAAGAGCAGGGTATCAGTTATCAGGAAGCATTTGAAGTTTAAGTGGCTCTGGTAAAACGAGACACAAGTAGCAACAGGTATTTTTAAAAAGCTGTCCAGTCATGGAGATGTCAAGATCGTGTGAAATATGGTCAGAATTTGGGGGGGGGGGGAAAAAAAGGAAGAGTTTACTTAGGTGATCCTGTGTGGGTTTTCTAAGCCACTTAGACCTAAACTGGGTTACAAATGCATCCTATTGTCCAGATAATAAATAGATCTCTATAAAATGGACATAGCAATCTCTCAGGCAGAACAAGTATTGTTCAAGCTACTGATTTGCAAAGCTGTGCAGGCATGTTGTGGAGAGTATCGTGGGTTTTGTAGCGCAACTGTTTTATTTTCAGTTGGGAGTATACTCGATGCTAAGGTTGATGTTCTTTGTTGCTCTTTACTACCTCTGTAACAGAAAAAATGGCTTTTTTTCTGAAAAAGGATCAGGTATGATGTCATGTGACTATCAGTATAAGTTCCACAGAACATGAACGAGGATGCTCTAGTTGTTTCACTTCCAGTTTTAGAGCAGAACGTGACAGTCGAACGCCCCATCTTAAACTGAGGCTTTTGGGTACCCAGGTGCAACAAAGAATGTCTTGGGAATGAGAATAACTGTTTGTCTTTTTGTCTTAAATTTTGCAGGTTTGAAAATAAATAGATTTTTTTTTTCCCCCTCCTCCATATCCTGCAGAAAACCCAAACTATTTCTGAATACCCTTTCCACAGGAAATGACATAGCTACATTCTTGCTTACCTCCTTATTAAGATTATTTGTTAAATGTAATTTCCTGTGGAATGTAAATCAACTTTTTAACGACCTTTCACCACTATCTCACTCAATAGAAAAGAACGGGTGTTGCTAATCTCCAGCCCAGAACTTCAGGATCAGTCTTGGGACCAATAAGACAGGAGTGAGTGGGGAAATTGGTATCATTAAACAAAGATCTTTTAGGTCAAGAAATTGGTTTCTGTGAGAAATGGAAACATGTTCCCAGCTAATAGACGAAGCAATAGAAAGTAAAATGAATGTGAGTTTAGTTCATGTATCTTTCTCAAAACAGAAAGATTTGATCCTATTTCCAGATAATCCAAGAGGTCTATAGAGCGTCAGAAAGGGCTGGGCCGCCGAGCCAGCGTAGGTCTGAAGTGGCATAGCTACTTTATTTCTTTATTTTTAAATTATTTCTAAACGAGCTATCTTGTTCTCTCTTTTTTTTTTTTCAGCTTTTCTGGGAGAAGAGGCTACAAGGCCTCAGCGCATCGGATGTCAGCGAACAAATCATAAAATCCATGGAGCTCCCTAAAGGCCTTCAAGGTATCGTGTTCACTTACTGCAGTTGCTTCAGATCCACAGAGTCGTTTGTGCTTAAAAAGGACAGAGGTTTTGATACTCTTAACGAGTTTACAGTCAGACTGGGGATTGGAACTAGATGATCTTTTAAGGTCCTTTCCAACCCAAACCAGTCTATGCTTAAGTAAACTTGAAATTGTAAATGTTCTTGCTGAGAAAACACCCCAGTCTCCAAAACAATGTTTATTTTTAGTTCATTTATATAGTTAATATAAACCACGCTTCAGAACTACGCTCTTATTGGTGAGAGTTGATCTAAAATATGTTTGGGTTGTAATTTGAAATTAATAACTTTGTTCCACTGCTTGGGAGGTTTTCTTGGGAGTTGGAGCGTTGTAAAACTCTCCAGGATTAATTTAATACTTTGTAGTGTTAAAGACTCTGCCAGTGTGGATTAATACCAGGAAGCTGCAAAGAAATTATTTCAGTATGTGACTGATAAATTTATGATGGGATTATCGTGATTAAAAAAATTGCTGTAATTCACAGAATCATTTAGGTTGGAAAAGACCTTGAAGATCATCTAGTCCAACCATAAACCTAAGACTAAGTGTTAGAGTAAGCATAAAACCTCACCGGTTTTAGAAATGGGATGCCTTTTGGCATGCTGATTTCAAGGGAGAGCTGTGCTATTACAAAGCCATTTTTAATAATTTGGATGTAACTGTTTAGATTAGATTTCACGTGTACGTATCCAGTGACACGAGTCTAGCTAACTTTACAAACTGAAGAAGAGCGAGCTCTGCCACTGGAAGTTACACATGAAATGTAGTTGGTAAACTCTTCAATTCTCTTTCTTGTAGGAGTCGGCCCCGGTAACAACGACGATACCCTGTTATCAGCTGTTGCTAGTGCTTTGCACACCAGTTCTGCTCCCATCACGGGGCAGCTCTCTGCAGCCGTTGAGAAGAACCCAGCCGTCTGGCTGAACACATCTCAGCCCCTCTGCAAAGCTTTCATAGTCACAGATGATGACATTCGGTAAGTTTTTTTAGTAAAACAAAAAGGAAATTCAATTAAAAGTAGATTCCTTCCTGGCTCAGTGCAGTCCTGGAGATAAGAGAAGTGTGAACGTTTTTCTTGTACCTGTTGATTAGTTCAGTAACTTGGAAAAAAAAAAACCCAAAAACCTGGTTTTTTTAAATTTTGTGGTCAAAATACTACTATAAATTATTTACTAAGGGATGAGTCATAACCCACATTTTCTTTCCCAAGAGAGTGCCCTAAACATTAAGCTATAGTCACAATCAATATTGCCTGCCTTCCTTCCTTCCTTCCTTCCCATTTTTGGTTTGGTTAAGTTAATTTGTTGATCTCAGTTCAAAAGTAAGCAATTTCAACAAAGAACAAGAAGAATATTCTCCCATAGCTTATAGCTTTGTGGCTAATTCTCTTAAAGTGGGAGATTGGGCTACAACATGAAGAGCAGGATGAGATCGATCTATTCACGTATGGGCAAAGATTTTGCTTTTTAATAGTTGCGCTGTTAATTTTCTTTTCAAAGAAAAACTCACCCTTTTTTTTGGGTACTAAAAACCAGGGGCTTCAGCACTGAATTTCAAGGTTAGAACTGAGCAAGAGGGAGATTTCTTGTTGCAGTGCTTAATTGCCAGAGCGTAGCAAGAGGCAGGATGCAATCCCGTCATCCAGTTTTATAGAATTCCTTAGTGTGAATCAACACGTGGGGTGATCACTGCCTTTAGTATCACATTTTTAGTTAAATTCGAGGTTACAACAGGGAATCTGAAGACCAAACTTGGTTCTTGCCGCTTGGTGGAACTCACTCAGCACCAAGGTTTCCTACTGTCACATTTTTTTCTAAGCCCTAGATGGCTACCTGAAGCTTCTGCAGGGCTAATGTTAAGGTATAATTATTATATAATAATTATGATGATGATGATTATGATTCCCAGTCCTTTGCTTAGGGATTTACTTTATTTTCTTAACCACCAACTCAAAATGCTTTCAGAAGATAAACTCCTCTTGCCTTCCTACAAAAAGTTACAGAGCGGGATGAGAAACTTTCTTAGCGTGTTTGACAAGGTTTGTTATTTCTTGGAAACAAAATTCATTTTTTGTCTTAATCAGTCCTGCAGGTTTTTTTTTTTTTTTACAAAGGAGCTGCTGAATTTGATGTCAGTACTGACAACTCAGGAGAGGACACTGGTTCTGACCTGGAGCAGCTCTATCTTTATGAATATACCGCGGGGTTCGGTGTCTCTTCTGGCTCATGACTTTGTAAGCAGCTCACTCCAAAAGGATTCAATATTTTTAGATGTTAACCTTTTTGTACTGTTGGTGTGAAGCTGGCTTTTGGTTTAAAACCATCCAGAAAGCACGTTGCGTGAAGAAGTAATATCCGAGTACAGCACCTGGTGTCGCTGAGGAAAGCAGTAGAATTGCTTTCTGAATTTACGTGATGGTAAGGAAAAGTTTGCCGCTGGGGATAGCTGGTGAGGTGCCAGCATCTACTCTTTTGGACTGTAAATTCTTCAGGGAGATCACAGCAGGTGTTTACATCGAATAAAATTGCTGTCAGCTTGATTCGTGTTTAGCTTGAAGAATTTCTGGTCGTGTAATAACGGTAAATCTTTCTGTAATCAGAGTAAAATGCAAAAATTTCCTCTTTTGGTTCAGCACATTCACTGGGAAAACATTAAATAACCTCCTGTAAATGCTTGGTTAAGAATCAACCGCGCTTCCTTGTCGCTAGGGACGCACACCTATTTTATTTTCAGTTGTGGGATCCACCTTCTGATTAATTCTGGGCTTCTTAAGGCTCGTCCCGTGTCAGGTAAGTGTGTAAAATGAGCATGGTGTGGTTCCTGGTGGTCTCCAGATCCAAATCTCAGCTTCCTGAGGCAGGCTTTTAGAATTCTGGGAACTGTCTCCTCCCGTGCTGAGTCTGGGAGATCATTTATCTTGAGACTGCTGCTTTGCAGCTTCTCTTTGTAGCTTCTTTCCTGACCAGCATCTAGTTATTTTCTTTGCAGCTGGACTGTTGAGGTGCCTCCGTTTCCTCTAAGGTTGGCAACCTTTGTGTCTCTGCTAGATAAATGCTTTAATCAGTTTCTCTCTTTGGGGATGAACTGGGGAATTGTATCTTCTGAAAATAACGAGTAAGTGGATTGTTTTTTGGTTGTGTTTTTTTTTTTTTCTAGTTGTGCTTAGGTGGATGAAGTTTTGCAATATATTACAAAATTCGTTTTTGACTCGCAGCTCTGTTCTGCTTCATAGTCCAGTCTGTCATTTTTTTCTCAAATCTCTCTCTCTCTCTCTTTAGTGGGATTTTCTAAAGCTTATAGTTTTGAGGGGATTTCTTTTCCTAAAGCATCCAAGTCGTTTCTGAAAATCCCACCTTTCACTTTTCAACAGCTCTTTCTCTTGCTCAGTCTAGGTTCTGTGCTGAGCAGTGACCATCACCCATCAGGTTTTGTTCCTGAGCTTTCTCAGCTGTCTTGACAGTCGCCCTTTTCCAGTAAGCGTGGCAGTGGGAGCTCTGCTTTTTCATATGGGTAGCCACAACCTGTTAAATTTACCAAATCTAAACAATTAATGTAGTATGCCTGGCTGTGTCATGCTCTGCACAGTAGTGGCTAAGAAAACTACCTGTTCATCTGTCCAAAAACTAAGCTTTATTTACCTTAAGATGGGAATGGGGAGTAATTCAAGTTTAATGCTCTCTAAGTTTGTTTGATACGGGTTTAAGGATGTCTGAATCTTAATATGAACCTTGATCCAAGCTAGTCAGCTGTAGCTCAGTCCCTCACAATATTCCTCTGTACCCTATCAAACCTCACTTGCAGGCCAAAGCCACAAGAACTCGTAATGTGCCAAAGGAAGAAAATGAGGGATTGAGAATGTTTCCACAGTCTGAGCTCTCCTCAGGAATAAGAATATTGTGAGGTAAAACGATGTGTGTCGCAGGGAGGCAAACCCCTAAATAATCTTTATCAATCTTGGCCGTGAGAGAAACATTCTGACCCCAGATCTAAAGATGAGTTTAATGGAGATGTATGTCAGGAAGGAGCAGTAACCTGAGAATTTCTGTAAGTACCATTTACAGTTTGTTGTCTCAGCAGTGTATAATTGCTGAGGGAGGAGGAGGAGGTGGGAAAGATCTCTTGGAAGTGATCTGTTGAAGTGTATGTGTGTGGGGAATTTAGCAGCTACCCCTAAACCCAAGTTTAATATAACACAGCAAATACAATCAGCACACTAGTAATTAATTCTCATTTCAGCAGTGCATCTCAGATCTGGGTAGTGGAAGACTTGTGGAATCTCTGCTGCTGAGGAGCTCTAGAGTATATTTTTCATAAAAACAGAGTAAATGTTACTGTAAGCACTTCTGCTAATGATTTTGGATTAGTGTCTCCACAAAATGCTGAATTTGAATGTGCTGGCAGAGCAGGAGAAAAGGGGTGTTACCTCCCTCCGGACACATGGGGAGGTGGAACTGGCGTCCAGACAAGGAACAGGTTAGCTCTGTGGATTTTTCCTGCCTAATCTGACACCCATCCTATGTGTAAAGGTACCTCTGTGTTTCTGCAGCAGCTAAATGCTGTTAAGTAGAGCTCCATGCAATTTTTTATTTTGATGACAGAGTAGATATTGCAGCACCAGCGCATCAGGAACTAAATCAAATGGAACTTTATATAAACTTCCTATTCTTAATGGGACATAGCGAATTGGGTTTAATTTATGATTGATGTAGTTGAAGGGAGATGGGCAGTTTATACCATAACAGCTTCAGCTAGATCTGAGCATTTAAATGAGCTAAATGCTGAGATAGAAAGGAGCATTTATGTGGTGCAGCATTTCTTCAGTCAGAACACAGCCCTGCCAGGTTTCAAACGGGAACGTGTTTTGATGGAATAGGTTTGTTTCAATATTTGACAAGAAAACAAAAGATACAAATTTTCATCTCTTGTTTAGGAACTAAATCAAATCAATAGGTCTAGAAATACAGAAAAATGGAGAAATCACAGCGGAGTATCACGGCTTGATTGCATACAGTAGTGTGGGATCACGCTTCTTTTGGGGGACACGTCACTTAGTTGTGTGGCCTGAGAAAAGGGCAAGTAGTGAGGACAAATAAAATCATCCTAAGCACTAAGGAAATCACCTGAGCGCAGACTGTACACAATCCTGTTGTACAAAACAGTTCTGTGCTGAGAACAAGGTCAGAATGGGAGTTAGGGGCCCGTGGATTTCTGTGTTTGGAGTAACGTGGCTTTCATTTTAGCTTCCTTTCGAAGGCAAGAGCACTTAAACTAAAGGAGGAGGGTTGTGTCTTGCTGGAAGGCCACAAAGAGCCCGTGGCCAGTGGGCTGCTGTCACCTGGGAGCTCCGTGGCCAGGACAGTGCCACGGAGCTGAAGGGCTGAGGCCTGGTAGTAAGGAGTGCTGCTAACCCTCTTGACTTACTGGGCTAAAGCAGTTTTACTTAACACCACTGTGATAAACTGTGTAAGAAGTCAAATTAATCAAATTGAACAGAGATGCTCCAAGTCCTAGAGTTTTACTCGATGTTAAGGATGAGCACTCTTTATTAGTAGTGTTTTCTTGCTGTTGGCTCTTAAATTCACCAACATTCATTGGTAGTTCCTGTGCTTTAGAAGTCATGCTACTTGTATAAAAAGAGCTATTTAAAAAAAAATATTTAAAAACTCTTCTAGAAAACCAGGCTCTTCAGGACTGGGAGTGCTGTGAATGACTTTGTGGTTGTTGCTCCTTGGTCGATCAACTAGCTGGCTGAAAATTTGGCAGTGAGATAACTGAGGAAAGCTACATCTTCGTGGCACACCTGGGAGTAACCTCTGGAGAAGGCCACGTGCACTGTCAATAGGGAACCTGGGCCCTTATAACAGGAGTTAGTCGGAGATACAGAAAACCAGCTGCCGCTTCGGGGTGTTGTGAGAGTTAAATACTGCAGCCGTGTGTCCAAGATGATGGTTCTGTAATCTAGGTCAGGCTGAGCTTATGTTTCGGTGTATATTTTTCCAAAACTTCCTTGACATAGTTCAGGACATTCAAAAGATCTCAAATAAGCCTGATGAGGTGACAAAACTTAGGATTGTTTTGTGCCCAACTCCTCAAAGTTGATATATAAGATACTTGCTGGCTTTTAGGTTAGATTCTATGTCTGGACAACAAACCCGTTGAAGAGCAGAGCGGGAAAGGACCTTGTAGCACCAAGAAGGTTGTTCCAGACTAACTTCTCATGGGCGTTCTGGCAAGTGCATCTTCCAATCCACGTGAGCCAGCGTGTGCCCGGGTGGGCAAGAAAGCCAACGGCCTCCTGGCTTGTGTCAGCGCTGGTGTGAGCAGCAGGAGCAGGGAGGTGACAGTCCCCCTGTGCTCGGCACTGGTGAGGCCACACCTGGAGCGTTGTGTCCAGGTCTGGGCACCTCAATCCCAGAGAGATCTGGAGGGGCTGGAGCGAGGGCAGAGGAGGGCAACGAGGCTGGGGAAGGGCTGGAGAATCAATCCTGTGAGGAGGCAGGGCAGGAGCTGGGAGTGTTCAGTGTGAGGAGGAGGAGGCTGAGGGGAGCCCTCATCCCTCTCTGCAGCTCCTGACAGGACATTGCAGAGAGGCTGGGGCTGGGCTCTGCTCCCAGGGGATCGGGGACAGGACAAGAGGGAACGGCTGGAAACTGCCCCAGGGGAGGGTCAGGCTGGGCAGGAGGAGAAAATGTTTCCCAGCAAGAGTGGTCCGAGAGTGGAACAGGCTGCCCAGGGAGGGGGGAGTCCCCATCCCTGGGGGGGTTTCAGGGCCGTTGGGATGAGCTGTGGGGGATGTGGGGTAGGGGAGAACTTTGTAGAGTCGGGCTGAGGGTTGGACTCGATGATCCCGAGGGGCTTTTCCAACCTGAAGGATTCTGTGTTTAAGGTGTGTTTGGACAATGCCCTTAACAACAGAGTTTAACTTTTGGGCAGCCCTGGAAGGGTCAGGAGTTGGACCCGATGATCTCTGTAGGTCCCTTCCAACTGGAACTATTCTATTATATTCTGTTCTCAGTTAAAATAAGAGTGGAGAAACCAGTCCTGAGTCATTTTTTATGCAAGTATTACCCCCCCCAGCCTAGTAGCATACTTGAAGGCTTGACATTTCTGCCCCTTGTTCCCTTCTCTCCCTGCAGAAAACAAGAAGAGCGGGTGCAACAAGTGCGTAAAAAACTGGAGGAAGCACTAATGGCAGACATTTTGTCCCGGGCGGCTGATACAACAAAAGATATAGATGTAGAAATGGATAATGGAGATGAAGCATAAAAAAGAAATCAGGTGAGTCCGAGCTCCTGGGTGAGTTTTTTTGCCCCGTCCCCGTTGCTGGCAGCACTCAACAGCCACTCAGGGGGCTGTAGTGCATCACACACAACCTGTCCTGCTTTTTCCCTGCACGTGTGTTAGCTGACGTGCCCTAAAGCAGCAGAAAATTAGGATGAATTTGCATATATCGACAGGAAAATCCTCACAGTGCTACACAGGTCAGCAGTGAGGGAAGTACAGTGGTTTCCATCCTTTACAGCAAAGACTTTCTGGAAACCGTTGCAGGGCCACTTGGTGTGAAACTGGGGCAAAGCAATTAAAATAAGCAGCCTTTTTCTGGTCTTCAAATTTGAATTTAGTAAAATGACATCACAAATTCCTGAATTTTTTTCTATTTATTTTTAAGTAGATGCCACCTCTACAAATTAATTTTCCAGAGCATCCTCTTGTATCTTTATACCTGTTCACAGCATTGCTCTGTGGATTTGCCAAAGACTTCCTTAAAAATACCCTTTTTTTTTTTTTTTCTTTTTTAACCATCTGCAGAAGAAAGGTAATTCATTCTCTTGTTTCCACTGAGCACGTCGCGCTCGTTTCTGAAAGTGCAGAGCTTTGAGATCTGACCTTTTCATACGGAGTTAGCTCAGGTTTTAACAACTAAGAATTCTGTCTGGAGGTGGTTGTGTAATTTTAAAGGAATTAATTTCATTTTATTGTTCTGGAGTTAATACCCACAAGGGGAAAGAATATATATATTCCCTATCTGACAGGTACAAAGGAGTTAAATTTTATAAAACCATGAATACTACGTTCAGCTAACTTGCAGATATAGGATGGAAGTTTCCAGGCTGTGACCTGCTTTATCAAGGCTGTTGAGTGTTCCAGCTGCTGTTCAACCCACAGCTCGGAGTTGTAATTCCACCGTGTTTTAGCTCGCTGCTAGATGAAGAATATATATATTATTGAATATATATATATATATTCAAAATAATTATTTTGACACTCAGCATCCGGACTGGGCACTAGGTTAACTGCTTCTGGTACAAGGGTGTGTTACTTGCTTCTAATTGTAAGAATTTACTCAAAATGTACTTATAATGTAGCCGCCCACCCCTGAACACTCATGTTTCTTATTACTGAGTGAGAAAGGGTAATTTGATTATTAAGTTGTGGACAAGAGCTATTTGCCTGTGTTGGTTAGTGCCAACTTAACAGACCAGTAATCTTGATGTTTTCCAGGCTCCTGGAATCTTTTAATTACTTTAAGTTACAGCTATTTACTATTAAACTCTCAATCCTTAAGTATTTCTCCTATAAAAGTTTAATTATGGATAACTTTACGGGCAGTCAGTAAAGAACGTTGTTTGAAAACGTGACATTTTTCAAACCTTTGCCATTTTAGAATCCAGTTTTCATTTTGAATTTTTTAATTTAGCATAAAAGAATTATTTTGTAACAGAGTCCTTGGAAGTGGTTATTGTGTCACTGGTACTGTGGTCTCTGCAGAAATCAGTTGGGTGAGTAGACCTTGAGTTTCCTCAACTTGGGGCCTCGTGAGCTATTAACCTGTACATAGCCAACACAGGTACATTTACATGTTCTGTAAAACCACTTTTTTTTTTTTTTCTCTAGTGATTTTAATTAGACATGAAGATTTTTGAGTAGGTGGATTAGTTAATGTAAAATAGCTTGAGAGGTGCAAGGTGGTGTTTTTTTTTTCCTTTATACAGACTAACATTCCAGTATGATTTTTTTTTTTTTTTTAATATGAAGAAACTTTTCATGTACACACGATGCTTAAAAAACAAAAATTCAGAAAATTAGGGCTGTCATGAAGCACTGCAGGAGCCTGGGTAATGTGCCAGGAACGTGTGTGGGGAATGAAAGAATAACAAGGCATCTGTGGGTCTCTTCACAACCGAGGATCTTCTGACATATTAATTTTTTGTTACCCACTCTGGAATTATTTATAGTTTACTCTTCATATGGAACCGAAACACAGCTGTAACCTCTCCAGCAAAATCGATGCGACCAGCAGCCTTTTCTTTGTCAACAGGGGTTATTTCTTTCTCTCTTCCAGGTACTTCTAACTGACTTATCCCAGGAGGAACTTCCTAAAAGACAGAGGCACTTTCTCCTTCGGTCTTTCGTTATAAGAAGAAACGGACCCATGCACATTTATATAGCTTTCTAATAGCATTAAAACCAATGCCTTTTTTAGACTCCTATTTTTGATGTATATATCTTATTTGAAAAGCAACTTTATTTTGTGTCCTATGACTTAAAGTCCTTTTTTAAGTATCGAACGTTACCCTTAATCTAAAGCTGAGCTTTTGATGCCAGGTTGCAAACCTACTGGAATTATATTGCCTGGACTAAATATTTGTTTTTCCTGTGGTTTTTAGTAAGAATGGATCACAAGAACAGAATGAGTTCCCAATTAAAGATTATTGTGACTCTGTATATAAACAGATTTTTATACCTATGGGTGAGAACACCTGTACATTCTTCCGTCATCACTGTAAAGATAAATAAATGATTATATTCCAAGCAGTTGAAAACTCGTTGTGGTGTGGATAAAGTAAGCAAAACGTGTCCCTGCTCATGTTTCAGTGTTGTGTAAATCAGGAAATCTCTCAGAACTCGGAACCATGGTGGATGTTTCGGCCGAGGTGAAGTGCAATTGGCCTATTTCCTCTGAGAAAGAAGATTGTAAAAGTCATGCTGGCTACTTATTTTTCTCAGAGTTGTGCTTTGAGGTCAGAGGGGAGACTGTGAGGAAAGTGTCTTCAGAGCAGAATGCAGCAGGCGCCAAAACTCCGGCTTCTTTCTCCTTCCCTAGGCAGAGCAGGGACAGCCAACAGCACGGCAGAGGCTTCTGTGAAGTGAGGTGCGTTAATCAGAAAACTCAGAAACAATCAAAAAAACTTTTGCTTAACTTCCCTGGCGTCTTAAAGTCCAGATTGCCTGGGAGGTCAGAGTAGTTCCAAAGTCAGAGTAGTTCCAAAGTCAGAGTAACGTCTGCTCCTCCATGAGTAGAGGTGGGGGAGCTTTTCCGTCGACTCTGTGGTCTTGCTGCAGGATTTCCTGGGCTGGGAATCCAGATAAATTGTCGTTATTCTGAAGTAGCTTCCTTCAGGTTATAATTGAATAAAAGAGAATTAACAGTTTTTGGTCTTTTCCAGCCTGGTCAGAGATTGGGGAGCGATCAAACTCTCTCCTCAAGGAAAGAACGGAGCCTGTTACCTACAGGCTTCTGTGAAATGGGAGAGAAGCTCTATTCCCACCAAATTATCCTTATTTGTTGGGTTTCATACAGATTGCTTTCTGGGAATGTGTGTGTGCTGCATTGCTTATCAACTCTTCAGAACACACATTAAGGATTTGATGGATAAAACTCCGAAACTAGAACTTGAGTGGAAAAAACGTCACCGTCGATAATCGGTTCAATTTAAGAAGTATTTCTGCTTGTTCTAATTCCAGAGTGGTGTAATTACTCATCAGAGAGTTTACAAACTCTGTGGGTAACTTCTGTGTAGCTGTACAACCCAGCTTATTATTAAGTTATTATATAAACTGTCTTATTTTAGGGATGAAAATGCCAGGACGTTACTCTTCACACAACTATAAAGTGCAATAAAACCAGCACAGAAACGGCTTTTCCCGATTCAAACATTCCATCTAAGAGCAAAAAGCAGATACAGCTCTTTCAGAAGAAAAATTAATAGTGCCTTGTAGTTGTTTTTTTTTTTCTTTTTATGACATCAATATTAACACTTCATGCCCTTGGGGCTGGGGGGTCCTGGATACAAAACCCCTGGTAGCGTGTGTCCAGACTCTTCTGTGACACTTTAACGTGCTGTTGGTTTATTTCTCAATGATGCCTCATCGGTTTTTTTTTTTTTTTTTTTTTTTTTTTTAATGAGTAGCTATTATTACCGAAGGTAGCTGAAAAACCTCTGGGGAAGAAAATGCCTCTCATTTTTTAATGAAGAGATGTTCTCTGTCAAAACTAAAAAGCTTTGTGTTAAAACCCAAGAAGTTTCCAAAGTTTGGACTCAAATTTAACAAAAGTCTTTCTGCTAATCCCCTTTCTGTCAAAATTACGGTTCTGACCGAAGCCTTTCTGTTGGCAATAAGAGTATTTTGGTACTAAAAAGATGGATATTTACTCCACTGGCTCAGTCATCCTCAGAGCAGCTTCGAATGGGATGATTTTCTGCTTTTAATAGTATTTTTCAATCTGGAAAACAGCAAGACCATAGCGAGGGAAGGGGCATTGTTGGCCTTTAACTCCAAAACCCGGTCGTGGGCAACTACTGCTCCTATTTTGTGAACAGAAGCTTAACGGGTTAAGTGGTGGTGGGGATGGTGGTGGTTACAGGTTAGCCAAGATTTCAGATTCCACTTTTCAACACCTCCCCACCCCTCAGTATGTGCTAACCCTCATGCCCTGTGTCACACAGGATATTCCTTAGGCTCCCAACGAAGGCCATTCCACTTTTGAGGGAATAATTGCAAATTTGGGGGTGGGAGAGGAGGAGTGACGTGCTGTAGCTTAGTGTTGGGGTTGTTACCTGTGGCGGGAGGGGCTGCCTGAAAGCTGCTGCTGAGTTTGGGGAAGGAAGGAGAGATTTATGGTTTGCTCCTTCACCGGTCGCAAAAAGTCATGAAACAACAAATTTTTGGGGGATCATCTCTTTTCCTGGGAGGGAAAAAATAATCAGAGAAAAACTTGGGTTAAAGGCATTTGCCTCTGGGCGTGAAAATTAGTGATCTGTTCTGCTCGCCGTGCTAACCGGAGCAGTCTGACGTCACAGGAGAGGGGATGGGGAAAGACTTTTTGGGTCCCTCATTCCGCCTCATGGCTGCTGTGGGCAAACTTGTGCCCTCCAGACCTCGGCTGGGGAGGGTGTGGGAAGGCAAGCTCACCCCTACGCTGCCTCCCCATCCTCCAGCTCAATTTGAGTTCCTCATTAATAACTTTCATCATTCCCATTAAAAAAAAAAAAAAAAAAAAAAGTAGATCATTAATAATTTTGGTGAATGTTTTAGTCATCTTTGTGTAGCTTAGCTTGGTACTCTTAGGAGTAAATTTGACAATATGATTAAAATCCTAAATTTTAAATCCTAAATCCTGAAAGCAGGTGTCAAAATAAACTATAAATGATTCAGTTCCTTTCTGGAAGGAGCTGTTCGTGTCTGAGGCACTGAAATCTCGGGGCATGGACCCCCAACCTGCACATTAACAACCAAACTCACAACCAGTTCAAAACCACAATTTTTCTCTTATTTTCTCAGTTTTTGCTGGCACAAGAACACCCAGGGCACTGCTTGGATCCAAAGATTTGCTCTTATCTGCAGAGCAGCCGCCTAAGCCCCGGGCTCAGCAGCTCCTTGATTTGTGGCGGGGTGGGAAAGGGAAATTATTGGCTCCATCACTGTCACCTGCTGCTCGGTCGCGCTCTCCGGTGCAGCTGCCACAACCACCTGGTATTAAAAGGGACAAAATGTCATCTTGGAGCATTAAGGCAGCTCCAGGAGCGTGTTGTACCAGGCAGAGCACGTCTCTTGGGTGCCACCAGCAATTTGGAAATCCCGTTGCGCAAGTTGCAATTCCCTTCACATCTTGTAAGAATTAAAGATATGTCTTGTTCTTTGCCTCTCGTCAAGTTCTTCGTCTTATTCTGCGTCTTTCGTCAAGTTCTTTATCTTGTTCTTTGTCTTTCGTCAAGTTCTTCGTGTTAACATTTAGTCAATTTCTCCTTTGTCTTTCGTCTCGTTCTTCGTGTTAATACTATTCAATTTCTTCATCTTTTGTCAAGTTCTCCGTCTTCTTTGTCTTTCATCAAGTTCTTCGTGTTAATATTATTCAATTTCTCCATCTTTCATCAAGTTCTTCGTCTTGTTCTTTGTCCTTCATCAAGTTCTTCATCTTGTTCTTTGTCTTTCATCAAGTTCTTCGTGTTAATATTATTGATTCAATTTCTCCATCTTTCGTCAAGTTCTTCGTCTTGTTCTTTGTCCTTCATCAAGTTTGTCTTGTTCTTTGTCTTTCATCAGGTTCTTCATGTTAATATTATTTAGTCAGTTTCTCCTTTGTCTTTCACCAAGTTCTTCATCTTATTATTTGTCTTTCGCCAAGTTCTTCATGTTAATATTATTCAGTCAATTTCTTCATCGTCTTTTGTCAATGTCATTGTCTTTCATTAATGTCTTCGTCTGTCATCAATGTTGTCAATTTGCTTCATAGAAGTTTTCTGTCTTCGCTTTTTCTCCCCACCAAATACACCCAGAAAAAAGGCTGTGATTAGGGTGCCCCCAACCTTCTGCCACCCATCGGCACAGGAGTGAAGGCATCTCCCCCTGCAAGCAGAGTTTTCCTCCCAGAGTGTTAAACCTGCCTGCTCTATGCATGCTACGACGCTCAGTTCTGATTTTCTCCCGTTCACGTGCTGGTTTAGGTTGAACTTTTCTGGTAATAAATACGATTTGCAACTCGTGCATGGTTTTTAGTTGCTACAGGTCCTTAAAAGGTGAGTTGGTTCCCTTCATCATTCATGGGGATTCCTCCTCCTCTCTCTTCCCCGGTCCTCACTGAGGATTGCTTTGTAAAGTAAGCCCTGCTGAAATATTTAATGTGAGATCAGCAGTTTAGGTCAGGGGCCTTAAATGAACGAGGGTCTAAAGAGTTTCCTCCGTCTTCTGTTTTTAATTCCTCTCTGGAGACACTGGAAGTCACTGACCAGGGAACTGTTTGCAACCACGACTCACCCAGATCTCCCCTCCGTGGTTATCTGGATTTTCTTTACATTACGTTTAGTCCTTGGAGGAACTCAAATATGGTCTAAATGGGGCCATCACTGTCATCTTGTACGTGTTAAGTAGAATATTTAGAGCGTACTTTCTGCTTGGAAGTGGTGTGGGTTTCATATACAGCTGCAGACTCCCTGCAGATGCACATACTCTGTTTGCAGGAGCAGACCACAGAGATCCACCGGGGACATGGAAAGAGAAATCAAGATAATCGTTAAATCTGAAGCAGTCTCTGTAATACAACCGAAACAAAATCAGAGACTCTGTATACGGAATTATTTCTCAAAATGCTCAACTCTCCCTTCTCCTTCCTTCATGATCTGGCTGGAGGCCAACTTGAGGAAGGCTGTGGTACAGCACACGTTGCCACCTTCTAGGAAAAAGCAATCGCAGGGCAGTGGAACAAATGCCACCGAGCCTGCGTGTCCCTCCAGGGACCCCTGGGGACAGAGCAGGGATCCCTGCAGAGGGATGGGGGTCAGGGAGGGGGGTCAGGGCTGCAGGAGACCTTTTGGTGCGTGAGTAGGTGTCGTCACAATGCGGAGGGAAGGGAAGGGAAGGGAAGGGAAGGGAAGGGAAGGGAAGGGAAGGGAAGGGAAGGGAAGGGAAGGGAAGGGAAGGGAAGGGAAGGGAAGGAAGGGAAGAGGAAAGGGAAAAGGGAAAGAAAAGGGAAAAGGAAAGAAAAGGGAAAGGGAAGGAAAAGGAGAAGGAGAGGAGGAAGAGTCAAAGCAATCCCGTCACCAGCCCTGGATCCAGCGCTGTCTCAGATCTGGTGATGTTGGGTGGTGGGTGCACACCCAGCAAACTTTCTGTCACCTTTTCAGTTCATTTTATCAGCTGATTTGCATATTAGATGAGGAGAGGCAGGTATTCCATCAACTCATTTCCATGAGAGAGGAGGAAGAGGTGGAGCAGGGGTTCTGCAGGTGCACTGAGGGGGAAATGGGGTGCCCCACCCTTTGTCCACTTGAGTCGGTGGTTGCACTCACCTGCCCACCTTTGGCCTTTCTTCTGTTCCCACAGATTTTTGCTGATTTCCTGCTTCTTGAGCAATCATCCAACTTCCGGGGCAGAAATTCTCACCTCTTATCAGTTCTTGGCATGGAAGTCATGAGCAAGGCCTGCGTGGTGTCTGCCTGACACAACAGAGCCGCCAAGTACCAGGCTGACACAGTAGAGCCTGAGATTAAGGTCCTTGTGCTCGATGGCAAGCTTTGGTTTCACTCAGTCCAGTTTAACCCCTTTGAGGTTTATCTCAGGAGTTTGTCAATGCAACCGCAAGGCAGTGTGGGCTGCCCCCTTCCATACACTCCCGCTTCCTCGGGTGACATTCCTTAGGCTCATGACCAAGGCCACAGCTTGTCCTTGAGGTTTTCTTGTCGATGATTGTTTGAGGCATCGATTCCTTCAGTTCCTTACTTAAAAAAGTAACGCAGCAGTCTTTTGGGGGTGCTAAAATGCACCGTCCTGAAATGAGCGGCTGCTTTTTTCACTGACTTTAGAAGAGCCTGGGTACACGCTTTTGGTTTTAAATCTACGCCGGAAAGATCGGCTTTTCCCCTAACTTTTATCTAAAAAGTTTAACGACTTCATTAAAGCCGAGCTCGCTTCACTGATGCATCCCTGGTTGAACTGCCAGCGTTAGTAGCTTCCTTCAGGAGTTTCATGCAGCGTTGGATGAGAGATCCAGCTCCGCTGTTCCCATCCGCAGCCGTTCATTGCCCCTGAAATCAATTAAACACTAACGACCGGGTCATCTAAACTGGAGATCTACTTAAAGAAGAGATGTGTGGCAGCACGTTCTCGGGGCTGGGTGGGGATAGTGCTTATTTTTTTTTCAACAGAATACCAGTAATTTGGCCAGAGGCAGCCCCGCGTTTGCAGCATCGCGGGTAGATGACGGTCCCTGGGTTTCCCTTGGGGAATCTTAGACTTTTCCTGAGTTTTGCACCAAAACTCACCAACCGCTGGCCCCGCTCCTGAAGCCTCTGCAGGGGGAGAGACCAGACAGCGAAAGCAGAAGTTGGAATTGGGAATTTTTCCCCCTCCCCAGCTCTAATGAATTTCCTTTTCCTTCATCAGGGGAAAATGGAGGCAATTGGGGCCAAAGCCTCTAGAGGTCGGTGCAGCTCAACCAATGCGCCCGACTGCTCCCGCACCCCCGGCAGCGCGGAGCTGCCCGCATCCCTCTGCAGGCAGCGCTGGCAGCATTCCCCCCCACCCTCACCCCCGGCCTGAGACCACCTCAGGACTGGTCCAAGCATCAGAAAGAAGAAAATGGGAAGAAAAAGAGTTTCTCCTGCTCAGAGAGCACCCGGAGAACCAGGGTGGGGATAACTGCTCCCAGGGGTGGCCCGGGGAGAAGGACTGGGTGCACCAGCTGTAGGCAAATGTCCTGAACACTCCTCTTTTCCAGTATTTTTCAGAATTATGACTGATTTTTGTGACCTGCGTATCGACTCTTCGGGGACACGCCGTGTAAATCCAGCTCTGGAAATGAAGCTGTAATCCCGCTTTAGCATCGCTCTGTGGTACTTGAGGATGAGGTGGGAAAAGCCATCAACCAGTTCCCTACCAAGGAGGTGGTCAGACATGCCGAAAGTTTCAGCTCTGGGTTTAAATGTCCCACTTCTGCTGAAATTCCACTAAGAACTCTTGGCTCTTTGGTGAATTTGATGCAAAATATGTTGAGAAATGTTGGGGGAAATTGAAGGCTTTATTGGTTCACAGAATCACCAAGTGGTTTGGGTTGGAAAGAACCTTAAAGATCGCTGAGTTCCAACTCTTTGCCACGGGCAGGGCCACCTTCCACTAGCCCAGGTTGCCCAAAGCCCCGTCCAACCTGGCCCTGAACCTTTCCAGGTTTCAATTATATTCACAGTGACAGAGAGTCTGATTTACAGCCCTTTGAAACCAAGGGGGGGAAAAAAAAATAAATCTGTTGACTCTAACAGGCTTTAGCATAGATTATTTTAAAAGTCATTAAAAAATGAGGCAGGTCTTGATTTAAATCAAGCCGCAGCGGGGCTCCAAAGAGCCACGTCCTGCACCCTCCTGCCTCCCCTCTCCCTACCACTCCCCGCTGGCAAAGGGCACAGGCAGAACCCCATTTGCACATGAAACCTTAACGATAACACTAATAAAACGTTAACAATTAACATTCAAAACCTGCTCATGCAACTGCCCGCTGACTTACACCATGAATATGGAACAGGTTGGCCAGGACTGAGGCAGATTGTGCTCGTTTTGTTGGCACGTCCAGTTGGAAGGAGCCCCTACCACACATCTGTGCTTCTGCAGGAGAGAGTTGCAGTTTGGCTTTTTAGTTAACGGGGACTCGCGGAAATTAGAGTGTCCTGACAATCAGGATTGAGTTATCTACTGAGGTTTTCAGGAGTTTAGCTGCACCTGAGCCAACACCGCTAAAGTAACCGATGCGCTCGGTGTCTTACCCTCGTGCTTCGTATTTTCCGATGCCCAAAGTCTTCGCTGAGCTTCTGCAGATTTAACTGCTCGGGGAGTAAACCGAAGTGTTCAGGGAAAATCCTGCGGAATGAAAGCGTGTTCTTCTCGCGTGAAAAAAAAAATAAAAATAGATGTTCTACTTGAAAACGTTTTGGTTCCGGGTGGTTTTGCTCTTTACAAAGTTTAATCAAGCTAAACGAAAAGATGAAATCTCTTCTGAGTGAAGATTTTGAATATTTGGTTAAAAATAGCAACTTCAATCATGTAGTATCTCCAAATTTCTCTTTTACCCAGCGATATTTAGCCAATTCTAACCAAATTCACAGACTCAGTGACTTTAAACCTCTACATGAAAGACTTTTCGGTGTTTGTTTGTTTGTTGTTTTGTTTTGTTTGTTTGTTTGTTTGTTTTTCTGTACACATATGACTTTCTGTGCTTTGGCTTCTAGATTGTCATAAACAAAATACTTGTAAAGATTTTTTTATAGATGCTGGGGACTTTTTTTTTCCTGTTTAAAAGTACTTTTTTTTTTTTTTCCTGTTCAATTATTCTGTAATTTTACGCTACTTACCTACAACTTTCAGCAATTTCTTCCCAGAAATTTTATGAACTAAAGAGTTACCTGTAGGTGTTTTGCTCTTCTCAGCAAATCAGTGATCTCAGTGATCTCCCCCTGCGCTGGCTCACGTCGTGTCCATCTGTCCTGCCTCTGCCTGCACGTGCTCTGTTTTCCTCCAGCTCCGTGACACAAACGCTGCCCAACAAAGGGCTTAGCCAGGCCCCTGATATTCTTTCTGCTCTAGTAAAATGCTCTTTTTTAAAAAATATGACCACCCCAAGCAGAGATAACACCAGCAAACTCTTCAAGTGTAGACAAGGCTGTTGGAAAAAAGCAAACTCAGAATCACAGAATCATCTCGGTTGGAAAAGACCTCGAAGACCAACTGTTAACCTCACACTGACCAATAAACTCGATCAGTTTGGGATTAGCCAACAATATGTATTTGCTTGGATGACTGATTATTAGATTATTTGAGGTAGAAAACCTCTCTTCGTTCCGAGGCAATATCCACCTGTGTTAAACGGCGAGATCCTGACCTACACCCAGAGGTTTCGGTGCCTCTGAGAAGGTAGGAGGACTGAAAAGAATTTAAAAGGGAATTTCCCAAGCCCAGCTTAGCCAGAAATGCTGTGCACCTTCTTACAACGACCTGACGACCGAGGAATTGTGATTTACAAATAGTAGTGGAAAATAAGCTGTTGGGAAAGCAAGCCCACACCTCTGGGCTGCCATGAGTCTGAACGCCGGGGTTTTCAGCCTTTAGCAGGATTTGGAGGGTGGGCTCGTATCCGTGGGGCTAAAAAGTTTCTCTCTACCTGCCCCTACCAGCCATCCCTGCTCCCAAATTCAGCTGGAGCCCCTTGGCTTTCTTCCAAGGCACTGAGCAGTGAAATGGATAAGCCACCCCTTGAATGTTTTTTTGATATTTTTGACTCGTTAATCTTTGCTCATGCAGCTCAATTTGAACGTGGGGAGCAACCAAAAAGAGAATTGCATCAGCATGGGCCCGAACACGGCGTGATTCCCACGTGTCCATGCAAATCTGTGTATCCCAGCGGTACTTTGGGTGCTCTTGTGCCAGTGAAAACTGAGAAAAAAAAGGAGAAAAATAATGGTTTTGAACTGGTTGTGAGTTTGGTTGTTGATGTGCAGGCTGGGGGTCCAAGCCCTGAGATTTCCATGCCTCGGACACAAACGGCTCCTTCCAAAAGGAAACGAATAATTTTTAGTTCATTTTGACACCTGCTTCTAGATGAAAAAGTGCATTTAGGCTTTTACTGCCCTGCCAGTGTACCAAAAAATTTCCCATCGAGGACTGAAGGACAAATTCAGTTCAACCCACGCTGTGTCCTACAGATGGAATAACATTTACCGCAGCGTGAAACGATACAAACCAAACTTGTGAGTGCGTGTGCAGCTCAGCTCATAACCTTGATCATTCCTCAGGTTTTCTTCATCTGTTTTCTAAATTAAAAAAAAAAAATATTAAAAAAATCTCCTTATACCTATAGAATGAACAGCGATGTTATATGCGTATTTGTACGGGGTGTGAGAGAAATGTTTCTGACATGTTTTGCTGACAGATGATAAACTGCCAACGCCCAATCCGTTAGGGACTATTTTAGCATGTACTCATTTGCTGTGAGCGAGGCTTAAACCAGAAGTATTGATTCCTGTCTCAGGACAGATTTTAGTCTCTGAGTGATTGTATTGACATTTGTCTCAGGGGAAAATTTGTTGTGAAAAAAGAAGCACTTGCCACCCCCCTGTCACAGATGTCGTCTTCTCAGAGGTTTCCAGAGAAGGCAGGAAAGCTCCTCAGATTTGCATCCTCAAATCCAGAGATCAGAAGTTTGGAGGATAATTTAGCATCACTCTATTTTCACAGAATCCCAGAATCATCTGGGCCGGAAAAGCCCTTGCAGCTCCTCCAGCCCAACCATGACCCTCCCCCTGACCGTTCCCAACTCCCCCAGATCCCTCAGCGCTGGCTCAGCCCGACTCTTCAACCCCTCCAGGGATCCCGGGGACTCCCCCCTGCCCTGGGCAGCCCATTCCAACGCCCAACAGCCCCTTCTGCACAGAAATCCTTCCTCAGAGCCAGCCTGACCCTGCCCTGGGCAGCTGGAGGCCATTCCCTCGGGGCCTGGCGCTGGGGCCTGGGCTCCAGAGACTCATCCCCCCTCTCTGCCCCCTCCTGGCAGGGAGTTGCAGAGGGCCAGGAGGTCTCCCCTCAGCCTCCTCTTCTCCAGACTGAACCCCCCCAGTTCCCCCAGCCGCTCCCCAGCAGACCTGTGCTCCAGACCCTGCCCCAGCTCCGTTGCCCTTCTCTGGCCACGCTCGAGTCATTCAATGGCCTTTTTGGGGTGAGGGGCCCAAAACTGAATGCAGGAATTGGGGGGCGGCCTCCCCAGTGCCGAGCCCAGGGCTCAGGTCCCTTCCCTGTCCCTGCTGGCCACGCCAGTGCTGACACAAGCCAGGATACAACCCTTCACGAAGGATTCTAAATCTTTGTCACTTTTATGGCCCCCAATCCCACATCTTTCAACCCAGAGACTCCAGCAGCTTCTGCTAAATGGTGAGTTGTCAGCTTAGCAAGAACTAGTCTTAGGGTGCCTTCTTGCTTCTGAGCTTCTCGTCACCAGTCTCACATCACCACAGTGGCCTGTAACTGTCTTTACTGGTAATTTAATTGTTTTGTAGAGAGCAGCCAGGCCACCTCGTTGGCCTTGAGCAGAACCACCTCAGCGGAGGCTGCAGAAGGTGAGTGCGGCGGGCTGGTGCGTGCCTGGGGGGGTTTGGGGTTCCCGGCCCCTGTGGTACCGGGTGGGTGATGAGGTGGAATGCCACCTCTGTACCACCAGCTCTGGGCAGCCAGCAGGAATGAAGAGGTGCCTCTTCTTTTTCAAAATTCTCTCACAGGGGGTGGCCTTCCTTTCCCTGTCGGACCTGCTCAGGTGTTGTACAGCTGCGCTGGTTTTTATTTCAGTGAAATACATATAAAATAATCCTAAAGTACTTAACAGAGGCATTAGGGTGGTGGGAGTCCTAAAGTAGCAGCATTTGGCTTTTAGGATTAAAATGTAGAAAGCGTCTCCCAAAGGGCAGCTGGGAGTGCAGCGATCCGGGAGGACACGATGCTGCCGTCACCGGCACTGGGCTCATCCCGGCCGCGAGTCCCCTCCAGCTCCCACTGCAGAACATCAGGCACTTATGGGTGATGCATAAGGGCAGGAACCAAATAAAAATACTCTGACTGTCTCCTAATGGTGGCTGGTGCTTTGCAGGGACTTTAGGGACACCCCCGGGCAGGCTCTGCCGTGCCATCTGGGCAAACCTAACAGCCCCTTCGGGTGTCACCAGCCTGCGGTCGTGTTGTGCCCCTGGCTGGCGTGGTGCTTGATAAATAAATTAAATAAAACTCTATAAAGGCTTGTTTGCACTTGGAAGCTTGCCAGCAGACCAGTGATGGACTAATTATTCCCGAAAAGTTATTCCAACGGAGGCCCGCTGTGGAAATTTATTCCAGATTGTAATGATTATTTTTTCATATTTAGCTCTATCCACCTCCAGATGGGGAAAAATTAATGATTTCAGATTGTGAGAGTTCATGCCGGGGTATACCGAAATAACTCTTAGGGAACAATTATTCCAGCAATTATTCCAGCACATCTATTTTGGGAAATTTCCCAGAGCATGAGCAAACTCAAACCTTGCTGCCTTCACAGGGATCGTTAAAGAAACCAGCTCTGCTTTTCCAAGGGTTGGGTCATAAGGGACAAAACAAATGCAACTGAAATTTTTTTTTTTTTGCTTTAAATAGAAGAATGACATTAAAATTAGAATATTAAAATCAGAAGGTGAAAAAGATAAGGGGAAAGACAATGAGAAGGCAGCAGAACAGGTTTCTGGGGACAGAATAATTTGTATCCCCACACTTAAAATGAATTAATATTGTCAATATTTTAACAATTCCGAGGAAAAGAACTTTTTCCAATATCTCTCATTCTGTGAGTTTCAAGCAAGATGTAATTAATATAATAAATTATCTTTGGTATGAACCTGATGTTTGTTCAGAGTTCTGCTCATGTCATTAGAAACTCTTTGTTCCCAGCACAATGTGAAACATTTATTTGCATGGGAGAATCCGATAGAGTTTTTAGAATCTATTGTTGGTTTTACCGTTGGTTAATCAATAAGCGTAACTGCAATTTTTAGAATACCACGATGTAAAATCTAAAGTTCAAAATGGCGCTTTTATGCGTGTGCAAAAATATTTTTTTTCAGTGGACTCCCTGGAAAGCTTTCAGAGGATGTCTTTCATGGGCACTTGTTTAAAAGTGAAAGTCAAAATTTAGTAGAGGACTTAAACCTTTCTGCTTTATTCTAGGCTGTGGCTTATGGAATTTCAAAAGTAGGTCTTGGATGTTACAGAGGATCCGCTCTGGAGCCTTGTTTTATTGATGAGAATGGAATGGAATTAGAATGGAATTAGAATGGAGGGAAGGGAAGGGAAGGGAAGGGAAGGGAAGGGAAGGGAAGGGAAGGGAAGGGAAGGGAAGGGAAGGGAAGGGAAGGGAAGGGAAGGGAAGGAGAGGGGAAGGAGAAGGGAAGGGAAGGGAAGGGAAGGGAAGGAGAAGAGAAGAGGAGAAGAGAAGAGAAGAGAAGAGAAGAGAAGAGAAGAGAAGAGGAGAGGAGAGGAGAGGAGAGGAGAGGAGAGGAGAGGAGAGGAGAGGAGAGGAGAGGAGAGGAGAGGAGAGGAGAGGAGAGGAGAGGAGAGGAGAGGAGAGGAGAGGAGAGGAGAGGAGAGGAGAGGAGAGGAGAGGAGAGGAGAGGAGAAGAGAAGAGAAGAGAAGAGAAGAGAAGAGAAGAGAAGAGAAGAGAAGAGAAGAGAAGAGAAGAGAAGAGAAGAGAAGAGAAGAGAAGAGAAGAGAAGAGAAGAGAAAAGAGAATGCAGGTGCCATTGCACTGCAGATGCCTCACCGTGGACCATGCCTGGGGTGGGTGTAAGGAACTGAAGGAATCGATGCCTCAAACATTCATCGACAAGAAAACCTCAAGGACAAGCTGTGGCCTTGGTCATGAGCCTAAGGAATGTCACCCGAGGAAGCGGGAGTGTATGGAAGGGGGCAGCCCACACTGCCTTGCGGTTGCATTGACAAACTCCTGAGATAAACCTCAAAGGGGTTAAACTGGACTGAGTGAAACCAAAGCTTGCCATCGAGCACAAGGACCTTAATCTCAGGCTCTACTGTGTCAGCCTGGTACTTGGCGGCTCTGTTGTGTCAGGCAGACACCACGCAGGCCTTGCTCATGACTTCCATGCCAAGAACTGATAAGAGGTGAGAATTTCTGCCCCGGAAGTTGGATGATTGCTCAAGAAGCAGGAAATCAGCAAAAATCTGTGGGCACAGAAGAAAGGCCAAAGGTGGGCAGGTGAGTGCAACCACCGACTCAAGTGGACAAAGGGTGGGGCACCCCATTTCCCCCTCAGTGCACCTGCAGAACCCCTGCTCCACCTCTTCCTCCTCTCTTGTGGAAATGAGTTGATGGAATACCTGCCTCTCCTCATCTAATATGCAAATCAGCTGATAAAATGAACTGAAAAGGTGACAGAAAGTTTGCTGGGTGTGCACCCACCACCCAACATCACCAGATCTGAGACAGCGCTGGATCCAGGGCTGGTGACGGGATTGCTTTGACTCTTTCTCTCCTTTTTTTTCTTTCCCTTCCTTTCTCTTCTTTCTCATAGATTTATAAGACACCCCATTGCTTATTATCCTTTCCCAAGTTTTTTTTTGTTTTCTACCACAAATAAAACATTTTAACGGGTCGTTTGGTGTCGTTTCACCTTCATTTAACCCGAGGGGATCACAGAACCATTATGACTCTCTGGACTCCCAGTCCGGGTGATGACAGTGGGCAAGCAGAGACAAGCTGTTCCTTGCCCACTCGCCCAAGCAGTGCCCGAGTCCCACGCAGGACACGAAGCCAGTGGGGTGACACTGCATCCCCCGGGGTGTCTCTGTCCTGGGATATAAACCCGTCAGGTGGTGAAAGGCCCCACCGCAGCCCTTGCTCCTGGTCTCACTGTGAGGTTTGGCAACACCAACACCAACACCAAATCACAAACTTCTCTCTGTGTTTAACCTACACAAAGCGCTGTTTTTGTTGTTTTTTTGTTTTTTTGTTTTTTTGTTTTTTCCCTGACCATCATTCGCAGCCTGATTTTACCCTTTGATGCATTTACACGAGCAGACCCGTGTGCACGAGTGATGTGTCTGCAATCCTACATCCTCTGAAAAGTAACAGGAGAGAGAGAGAGATCCCTTCCCTGTGGCGATGTCTCTCCTTGAGATTTCTGAGGTCAAATCCAGCGGCGAGGTCCCCAGTGCCATTCGCTGACAGGGTTCACATCCATCCAAAGGCTGAATCTGTCTCTAAGTTAGGGAGTGTGAAGAAATTGTGTGCGAGCATTTTATTAACGAGTCTTCAGATTTCTTGTTCTTTTCAATTTTATGCCTTGGAGTTCATGACCAGGAAAGTTATGGGGTAATAACTATAGAATTATTAAAAATGAAACGAGCTTGTGCAGTGGACTTATTTTACAGGGTAGCTTAGGGACGGGAGAACCTTATAACATTTAAGGTTATAGGCTTGAAAGTGCTTTAGAACTTTTCTGAAAGTTTTACCGATTCATAAAGGAGAGAAGGGAATGGAAAAGGTTTCTTCACAGAAACACAAATATCTAACCAAAGAGCTGGGCGTGTCCCAACGGTTTAAAGAGAAAAGAAAGAAAAGAAAAGAAGAAAAACAAAGAATGAAGGTGCTGTCTGGAAGGGGAACACAATTAGTTCCTTTCTCATCTGACTATGGATGTTCTGCTGCTCCGACAGAGGGATCTTGGGACATTATCCAGCTGGATGTTAAACTCTTTTGTAAGGAAAAGCCCTTAGAGACGGCGGGTTGTCAGGTCATCCGTCGGATATTATAGGACTGAGCCCTCTGTTATGTTTTAGGTTACATCCAGCCTTGTTAGAAGACCCCACCCCACCACTCCGTTGGCTCCACTACTATTCAAAACCATGTAGATCCGTGAGAAACTTCACTCTGTAATTATAGCCTAAAGGTCTGTTTTCTTACCTCCCCCTCATTTATAACATCGAAATCCCAGAATCCTTCAGGTTGGAAAAGCCCCTCGGGATCATCGAGTCCAACCCTCAGCCCGACTCTACAAAGTTCTCCCCTACCCCACATCCCCCACAGCTCATCCCAACGGCCCTGAAACCCCCCCAGGGATGGGGACTCCACCAATGATTTAAGCTTTTCTTTATCGTCATGACCTTCACTCCCAATTCCTGTATCCCCCTTGAGTCCTCGCTTTCGTGTACCATCAGACCGTATTACCTCATTTGTCGTGTTTGATTTCCATACTAATATTTGCCAACTTTCTTGCTTTTGCTGGCAGCCTTTCCTCTTGATTCATCTCTGGAACGAATCCCCGTTCACCATGGGGGAAGGACTCATTCCGGTTTTATCGGTGCCAAAAGAGACTTTGGGCAACGTGTTCTGGTGCTCAACGCTGCTCCGATTTTGACTTCAGAGGGGATAAGGCTGGTGTTGGTGGGAATGGGGTTTCTGATCACTGGTGGCACTCAAATCCGACAGTGAAAATAGAAAGGCTTGAATTATGGATTTCTTTGGAAAAAAAAATTTAAAAATTAATGTCCTGTGCTTTTTTTCTTATTGCTTGGGTTTGTTCTTTCAGCACCCACCACTAGGAGGGAGATCAGGGCGGTTCATTCCTCACTGGAAAGGGAATAGGGATCCAGAGGTTTAACAACTTTTTTTTTTTTTTTTTTTTTTTTCCTCCCTAAGTACAGGCTTTAACTTTTGTGGCTAAAATTCTGCATACATTTTTCTAAGGTGCCAAGAAATTCGTTGAGAGTGGGCATGCATGAGGCTCAGCGAGTCTGAACGCGGTGACTGAAATGTCATTGGTTGCACGCTCAAAACTGCCAGTCGTTCTGGGAAATTGCGACCCAGTTCTGCTCACCTCAGAAGGCTGCAGATCTGGAAATGCTGATTTCTTGCACATCTGTTCTTCTTTTCAGTAGCTAAAATCTATTCCTTTCTCTATCCGTTAACATCCAGTACTATCAGCAATGGAAGAAAGCCTTGCTTTGAATGATTTATTTATATACATTTGTTCTTGTTATTTGTGTGACTGGCTTTGAAATATTCCTCCTACCAGCAAGAGCAGTTTACGCCGCAGCTTCCAGACTTAGATGATATTTTGATGGACAGCCAAGCAGTTATTGTTCAAAAGACAGTCTGAATCAAGAGTTATAAAATGATGAGCATCACAATTTGCAGTTAGAGGAAGAGAGATGCATTTTCTTCCCCAGAAAACAAGCTTTGGGAGAAGGAAGATTTGAGTTAAACTAGGATAAGGGATGTTTTGGTTTGTTTGGGTTGTTTTTTTGTTTTTTTGTTTTTTTTTTTCCCCAAATGAGAAGGCTTATACAAAAAAAAAAAAAAAAAAGAAAAAAAGAAAAAAAAGAAAAGATGCCCAGAAAAATACAGGAGTGCGGGAAAAAAAAGCAAAGGTGTGTAAGTAAGGAGTAGAAGAAATACCTGGAAGCACAAAACAATTTTCATGTGGAAAAGGAGGAGTTGTAGACAGAGTCATGCAAAGATCCCTGATGGTGACTGGCTGGCTTTAAGGTGACGGTGATCAATTTGAGCAAAGGCTCTTGGAAAGATGTTGTAAAATTAAAAAAAAAAAAAAAAAAAAGACACAGACAGTTACTCAGGGCAGGTCTCAGAGCTCCTGGTCTTCTGCAAGTGTGTTCCCATACAGGCACGCTTGCTGTATAAGTAGGCGGTATTGGCTGATAAGATAGCAGGCAAGAAGCTATTTTCTGATTTAAAGATTGTTTATCTCCCCTGACAGTTGTTTTTTTTTTTTTTTGTGGCCGTTTTAAAAGTTTTAACAAGGTGTTTGGCAAAGCCAGTAGAATTTGGATTGTCAAGGGACAGATAAAGGCTGTCGAACACTACAAATCTGAAATAACTGCTTGTGTTTGGGAGCTTTTGGCTAGTACCCATTGTCGGGGTATCTATTCTGAATAAATGAATTTATTTTAGAAAAGCTGTGAGAATGAGTGAGGGTGAGGGGCAGACCGACCCATGATGTGTCCTTCTCCGGGGTGGCTGTCCCCTGGCAACAGGGGATTTGACTCTGTGTCGCTTCAAAAGTGGTGACGGTCAAGGTATGAGCGCACAAGAAATTAAAAAAAAAGTCAATAAATGTCAGTGGTGGAGCACCGGGGGCTCAGTGGGGGCAATGGGTTCATCCTCCACGGGTCTGCTCTGGAAGAGTAAGTTCCCTTTGGAAATGAGCAACCGGCGCTTTTGTAGTGAATCAAATTGTTTGCAAACAGAGTTGGGATGGATTCTGCAGAAAATAATAAAGACTCTGCACCAGCACTCGCCCGGGGAAGAAGCTTGCTCTGGTGTGGATGTGAGGGTGTAGCAGCAGGACTCTGTCGCGCCCCTATTTTCTATTCAGATCCCTCAAACCACGGTGGCCCTTTCCGTTATTTTCTATATTGGGAAGGACGCGGGTTATCTCCTTTGGCAGAAACACCTCTTTCTCTGTCACATGCTGAAAGTCCTGTCTCAGGGGGGATTTTTATGGAAGCGGAGGATGGTTGGGGGATGCTGTGAATCCCAGTCGTGGAGCAGGAACACGTGGTGGGAAGCCGGCCTGGAGACCTCAGGCTGCTGCATTAACTTATTATGGATGCTTTGTGCCAAGAGCTATTAGTAGCACTTTCCTATTTATGTAATACGGTCGCATTTTCCTAATTAGGATGCTGCCTACCCCAACGAATCAATCCATTAGTGGTGTTTATAGGACAGCCAGTATCACCGTGTGACTGTTGTGTCTCGCATCTCGTACCTTTGCGATGCTGTTGAGCATCTTAATACACGTTCAGCCTCGCCAGAGCATCCGCTCCTTACCTGAGGTCATTTTTCAGGGTTTTTCACCCTTCCTCATCGCTCATTCATTCTGATTATAACTTGGTTTTTAAAATGAAAATTGGTTTTCTCTCAGCTTTCGAGTTGGAAAGGATAACTTCTGGCTTCTTACGTCGCCTTTGCGTTTACACGCACAACCGCCTTCAGTGCTGTTACATCAGTGTGAGGGGAGAAATTCTGCTCCATAATGAAGGGCCAGACCATAATTTAGGTCTCACTGACAGAAACTCCCGCTGGGGGAAGCTAACGTGGGTTTGCTTTGTTGGTTGTTACTCTACTGAGACAGAAGGAGGGATTCTTTGGGAATTTCCTTCTCCTGTGCTTAGTGTGGTGTTTAGATCCAGCAGAACTGGGAACGCAAGGAGACGATGAACTGCATGGTTTTCCTCTTCAGCTGAATGATACATCTATTTAAAATATTTGTAATTTGCTTCCATTGCAGGAGCACCAGGATTCACAAAGACACAAATAATTTCTTGATATCGTTATTTCACTTCAAGTCACCAGAGATAAGGACATCGTGACCGAAAGATGAAGATAGGACACCTGAAGGACAAATTAATTTGGTTTTGTGTTAATGTTCGACAGAACGACTTGGAAACCACTGAACAGCAGCCTCGAATTTCCTTCATATATGGTGCATCTGATTTTATCCTCCCTAAGTAAACACAGGGTTTTTTTCTGAGTGAAAAAGTACAGGCCTGGTGAAAGAAGCTTCAATAACGATCACAAGGGAGCATCTGAGGGGCAAGGGGCATGATGGGGAATATTCAGTTTAATTACATTTGTTTAATCCCACAAAGGCAGCGGCAGCTACGTACATCTGTTAAACACTTCAGAAACTTTCCTTCATTAAGGCTCGGAAGTTTGCGAGGATGCTCTGGGATTACAGAACTACAGCGCAAGTCAAGAACTGGGGCTGGGATCATTAGTAGAAGCTATTTCCAAAAGTTTTACTTACAGACAACCCTAAACAATAAATGAAAGGCATGAGGCATAGTCACAGTAATTCACTTCATATCCCATGTGTTTTGTGGCTTCCTCAAGGTTTCTTAATTGTTCTGGTATTGAATAGTGATGATTAGCAAAGCCTCCTCAGCGCAGAGGAGTGTAGTATTTCACAATGAGCGAGCTCTGCAAATTAATGCTTTTAGTCCATGTCAGGAGTCTAACCACCATGGTCTGACTGCAGGAGAGAACGAGCAAAGAGCAGCAGTAAAATTGGCACAAAGACTTTTACTGTAATCAAGTTGACGTGAATTATTGATGGGGCATAATAATGTCGGCATTAGCTGTGGTACAGCAAGAGATTTTGCTGTGGAGAGGAATGAAGATGTGGATTTTCTTTAATGCACCAGAAAGTACGCATTATTAAGAAATGAGCAAATGTAGAAAAATCTGTAGCTAATGACAGTAACTGAGTTCTGTCAGGGTCCAGTTCTCAGGCTCCTGACTCGGAAGCCACAGTGATCTCCTAATGCCACTTCTTGTAAAAAGGGGCAAATGCTGCAAGGTGATGAGGAACACCAAGGTGATGAAGATCTGGCAGGGTGTGCGTGCACGTACCACATCCCTGCCTCAACTCAAAAACTCAGTGCGTGGAACAGGGTGTTCTCGGTGACAAATATAAACAAGCAGATTTAACAAGAAACACGGAGATAACAGCAAAACACCTTCCCATCTTTAAAGTACGCGATGAAATTGTGGTTTGGTTAAGCGGCAGTCTACTAAAATCCTGTTAACAGTGGATATTAAAGCATCCAGTTTTTAAACTGGGTAAAATGAGAGCGGGCCTGAGCCGTCCCTCTGCAGAGGGTGGAAAGAGCTGGGTGGTTTCAGAGTTACGTTCACATCGCCCTGAACCACCATCCCGGGCTGCTGGGACAAACCACTCACCAACACTGCGGGTGACACAATGTTTCGGCAATTACCAGGCCTAGCATAAAGGACACAGCCAGCGTAAAGATGAACCAATCACCAAATTGTGTTTGATACAAAAGGGTCAGCACATGGGTGAGCGCTGGGGGTACAAACCAGTCAGATTATACATAATGGACAGCAATCCCACTGACCCCAACAACGACACTGCACAATCAACAACGGGTGCAATAAACAGTGACATGCAGTCTCCCATAGAAGGGACGGGAGACAACCGAGTCAACAAGCCAAACACACAAGACCAAGGAAGCCACACACTGAATCTCTACACAGCCCGCGTTTACAAAAGCCAGACCTGAGTGGAGCCCAGTCCCAGGGAGGCGGGAGGTCCTTCCCCAGCAGGGAACTCTGCACAGGGCATCCCCCTCACACACAGACACTGCCCCTGCCTGCGAGGGGGCCCAGCTGTTCTCCCTGCTTGGGACCCCTGACCTTGGGTCACTCACTGCGGGTCCCCTGGGGCTCCTTTACCCCATGGCTCTGTCTGCCAGGCCGGCCCCACCCTGGGGGGGAGCCTAAAGGGAAACTCACCCCCCTTTGAGAAGGGCTGTGGGAATCACCCAGATGTCAACCTGAATTTGGGGTTGAGCATCGTGTTGCTGTCTCAGAGTTATTGTCTGTGGCCTAACGACAGGGCTGAGCCATTTAGTCACAGATACACACTCAGAAGATGGATAAATTTCTGTTTGGGTGCATCAACGTTGTTTAATATAGGAGAATATGCAGGAAAGCACGAGGCAGACCTGGCTCTCGGTGTGACTGCAGAGCCCTTCACGGACCGGGGTGGGATGAGAGGAGGATGCACAACGCAGACAACCAACAAAATGTACACAGGTTGGCTCTGGGGTTCTTCGTTATTTGCTAATGAGTTTCTTCTGTTTCTGGCTTTTACAGGACGGGCTGCTCACCGGTTGGGTAGGTAGGATTTGCCAAACTCATCTGAGGTGAGAAGTCACTGAGCTTCTCTTCACCACGGCCGCCACCGAGACTCGGGATCCTCCAGTGGCACCTTGTTAGCGAGGGGGTTTGCTCTGTGTTTCACGCTCGCTGGACTTTAGCTCCACTCTGGTTTAGTCACCCACTTGCTGAATTTATGTTACTGCATTGCGCTTGAAATCCTTGCTTGTCACATCGTGAGTTATTTGTGGTCCTCTCCCGGCGGATATCCCCACGCGCTGCCCCGGTCTGACGTTTTCAGTCAGGATCAGAAATAGTGGAACTTGGGATGGTTAAACTCCTGTTTCTGAAATAAGCGTCGATCTATTCTTATTCTTCCCCTTACAAGACGCTTTCCACAACTGGAAACTGAGGTAATGCTGTTTAAAATTGTGTGCCCACGTCACCTGCCAGGGCCTGCCGATGGCAGGATGATTGAGGCTGGAAGGAACCTCTGGAGATCACCTGGGCCAACGCCCTGCTCAGGCAGGGCCACCTAGAGCCAGTTGCCCAGGACCACATCCAGGCTTTTCAATATCTCTAAGGATGGAGACTCCACAAACCTGACGTGTTCCAGTTTGTGCCTGTCACTGGGCACCACTGAGAAGACCCTGGCTCCATCTTCTTTGCACCCTCCCTTCAGGTATTCATCTACATTGATAATTTCCCCCCAAACCTTCTCTTCTCCAGGCTGAGCACCCCCAGCTCCCTCACCCTCTCCTCCTAGGAGAGATGCTTGACTTCCGTCATCACCTTTGTGGCTCTTTGTTGGGCTCCATCCAGTATATCCATGTCTCTCTTGTACTGGGGAGCCCAGAGCTGGGCCAAAGCAGGACCCTGTGGCTTGTATTTTAATTGTCCTAATCGGAGTTAATAACAGGTTTTCTAATCTGTGACCTCCCTGAGCGAACCTTGCTTTAATTACAAGCAAAATGAGCTGAGCCAGGGATAAAAAAACCCAGTAATTTTATAGTCTTAATTTCTTGTATTTTGGGGGATTAGGTGAAATCTATAATTTTGCCGGAGTGTAGATTTTATGGCTTAATTTCTTGTTGCTTTTGTACTAGGAAGGGAAACAAAAAGCTTGCGTATATGAAAATCAACATAATAAACCGTTATTGCTGGCACAAGAGACATTATGGTCTCCCTTGGAATAGCACAAATACATTAAAAATGTATTTAGATGCATTTAAACATGCATATTATTTCACAGATGAGTGTAATGGTTTCTTAGGAGCTATTAGGTTTTTGGTATGCAAGAAACATGTTTATTTGTATGACTTTGAAGAAAATTATTTAACAAAAATGACACTAACAGGCCCCTTAAGGTTTCATTACATAAATCTTAATTCAGGCATTTGGATTATTAATCCAAGAAAGTTCCATGGACCTAAATGACTCATTACACATGTACTTCGCATCGGTTTATTAATAAACTCGTAAATAGCCCATTATTATTAATTGGATTTTTCTAAAGTGCCCAGATTTCCAATATAAACAACACAAGGTGTGTGCCTCCAAGGGCTTTTATCTTCACGTCCACGCTGCAGTGGAATTCAGGAGAGCAAGGGAAAAAGATGCAGAAATAATTGGTCAGCAAGGTCTCCGTTAGTACAACCCGCTTTTCCAAGGTGTTTTTAGTTATGGCTAGCATGGTTTTAAGTTCAGATATGAAAAAGATTTTTAAAAACGACGTTTTGTGAGATGAAGATGCCTGAATTAATGCTTGTATAATAAGACGTCGAGAGGTGACTGGCTTCCAAACAACTGGCTCGTGGATGAGGCAAAGGAGGGGTTGGGTGGCCTCTGTTACCCTGGGAGAGGTGGAAGGGACACTGAGGATCCCACAGAAGCTTCCTCATCTGGAGTTTCTCTCTCGTGGTAGTAAAACTGTAGTCAAGTCAAAAGGCAAAAGGAAACCGATGGGTTGAATTTTTGGATGAAGAAAAGGAAGGAGGAAAAAATCCCGGAGAAAGAAAATGCCACCTCCTTCATGGTTGAGGCATGGAATTGGAGTAAGTGAGGTAGGATGGAGCAGAACCTCAGAGATAAGTGACCAACAGAAAATTTTATAGTGCCCGATACTCTACTGCTTGTTGTTTAAGATCTGTACTTGGTGACATCTTTGCTTATGTTTCTTTTCTCTTTGCACTGTAACTGTTGAGGCACCTAAATAAAAATAAAAAAGAAACGGGAACAAAATCCTGCCTGGAATTTTTATGCCTGAGTATAAACTTTTCAAAACAGAAGTGTATCATGCAACGTTCATCCCATAAAACCAGCCGGGCTGGCTCCTGTGCCAAGAGCAGAAGAAAAAGGGAAGGTTTGGGGATTGTCTGTCGGAACACGGCACAGAGCAAAAAGCTGGGTCTTGTTTATCGGCATCCTCACGCCGACGGAGGAAGGAGAGATCATGAGCCTTTTTGTTGGTAGGAGGGAACAAAAGTGGCTGCTTTTATCAGAAAAGAAAGAGGAAATGAAAAGGAAAGTTTCACAACTCGGGAAAGCTGGATTTCCCTTTGAATCGCCGCCTCTTGGCAGCTCTCACTGTCCACACAGACACCGAAAATGCCAGTGGTAGGAGTCTGTCACGTAACAACGGTGTTTAAATAAACAGTGAGGCTGAGGCTGCCCCTGACACGCCCAGAGATGGTTTGGGATTTGGCTACTTATTCCCCAAAAAACCCTCCCCTGGCAGGGTTATCCTTGACGTGTATGATTGAGAAAGGCCCGTTAACGAAGGGCATTTATTTGCAGTTTCGCTCAGTCAGACCCTTCGCTGCAGGAACATAAGTGAAAATGAAGGAAGAGGGACCCTGGCTGTGTGTGTGGTGGAAGGGGCAGGAATCACAGAATCATTCAGGATGGAAAAGACCTTGAAGATCATCCAGTCCAACCGTTATCATAACCAGTAGCAATATTGACAGCTTATTGCCCCATTTTAGACCGCCTGGGAACTCTGCAAATTCAGGTGGTCTCCATTAAATTAAAAAAAAAAAAAAATAAAAATTATGAATTCTTTGGCCAGGAAACGTGATAACTAGAGGGTTAAAATTATACTTAATTTTGCTTTATTACTTGCGCATGAATCAAAGCATCTAAAACCTACAGAAGGCAAATCTCAAGGGGAAAAATATTTCTGGTTTGCCTAATTTTAGCCATTTGCCTCAGGTGGAAAACGCTTCTTTTTTTTTTTTTTTTAAATTAATTTTATTTATTTTTATTTATTTTTATGGGGCTAAGAGTAGAGCTTTAGAGGGATATAGGTGTGAGGTCAGCCCCAGAAGTGCTGTAGACACGTTACCATGGCGCTGCATAACTAATTAACCATCCTGATAAACGATTCCCAGGGTGTTTCCTTGTAAGCTGAGTTTTGAGTTGCTTGAGAGCAGCACCTTCAGCCCTGATTAGATTTTATTTCAGCGGCGTGAGGGGCTGGGTGAGGTGGGGAAGGGCTGCTCGTGGTGGCTGGAGCAAAGAGACAGCAGTTCTGCCATATTGACACCCTCACGTGATGTTAGCTTGGGTGGTGAAGGGCTTGTGCTTTCGCTGCTGTAATTTTCTTATTTAAAATTGCCTAAAAATCGTGTCTTCAAGGTCGTAAGTACTTTTGAGGCCTCTTATGTTGTCCCAATCCCATTGCTGAGTAGACAGCATGAAAACAGAGATTCATAAAATAATTGAGGTTGGAAAGGACCTCTGGGAGTCATCTTGTCCACTCACGTTCTAAGTAGATCAAGTTGCTCAAGCCCTCGCTCAGCCAGTTTTTAAATCTCTCCAGAGGAAGAGAACCCACAGCCATGTTTCAATATTTGGATATCTTCACAATGAAAATTTTTCTCATTGCATGTAACTGGAATTTCCTCTTCCGTAGCTTGGGTCCATTGCCTCATCTCAGAGAAGAACCTGGTTCTGCGTCCTCTGCCACCTCCCATCAGGTAACTGAAGACCACAAGGTCTCCCCATAACCTCCATTTCTAGGGCTGAATAAACAACCTCTCTCAGCCTCTTGTTTTCTGGACTGTAGACTCTCCCGGCCCTGGATAACTGAGGAGTTCAGTTTTTAGGCCTATTGGATTGGCATCCTTCACCAGCACTAAAAAATAATTCACTTTTCACTTTTCTTCCATAAAGCCTTTATTGCTCAGCTCTCAAAAGGGAAAGATTTTTTTTTTTCTAAAAAAAAAAAATTTATTCCCCTGACGTGCCACCTTTTCAGCGTCAATTAAATAGCATCCAGCATCCAGGCAATAGTATCTTGTCTGCAGTAAAAACCAGTAGCAATGAAAAACTAAATACAGAACTGCTAGCAGAATAGTGAATTAGCCTGGAGTGAGCTACATTTGAGTGCAGTCACTGATATTTATGTGCCAACAGTAGGTGCTCTCAGACTCATTCCTTACAGCCTGACAGAGCGCATTAGTTGCAATTCCTTAAAACAAAAGCAACTTATCTGAGTAGAAGAAAATACTGCCTACAGGACCTTATATACATGGAAGCATTGAGAGGTTTCTTTTCCCAGCTCGGTTGTTTTCTGGCTTAATCAAGTCAAAGTTGTCTGAGCACCTCGAATTCTCTTTTGTCAGGTTTTGGGGTCAGGTGTAAGCGATGTGCTCAGACCCGTTGGAAATGAAACTCTGCGATTCTCATCCCCGCTTTCTCCCCAGTGCCTACATCATAATTCATACTGGGGCTTCTTTCAGCGCCAAACCAAGCAATTCCTTTTTTTCTTTTTTATTTATTTTTTATTTTGCAGAAGGGGAGGATAATACACGCCAGGGTTCAGCCTTGCATGGATACAAGGTTTGACTTAGGCTGCCCCTGCGGGTATCCGTGCTGACCTTGCGTCTCCCACAAGACTTAGGAATGGAGCCAACGGAGCAGATACCCTGTCTGGATGCAACGGGCTTATGGGAGTGCTGCACTGGATACCATCCACATGCAATTTTGTTATTTCAGAGGATCCTAAGACTTGGACAAGATAGATAAGAGGTAATCCAGCCTGCTTAGGCCAGGGGCCTTAAGTCTTTCCACTACCTGGGGTTTAGCTCAGGCAGATGAAGCCAACCGCCAGCGCTGGGTGATGGTGTCTTACAGAGCTGGAAATTTAGGATCCCATCCGGAGACACCTAACTCTCTTCACGTGGAGAGAGCCCTAGTCCCATTTGTCTTTAGCTTTTCAAAGACTTTATCATAAACCCTGTTAAAAGCCAACCACCCCAAAAGCAATCCCCCTACGCCCGCTTAACCCATGAAATAAAAGTACTTCAAGGTGCTTCTTTGATGAAAGGGGTTGGCTGCAGTGTTGCCCTCATATTGCATATTCCATTCCTGCCACACTTTAATCCTCGTGCTTTGAAAACAAAACGTGTCGCTCACTCAAAATACTGATCCAGTTTGCATGGTTTATTACACAATATATCATTTTGATCATTTATATTTTGACTCAAATATTTACTTTAGATTAATAACCCTAGAGCAGTCTATTGTTAAAAAAAAAAAAAATAAAGATACAGTTCCAAGCTTCTCCAGAGTAGAAAAGCTTACAATTGTTTAGTCTAAACTCAGCGCTAAGGCTAGCAGTGTGAAAAAAAAAATCACCTTATCCATTTCAGTTTGGGTTTCCGAAGCCAGATGTGACTTTACAAATCATGTTCAGACCGAACCAAAAAGCATTACTTGTAAACTTGTCAGTACATCATGTTCTTCACTTACACGTCTTTTTTTTTTTTTTTTTTTTATCTTTCTCGGTGCTACGCTGGATTCTGTGCTCTGATCTGTAAAAATTGATGCGCCGGTCAACAAATCAATATGTTGATTGCCATGTTTCCTCTTGCACCTTCAGCAATGGCTTCTGCAAATTAAAGCTCTCGCCAGCCTTTCGTTTGGGTGCCTGGTGGTTTCTGCCTGACTGACACCTGTCCTTGTGACGCCTGCTTGTGCAATTTTCAATTCCTTTCCTCTGCAGCGTGTTCAGCAACAGGCGAGGAAGATGTTACAAAGGGCACGGCTGCCAAAGTAAGAACAAAAATTCCAAAGCTTTTTATCTTGTTTAGTTGATTTTTTTTTTTTTTTCCCCGAGCTCTCTTCAATACTCTTTGCTGCGTATCAACGTAGTTTAATTCTTCCTATCATTCACCGTCGCAGGGGAAATGAAAATTACTGCTCTCGCTCCTAAATCCACTGCTCTTTTCCACACATTTCCTTTAATTCAGAATTTCCATCACCTGAATTTACTCTATCTCATTTTCCCTTGTGAAGCTGGGTCGTGCTGCCTCTACCTGGGGTTTAGTTAATTCGTTTCACAGTGCGTTTTGAGAGCTCTGGTGCTCGTTGGGTGAATGCTCTCAAGGAGATATTCCAAATCCCATTGCTTTTTTTTTTTTTTTTTTTTTTTTTTTGTCCTAAGAAAGTCCACCATTGCAAAATCTTTGCCTCTGTGCCTGTTCTTTTCCCATATGCCTCATTCTGCATTTCTCTGAGATCTGTTTTCCAACCCAGTCTGCTGCACTCCATAAAAAGGGAAGCTATGAAATCACCCACCATGCCTAATGCTCCTTTTCCCTAATGCATTGTCTCCCATGGCTCGTTTTGACCTTCTCTATCAAGTTTAACTTTCTTCCATTTTAATAAGAGCTGGAAAAAAGAACTCTTCCCCCTTCCAATTCTCCCCCGCGGCAGGAATTTCTTTGCTACAATTCAAATCTCAAAACATGCCAACATTTCTGCCTGTCAGAGATATCTATCCATGTGGCAAAGCCACAGGTAAAAAAAAAAAAAAAAAAAAAAAGTAAGGGGGAGGGTTTGGGAAAAATTTCTGAGAATTTTATGGCATGTCTGCCTCGAAGGCCAAATAGAAATGTCTAAAGAGGAGCCGGGAGGGCACGTGGTGCTGCACAACGTTCTTTTCCATGCTGGTTTCCATCATCTCTACAAATCGAGGTCATCCTGTACCGCAGCTGAGTGTCTTCCCTGCCCACTTCTTGGATATTTGTTGAAAGAGGTTTTGGTGTGGGTTTTTTTGTTTGGCTTTTTTGTTTGTTTTTTTTTTTTTTTTCCCAAATTGTAAAAGCAGTGGCCTCTACTCTGGGCCTTAGGGAAAGTTTTTGCTACACCAGTTTCTCTTGTGGATCGGGGGAAATTTAAAAAAAAATAGTTTAGATGAAGGTGGCTGCTGTTATGGTCGGATTTTATTTCACGTTATATTTTTATTATTACCTGTCGGTAGTTTTGGTTTGGGAACAGCTGTGGTACATCTAAACGGAGCAAAGCAGCCATTTGCAGATACCTGAACCATCTCGGAGTGATTTCATCCAGAGCCAGAAACGGTAAAGCTGCAGTAAGGATTTGTGACTCAGTTTATTAGGCTGGATTAAACGCTGCACTAACGTGACTATATTGTTCCTTGTTCCAAGCCAGCGGCTTTGCGTGGCACCGAACAGCGACGGGTGGATGTGCCAGCGCAGTCAGACCAGGACTATTTGGGCATCTCTACCAAGAGCCAAATACCGCTTTAGAGATGAAAATTGTATTTTTAAATCCTATTATTTTACCGCCTGAAACAAAGGTCCTTTAATTTGCTCTGCAGAGCTGGTGATTTCGGAGGGAAACGGGAAGAACATCTGTGTTGTTGCCCTTGTGTTATTACTCGCTTTTACCTGTGGGCCAGCCCAGACTTGTTTCTCTAGACAGGCTTTTCCAGTTGTCTAAAGTGTTTGATATATTTGCTCCACCGTTTTCAAAGAGATTTTTTTTTTTTTTTTTTTCCGTCTGCGGATACAAAAAGTGGCTTCTTAATTTTAGATTGAGATGCCAGTGCTCATATTCAAATAGAAAAGGATGAACCAAGGGAAGGGGGTGTATTCAAATGCATTTCTCTTTTAACGCCTGTAAGACATACAGGCTGAAATCCCAACCCGCTGAATTCAATTTTTTTTCCTTTTATTTCGGCTGAGGTGGGGTTTTGACTGTGGAATTCGGAGTGTAGGTGTTTGGCAGCTAAACGGCACATCAATCCACGAGCTTTGACACCCTGAAATGGGAGTGAACACCATGGTGTGCACCGGAGCCAGCACCTCGCCCACGGTACCTCGCGTCTCATCCTAAGCCCGAGTGGGCAATTCAAACCCTAGCGTTGTCTCCCACCTTTATTTATGTGTTCTTGGTTTAAAGAAGCTTGGCAAGGAGCTTGCATTTTGATATCTATATAATTGGAGACGTTTTAAATGTAATAACCATTTATTATTTTGTAAGAAGGGCTGAGCAAATAATTTTAAATGAGCATGCAGTTGATAGATACAGTTCCCTTTTCCATATATGGAGAATTTCCTGAGTTATTTGTTTTATTTTTTTATTTTTTAAATTATTTTTTTTCCTTGCACATTTTTTAATATCGCTTTTCCTTTCCCAGGGATTGGCTGCAAGCAGGCCACCACAGCTCTTCGATGTTTCTATATGAGCTGGATCCGCTGGTTGTCTTCTAGTGACCACAGTAATTTTTTCAGCAACAAAAGGGAAAAGTGCCAAAGGAGCATATGGGCTTAAAATTCTTTATTGTGGGCATTTATGAGAGCAAAATTTAGTTGGTTGTGTCTCATGAAACACACACAGCACCAGCCCAACTGAACTCCACTTTCAGGTGGAAGAAAAATTTCTACGTCTTTTTTTACCCATCTGTAAATTTAAATATGTAAATAGATCAAATAAAACCTGAGTCAGAAGTAACAATCAACCCTAAATTTTACTTGTAAACCGGTGAGAGATTTGATGTCGTGTCTTTAGCTGTCAATGGGCTGGTAACTGGACTTCACCAAATGAAACGGAGTAAACAGAATTGTTCACATTCCCTAAATGTCTGTTTTCATTTTCCTTATTTTTATTCACAGATCTCACGTAGGCAAAAAAAAATGAAATGCAAAAAGCGATGCAAAATTCAGCAAAGACACTTCTAGCCCATAAGCTTTCCTTAGGGCATATGAATTATAGGATTTATAAATAGTTCATGTAGACACAAGATAAAAATAACTCGGGGGAAAAAATAAAACAGGAAAAAAAAAAAAAAAAAGCGCCCACCAAACTCCTGTTAAGTGAAGTTCTGATTGGAGCACATTCCTAGAAACTCCCGGCTCTTACGTACAGAATTGTTTTAAAACTTCCCTTTTTGTGAGATAAGGGCTCGATAACTTTCGCCTTCTCCCAGCTTCCCTTTACCCGCATAAAATTTTGAATTTTCTGACTCCTGTTATCTTCAGTGGACACCCCTCCTCCGATAACTTGTGGTGAATTCATGGGTTTTTGCCCCAGCTCTGGAGCTTTTCTCTGTGTGTATATTCCAACCTCTGATTTGAGAGTCCTTCCCCGTCCCCACACATCCCATAGTGATGGAGGGGATGACCCGCCCTGGCAGCTCCCCGCTCCCCACACGGGGTGAGGCTCAGCCAGGTTACACTTTGGCATTTAAAACTGTCCTGGGTCCTAGAAAATCTGAACTGTGGAAGCTTGAAGAAGATGGTTTCCATCGAGCAAGACTTTTCTGTTTTCACCAAAACGTTAACGTCAGACCGAGACCCTGGAAGACGAGAATAAACCTCTCCCTGTTAATGTTTTATACTGTCCTCGTTCCCACTGATCTGTCAGAAGTCACTGTTTTTCACCATTTAGATAGAAAACCTTATTTCTAATTTGAAATAATGTAACTTTTCGAGTCCATTTATTTTGTATGATTTATTAAGAAAGTACATCAGTATCACCAAGCTAATTATCATAGGCAAATGACTTGTCATAAAATTAATGTACCTAGTGAAAAAGTTAATAGTTATTATTTAAATTCTTGATTCCTCTTCTTTGCATGTAATTAATTCCAGATATGTGAATGAATACAATTAATATGGAAAAGTGAAAATGAAATGAATTTGTTTCAGACTTTCTCCTCCACACCAACCCTTTATCCTGCAACCTTTATTCTAAGAGAAAGGACTGCAGGAGATCCAGTTTTTATAATTAAATATTTCTTTTCCTTGTTTAGCTCGACACTTAGAAACCTAATCTAAAAACCCCACCACAAATTTGCATCTTTTAATAACTAAGAGATTTCCTTGGAATGTTCTCCAAAGAAAGAATTTTATTGGGGGGGGGGGGGAGGGAATATTGAAAATATTGCAGTGAGTAAGTATGTTGAAAATTTTGGGTTCTATTTGTTCTCTGACAAGTTATTTTTGTAACCATAGTTAAAGAAAATTATTGTTCTTGCCACGTTCATAAAATAAACCAGATAAATAGCTAACAATATATTTTTCCACCTAAGTTATTATCATTTTTTTGCTTTACTCTGCATTTCCTCTTAGCCCATCTTTCTCTCCTTTATAACCCAGACTCATTTTTCCTCTTTCATCAACTTTAAGTCTCCATCTCTTTTCTTTTCTTTTTTTTTTTTTTTTTTTTTTTTCCTGATCATTTACCAGCTCCGTTTTTGGAGCCGTTTGATTCAGGCTTTTCCTTGTGAAACGAGACAACAGAACAAAGCTTGGTGACCTGCAGTGTCCCATCAGAGCAGCTTTGGCCATTTTTTTAAAATTTTTTTTTTACAGACCCCTTATAAACTGATACTACAGCACCTTGACCTCAAGAATCATTACCACAAGGCTGAATGTAACATTTCCAACACGTGTGATTTAATTTTTCCATCAAATCGCGCATGTGAATAACCCTCCACAGCAAGTACTTTAGAGAAAATGGCCACATCCTTGCATAGAATGTGTAAACAGAAAAAAACAAAACAAAACAAAACCCAACGAAACCCCTCTGTTCTCCTTAAAAGAACTCCTTTGTTACAAATGATTTACTCCGTTGCACGGTGCAGAAGCTGGACTGTCAGTAGGATGATAAACTAGTTTCTACCAGGTAAAGACATGAACCATGATGGTATATTTGGACCCTCGATGTACATAAAATATGAATACTCTGGCAGTTCTGAAGGCGTAGGTGGTACTTCTGTCCAAACACAGGTCAAACACCTGATACCTTCCTAAATAAATCTCACCGGGGGAATCCGACTCCATCCATTAACTCATATACAACAAACCTGGAAATATGCTCCAGCATCTGGGCACAAAATTCTCAGCGAAGACAGTAATAAACTATGTCTTGTTTCTATAGATGGCTGGATCTCCCTGAGTTACTCTCCTCTACACATTACAATATTTACAGCATTATCGCTATCTGCATCCTGTAACTAGGAAATCAATCACTTTAAAATATTGTCCTATTAAAAAAAAGAAATACCCAACAACCCAGCAGCCCAGCACAACGTTACTGCAAGGTTGTGCTCAAGGATTGAAGTGCACAAAAGTGTTTACTCAAGTGGGCAGGGTGATAGATGTGATCTATAGTGTTCGAGCGACTCAGGAAAGAAATTATGGCTAAAACGGATTGATGGCCAGTGATGTCTGCTGGTGAATTTGGGTTGGACATCAATAATCTTTGGCATAAGCTGAATTCTGACATTCCTGAGCACTGGGAACGAGGCCTTTGAGCTGTCAGTTTATCATACCCTGCAGATACTACAAGAGATTTTTTTTTTTTTTTTTTTTAAATCAAGAAGAGTCAAAATTTTCAAATTCTCAGCGTCGGGGACCGAAGGCACAGCACAGGGAGTGTCCTGATATGCTCCATGCTAATCTCAAACGCATTACAATGCCAGAGAGGTGGCTGTAGAAGGGTTTTATTCTCCATAATCATTTATCTTTGTAAGCAACTCCTAAATTGGCACTCAACGGAATCAGTAATATTTTCTTCTGGTTTTGTCAAGCAAAGAATTCTGGTTCCGGCACATAATGACAACAAATGAACAAAGCTGTTAATGGTTTCCATGTGTTAGAGATGAAGACATTGATTATTAAAATGAATGACTAAGAGAGGTAGAATGGCTTAATTAGCTATCCTGTTGCTTCGCTTTGAAAACCCATGTTGGTTTTGATTAAACTCAGGACTTGTGTCAGCAAGAATCGCTTCCACCAGCAAATCAAAAAGAAGCAAGAGGGGAAAGTGCCTGTTACCTCTGCCCGGTTACAGGGCTGTCGGGCTGGGCTGCAGTGATGCACAATAGCCGGTGTCGCCTCTTCACCAGCCACATCTGCTGTGTCTTTTGGCCAGTTTGGATGTTCACACAGCTGGTTCCATTGGGATCTTCCTCCGTGTAAGTACAGCTCAAGGTTTAAGGGCTATAGGAACTTTTCCTACAATCTCCTGTAGCCTGGGGAAAACCAGGTGGAATCAACAGTGCTAAAGTTAACGGTACAGTTAATAGCAGGCTATCCCGAAGGACGCAGTCAGAATCTTTCCAGCATTAACAAGTCATCATAGCTGGAAAAAGAAACTTTTTTTTTTTTTTTTTTTTGTGTGCAGATGGAGAATTTGCTTAGCTGTAGGCATGTAAGACACTTAATTAGCATGCAGCTAGCAGTGCTGTGGTTTGCTGCTTGTGTTCTGTTCTTGGATGGGTAAATGTGTTATAGGAAAGCTGATAATAATCAGGCACGGCCAAGGTACGGTGCGGAGGGCGATGGGATTGTTCCTGTCAATAATCATCCTGGTAGACCTTTTATCCAGGTTTCTGGTTTTACCTGGAACCTGAGGATTTCTTCTCCCAGTTACCCAGAGGGTGGGCAGGACTTCTCTCCTTGTTTGCGTGGCTAAGGTGGAGCAGGTAAGGAGGAATGCCTCTCTAAAATCATAGACATGAAGGTCTTGTGACCCCTCGTTTGGATTCATTTGCTTGGTGTAACGTGTTGTGAAGGTTACACCTCACCCATATTTCTTGCCAGCATCATTACAAGTAAATCTCCAATAATAATCCAGAGCTGATTTCAGGCTGTGCATGGTGAGACCTACACATACGTGTACGTACGTGGCAGTTGGGTATCTAAACCTCCATCCTCCTTGTTGGGGATGTAGTTGATGGACGCAGTGGAGCTTGAGGAGCTACTTCGGCTCTGGTTAGTGCAAGTTAGTCAGCTGGAGAGCTCTCAACCTCCTGCTGACGGAGTTTGCTCAATTCAGCTGCTCCTAGGCAGGTAACTGGTGCTGGCTGGCGTGTGGTGGGGTAGTGGAGACCTCCACAGAGGTGGCAGGTGCAAGACAAGGCCTGAAGGAGAACTGCAGCTCTCTGGGGTAGCAGTCAGAAGGCAGACGAGATGCTCAGAAACTCCTGAGAAGGCACCGAGTGGTTTTATCTGCATTCCCCACATACTTTGGGCTAGAAGATGCGGCTGCTTGAAGTCAACAGAAGGACACATGCTGAGGAGGCAGGATGCGTGCAACTGTTAGACGGGTTAAAATATATTAATGAAGAATAGAAAAACTCCTGTGTGGATTGCAGCTGATTCTGTGTGGCCTATTTGAACTCATCATGAATACGCGTATCTACTTTAAGGCTATTGGTGTATTATTTTGCTCCAGACTGAACTCTGAGGTTGTCTTTGCTGTCTGAAAGGACCCGACATTTTTATTTTGCAGGCTGAGTTCCTTTTTCCCCCTTGCATTTGTGGTCCTTCGCTTTATATTAGATTATTCCATTTAATTGAGATTAAAAAAGAAAAGTGGTGACATGGAATAATAAGGCGTTCGCCACACAGAAATTGTATCGATTCAGATGGGTTCTCCTGTCCAAGTTCTTGTGAAATGGTATCTGTGGCTCTTCCTATTATAATATTCAGCTTTCAATCTTTGTATCCATGTAGTGCACTGGATATTCTTCTGAATACCTCTTGATTTATTTATTTTTTTTTTTAAAAAAAACTTTTTAAGCATTTTTTTGACCACTGAACTCAATCACAGCAATGAATGTAATATCTACCTTAAAGGCCTCTTTATCTGAACGAGGTTGTGTAGAAGGAGGGGGCCCTACGGAGACCCTGGGTTCTGAGTTCATTGTTCCGCTTCTTGGGTTAAGTGCTTCAAGCTCCTTGTGTTTCCTTACCCAATACTAGGCTAGAAGATGCAAAAAGCACCCTACTGAAAATAGAGCGTGTTTAAAAATAAATATAGCGCAGAGAATTTTCTGGGTTTAGCGTAACAATTGAGAGCCTAATCTGCATAATATATCAATTAGTTTTCGCAAACTACCAAATGTCTGTTATTTCAGAAGCTTTTAGCTGTAAACATTATGTTCAAATACAGATGGTGTTATTCAGGTTTTTTTTTCTTTGGTTGGTTGTTTTTTTTTTTTTGCACAGTTTCATCAGACAAAATATACTACATTTTCGGGTTTAGCATCAGTATTTGAAGGCCGTTAGTAGGAACTAATGAATATAGATGGTATTGCTGGATGTGCATAACGTGTTCCTACAGCACGGAGCGAGGAGCTCAGGTGTCATTTCAGAATTCATTGGCTATCAAAGGGAGCTGGCTGTCTCCTCCACTTTCACCTGTGTGAAGAAATATTATGGTTCATCATTAAAAAATAATAAGGCTTTGAAAGTGACCATAAATAAGGCTACCTTTACAAGGAACTCATGGCTAACCAAGCAGAACGACAAAGTCAAATCGTTTACTAATGGCAAAACCTGCTTCTGTTTCCTCTGGAAGGCAAAGGCGATACTGTTGCTATTGTCAGTGAAAGTGGGGCTGGGCCAATCAATTAACGATGTGCCGTCAGGAATGATGAAGAATTAATGTTGAAATGGAGAAATCGGCGCATAAGGGGCTGAATCACTTTGGGCTAGGGGTGTAATGAGACTTTTAGATTGAAAATGTACTTTCGGTGCACTGCAGAGGTATTTTTGGGGTGGCAGCACCATCGGTAGGGATTGGGCGCTGCCTTTTGGACGTGCAGAAGGTGGGTGCTGGAGATAAAGGGTCTGAGCAGCTCCAGCTCAGGCCGGTAGAGGTGAGGCTCATGTCACGTATCAAAGTGCTGATTGGAGTTCCGATGGAGCAGGTGGGGATAATGTTTATCTACAGTTGCATTTATAAAAAAAAAAAAAAAATCAACGCCCAAACTTCTCATGGTGACTCCCGACCCATGCCAGATGGGTTAGGGTCCTGCATGGCTTGTGGAGCTGTTGCTGTCACAGCTCTGGGGCATGGCAGTTTTTAAGAGAGATATTTCCTGCTGATGACTTTTCCCACTGGAAAATCTCTGCCTTACAGACCCTCAAGGTGAGATGAGTTGCGTTGTGCTTGCTGACTGTACAGGCATTAGGTTTGGGAATGAGATGAGTCGGGTTCTTTACCTTGGTTTTGCTTTCATTAGTTTCTAAAAAATCCTTTTTCCTCCGGTACTGTGGCTTGAAAAACATGTTTTATCCAGTGCTGCACCTGGTGTCAGATGGTCTTTCTTCATCAAAAGGCAATCAAAGCTAGGAAGAGGCATTTCATGTTGAGGAAAAAAACCACCAACCCGTGATCTATCCACATAAACAACATTGCAAGATGTTGTACCAGCTTATTCCGGCTTTGACTTCCCCCTCAGGGTCCCTCAGCTTTTCCAAAAACACGCCCTTCGCATCACGGCTTCGTGTTCCAGTCCCTTGCTTTTCTCATCGTGTTCTCCAGGCTCTAAAACTTCACCTCGATTTTCTCTGTACTTTCCTTTACTTCTCTCTTGCACCCGTGGGAGTGTTGTGTGCAAGTTAAAGGACCTGGACCAGTGATAAAATTAATATTTAAGCTCTATAATTGCTGAAAATATTAGCGCACCTTCCTTGTGTGTGGTTAGATATACAGTGAACCAAAAAGCTGAGTTCTATGTCTTTTTTTTTCTTGAGAAATCCTAGCATCTCATCCTTTCTTCCCGTGGCATCGAATCTGCATATTTTTTGTCCAACTGAATAAATTTGCACTTTTAAGTGGATATTTTCTGTAGAAGCTTGGTTCTTGCTGCTGGTCCATCACACACATTCCCTGTGTCTATTCACTGTGAGCATCCTCGGAAGCTTTTTGTTAAAGTAGTTGTGGTTACAAGATGACTACAGATTTAAAAAAAAAAAAATATTTTGGAGGAATGTATCAAGTCAGAAAAAAAAAAAAAAACCAAAAAAACAACATTAGAAAAAAGACACAGGATAAAATACCTTGAAAAGAGGAATATTTCCCTACGTTCTATAGCTGCATGTGGTGCAGAGCAGCCCTAAGGTTGGGGAATAAGGGAAGCTGAGGTTTAAATATATTTTCTCTGCACTGAACCCAGATCTTCTACTTCTCAGGGCATCCTGTGAATAAAAACCTGATATTCAGGCATGGGTCGTTCAGCTGGCGTTGCTCATCTTGGCACGATTTAACAGCCCAAAGAGAGGAGTTAACACCTTGGCAGTCAGGGCTCCCTCACCCTACAGCTGGAGATCTGCCGGGCCCGGACCTGGAGGAACTCAACAGCCAAGTTACGGCTCACAAAATGGGTGGGATGGTGCAGGAAAGCTTGGAGGGGGTAAGACATTGTCAGCCTTAATTGTATTCTGGATATTCAGTTATTTTCTATCATTGCTGCTAATTAGTGAACCTGAGCACAGCTATTCACGTGTAAAATCGCTGTCGATACTTTATTTACCTTCCCTTTTGTAAGGAGCTGCAGAAGAACACGGTGATTGCGCACCCTAAATACGGAGCAGCATGTGCCATATGCTGGGATTTAGCTTCTTGAATAAATCTCGGTTAAATATAACCAAAGTAACTATTCTTTTATTCTGAAATTGGGAGCAAATCGAATGTGACGGATGTACAGTCCTCCATGCTAACAGGAATAAAGAGCTCTTTAGCAACATGCTTATAATTGCTTCTATTATTAGCAAGGTGCTTTAATCCAGTGATAATGAAGGTAATGATTTTCTTGGTTGCAGTGTAATTCTTCTCAGTATCTCTTCCCGTGTCTCACGGCAGAACACATACTTGGAAGGGGTTCAACGCCACAGATAGTTTCTGCTGCAGAGAAACCACTTCTGTCCTCCAAAGGCAGAAGCAGGGGCTGCTGGAGCAGTGACACGGGCACAGTTTTGCTTCCAGTTATTCAGCATCCATCTGTCTAGGCCCGTATCTCCTGTTGTTCCCTCTATGCTGGAATAATGAAGTTAAAACCCCAAAAAGCGTAAACAACAATGACAGGAACGTGGCTGGGAGCAAAGCCCTGGCAAGAGTTTAAGGCCGCATCACTGTAGGCAGCAACAACGTGTGTAACTTCTTCATAAACCAACCAAATGGTTGCTGGTGGTTGAGGTTTCCTGATGGATTTTGCTGGTGGTTTTACCCCAGTTAAATTGTCTGTGGCTTATAGATCTAATACTTAAGCGACAATAGCAGTATACTCCTGTTTTATCCATACTTAAAGGCTTTTAGGATGGGATTGCTGTTTAGGGCTCGAAAGGCTGTTGGTGAGATGGCAACAAACAAACACCAGGTTGGGACTTCGGATTTTGTACCCTGCCAAAATTCTCTTGAGTTTTTTATAGAAGCGCACATCTGGAAAACCACTTCGGCAGTGCGGCGGTGGAGCAGGGCAGCAGAGGGACTGTGTCCCTTTAAAGCTCCCACTCTTCATCCTCTTGGATGTGCAGTGACTAACTGTGTGATCAGGACTTGATAAGAAAATGAATTTTATTTTATTTTATTTTTTTCCTGTGGAAAGCAATCACTCAAGAGCAGAGTCTGGCTGAGTTCCTGCCCTTTCGTTCTGAAGTGGAGTGAGGAAATATCAAATGTGATACTTGGCTCAAAGGGAAAAGCTAAAGAACCTGAGGAAGGATAAGGCAGGGAAGAACATGCTTATACCAGTACTTTATCCTCCCCAAACACTAAATAAAACATGAATGGCTACATAAGCAAAATATGGGCCTTGAGATGCTCAATGTTTGCATTTAAAAGACACAAGCATGTGTGTTGATGAAGATAATAGGGGAAGCCCATGGCAGAGGAGATGGCTGCACCACTCCCCAAGTCCTGGGACAGCTGCTGAGCAGCAAAACCAACTTTCCCACCAGCGCAAGGCAGAAAATGTTGGGTTCACGCAATGCTGGGGATGTTATCGGTGTATATTTCTGGTGACAATGAAGGCAAATATAATATGCTCATTGGTATAAATATGGCCATGGCAGAAGAGATTAGTGGGTAATGCATTTGTTTAAAACACAGGAAGTGCTTAGAACCTTTTTCTGGTGGAAACGTTACGTTTTCAGGCTCGAAGTGAAAAACAAACGAACGAGATGTTTTACTTCCAGAGGGTGTGCCAGCCTAAGAATCATTTGGTTTTTATTTAAATTAGAAATCCCAATTAATCTCAAGCTGGAAGGGGGGAAAAATAACGGATACTGCCACCTAACTTAGAGCAGGGGCATGAAATATTTTTGATGTAGGACAGTACCTTGCCAGAAGGTGATTAGATTCCCTGTGACAGCCAAGGCAGTGTAAGGTAATAGTCAATGCTTCGGTTTAAGACCCTTCAAAGCTTTCTAATTCCGGCCTGGCCTGATTCTTGGTTTTGAGCTGATTCCTGTTTAAAGTTTGCCTGACGGTTGCTCACTCCTTTACTTTGTTCATTTTAACTTCTTTAGATATATTCCATATGAACGTAGCTGTGTACTCACCCCCGTACATATAGTAGGCAAACCAAACTACTCCTGTTTCCAACCCCCCTTGCTTCTGCTAGCTCTTAACATACCCTTAGACCGCCTTCCGTGTCAGAAAGCGCTGGGGAGATGAGAGAGGTATGAAGAAAGGCATTTATTGGAAGCGGTGTGGCTATTCATCTGTGAAGTCTATAGCAACAAAACAATAAAACTCGAACTCTGAATCTAAGGGAGGCAATGGCATGGAACCAAGGGTGGGTTTTGCTAAAGCTTCCCAGTGTTTTGCTAGGTGACATGTCAGACTCATTATATTTGATTCATTGGTTTCAGTGCCTAGAGCCGAGCACCAGCTTTAGCAACCAATTGTAAAAGAAAAATAGACGGTTTGGGAGCCGGGATAAGCATTAGTGATTCTTGCTGCTTTGAATTTGGTCTTATGATGAATATTATTACTAGAAATGTCCAGAATATCTTAACACCTGAGCACACCTGTTAAGGGTTTAGACTGAGTTAGCTGCACTATTTAAGAGTCCGTTGCACGTCAAACGTAAGAGCCGCTCTTCCTTTTGGATATGGACAGGCCATGCTCACTATTGCATCGTGTAACCATGTGGTAAAACCCGCTGGTTCATTGCCTTGGAAGAGGGAAGATCAGTCCAGTTGGGTTTACTCAGTCCGTCCCTTTGCCGTTAAACAGAATTGTTCTTGTGTAGCTGGAGCCTGTGTTTTCAGGCAGAATTATCACGTGCACCCACCAGTGATGCAGAAAGACCGTTGGTTGACCGCTGCCAGTGCTTTAGCCCACCACCTCCCCCTCAGGAATCCCTGAGGGAATTCATGTATCTCCTCGCACAGATGGGAAGGATGATGCTGACTTCCCAGGGAGACCCAGAGATACTTCCTTAACGACCCATGCTAAATACCAAGGAACTCGGGTGGTCCTTGGGTCACTCCCTTTAACCTTACACCTTGCTTCCAACCCCTCGTAGGGGGGCGTATGACTTCCTACTGCTTCAACTGGTATTTGCAAGTATTTGACCAATTCAACTTCCCTCAGAAATATTTTAAATACCCGTTTTAAGCGAAGAGGGGGGATCATGCAATGTAACTTTGCATGGGTTTGTCAGCAACTGGGTACAAGCTGCTCAAAAAAAAAAAAAAAAAAAAAAAGTTCCATCTCTTACCATTTTCAACCACTGTGGACTGTGCTTTCTAGGAAGTTCAGAGTGTGTTCCAAATGAAGATTTCTAAGAAAACAAGGACTCTGAGAGTCACACTAAGGCTAGGCTGCCACGTACAAGCTTTTCTGCCACACTGTCTAGCAACAACTCCAGGAGACAATTCCTTCTCATTTAATGTAAATAAGTTCCCTGGGCCCATTCCTACCCTCCTCTCGGCAGCCCTCATTCCTGTGGGAGGAACATGTCCCGAATGCCTCATCTGAGGGGTGTGGAGATGCAGGTTTTTTTAAAGTTACTTCAAATAATTTGCCCTAAACCGGGGTTGTTAAATGATGCCAATATTGGTCTGAGAGAGCTGCTTGTGTTGTCTGGTTAGTTAATCATCTAGAATGCGGCTGGTCAGGTCTAAGACATATTATTTTCTATGTTTGGGGATGTTCATGTGCATTTATGACTTTATGGAAATATTTATTAGTAAATATGTTACAAATGTGGCTAAAGTGGCTGCTTTAGCTCCTTAGAAAACCAGTCCCTGAGGACCCAGGTGAGAGGCGCGATGTGCATCTCAAGGGAATGGATCCAGGTGCCAACTTCCTAAGTTGATTCTCACAACATCAGTCCAGGTTCAGGTCCACCACTGTTTGAATCACTTCAAACAAAGCTGGAAAGGTTAATTAGTGTCTTCAGGGGTTGCCCTCCCAGCAGAGATGATCAGATTTTGCTTTTAAAAGATGTATTGATTTCTCTGGGCATTCCAACTACATCTCTACACGAAGTCGAGCACTTTATATCTCTCCCACGTCAATCAACTTTGAACTTCATTCTAAAACAGAACTCAAGAGCCCTTAATTAGATTGTTATTAGGATTAATTTTCAAGTACTTCATGATTTCTCTTCTCATGATTAAAATTGAAAAAAACCCTCTTCTCCTCTGCCTCCCCAATCACACAGAAGGAAAAACCGTTGGAAGAGATCAAAAGGAGAGATGGGCAGATGTTGTATTTAGATTGAAGAAAGGAGATTTCTCATTCCAGACAGGTAGTGGGTTATTAATTCCCTCAAGTGGTTCTGCATATGTCATAAACCATGAGAGCAGCTGAGCTCAAGAGGTTCACAAATATCAGCTGAACCCCAAGAATTACTACTGCCTCTGGGACTCTTCCATAGTGGTTGTTAAATCTTGTATATTATCCCTCCTCAAGAAGGAAAGCCAGCAACGCAAGGCTAAAAATACCCAAATACATTTTTTTTTTTTCAACATTAAACATAAAATACGTTGAGATACCCATGAAACACACACTATATATCTTCTTGTAGCAAAAATATATGCAGGGAGAAAGCTGGCACTTAACGTTTCTGCAAGTCCTAACGCTGATGTTGTCACTTCTAGTGGTGCCGGCAGCCTCTGAAGTTACACGGGCTCAACTTTGTCAAGTCCTTCTGCTTCAAGTTTTTGCTCAGCTGATGCCTACAGATGTGTCTCTCTGATGTCCTAAGGTTGGAAATAAGAATGAGGAAAAGTGACTCTCTTGTGTCTAAGGAATGAGCTGTGTGCTCTGGGTTTCATTTTGAGCTCAGCAGAGAAAGTCGCTCAGACTTTCAGTGTGGAAGTCACCAAGTGATCTCTGATGTGCTGAAGATACTCAGAAATCTATCTATTCCCTAAAGTCTCTCCCTGATTTCAGTCAGCCTATAAACCCTTCTCGTTACACTCCCGGACCCACCCGTACAGGCTCCAGCTGCAGGGTTCTGCTGATTTTTTTTAAACTGGAAAGTTCCACAGTTGGACTTAAAATGTCTCTGCAGTTGTGGTTCCACCTTTTGAGATGGGACAAATAAGGAAAAAACGCTTGATACGTTGCTTCTCAGGAGCAGGGATAGGCTGTGTTTTATATCCTAACTGCTGTAATTTTTCCTGTGGTTGTCAACATAAGGGTTGTATCAAAAGTAGGAATGAAAGTGTTGGGTCGGTTTAGTCCTTAAGTCCTGTTTATGTTCTTAAATGCTGGCCAAGATGCATAATCTCAGCGGCCAGAAGAGTTTTTATTGGCTTTTTAATTAAATACAGCTCCCGATTAGTAGAAAACACCTTCTTTGCCGAATACAAAAACTTCTTGACAAATTAATTTTCAAGGTCTTTGAGATACTGATTGATTTGCCCGCATAGTAAATAGGTCAAGCCCAAGCCTGAGCAACTCCTTTCCATTCGACGGAATTCTTGCACGCAGTAGCGACAGCTTAATTTTTCTGTCGGGAGCAACTATGTGGCGGTTGGTTCGGCTGGCTTAACAGGGCACTGACAATATTTTTGTGCACAATAAAAGAGTCTCCTCGCTGTCAGAAAATACACTTCTAAAAATCAAACTGTTGCTGTGTATTTCTCAACCTGCTGAAGAGAAAGTTCTAGTAGAAAATGAAGCGTTAGTGTAAATAATTGGAGGTTTGGATTCGGGGCCAATATGAATCGATTCCTCAGGTATACTTGGTTTTTCCTTATTCCCCCTTCATTTGAATATCCAATTATGTTCATATTCTGTTTGATAAAGAGGGTTGGGAATGAACCCTGTATTATTTATCCTTACACCTCATGATTTACTTTGCCGAACTGTGCTTTCACGTAGGCTCGATTGGAGTTGGGGGAAGATAAGTAATTCAGACTAACAGTGAACAAAAATGTATTTATTTTTCAAGAAAATCTCTCCTTAAAAGCTTAACTGCATGCCTTACTTCTAGGTGTCCTCGTGTTATTGAAATATAAGAAATTAAGGACAATTTATTTTATTGTTATTAATTATTCAGTAGCTGAATACTGAGCAGATGTTGCTGTGCAATATTTGTTGAACAGGGACTAGAGTCTTACAAGAAGAGACCAAAAAGAAAAAAAAAAAAAGGAAACTATGGAGAAGACTCACGTAGAAGGAATCATTAATGATTATTAAAATTATCATTAATGATAATTTTTAATGGCATACCAAAGCAGGCCGCAGCGTGGCATGTACAATGAGGAACACTTCATCAGACAGACATCTGGGGGCACAGGTAGAGCAAAAACATCACAGAAATGACCAAGGGGAAAAAATATTACCCACAGCAGCGTGGGATGGCTGGGGTTGGGTTAAAAATGGGACAGCTGCGGTCTGTAACGGCTGCCCTTGGTCTTTTGGGCTGCACAAATTAAGGTCAGGGTTGGCTGTGCAGAGCGTTTGGGATTTTCCAGCTCGAGAGCTGGTGCTTGGAGTCTGGCTCGAAGCATTCGGCTGACAAGCAAATGACTTTTTCCCTTCTCCTTTAATTTGGTTTGTCTATAGAAGGATATTCTCTCTCTTGTATGCCTTTAAGATTGTTGTTCTGTGTGCTTTTATTTTTTTTTTTTTAATGGAAAAACGTATTTCAGTAAAAGTACATCACGAGGGACTTGCTTTCTCAGTGTTTAACGTATTTTAATCGGAGAGAATAAAAATCCAGATATCCCTACACCTAAATATTTTACTGTTCTTTATTTCATAATAATTAATAGTTTGAATTGTCAGACACCCGCTATTGGTAGAAAACAAGTGTTGTCCCTGATAACCGCAAGCTCCTAAATTTTAATTTTTATTTTTTTTTAAATGATACCAGCTTGAACTTCTTCCTGAAATTTAGGAAACTGGGATGTCAGCAACCTCTGTCCTGGGAGGAGGTTCGACAAGGAAACGTTCCCAGCTCGACCTTGGCCTCTGTAACCACCAGTGCCTGCAGCAAGCGCTTTCCTCTGTGGGGATCCTGATTCCGGCGCCTACAGAAGGAGAAAAAAAAAAAAAAATTAAAAAATTTTCCCCCTCAGTGGAAAAAGCTTCTTGGTTTCCATTCTGTGCTCCTGCCTGTGCGTTTTTGAAGCAGTTTGCTACAGAACAGGTCTCTGCATCACGCTGGGAGTGCTCTTTCAGTTTTGGCTGCAAACATACACTCCAGTAACGCGATTCTTCTGTGTCATTTCTCATTTCCCAGCTTCGGCCTGCTGCTCTGCACTCTGCAGCAAGCAAACAAAGCTATTTTGATAAAGAAAATAATTAGCTACCATTGCTAATTATGCTAATCCTCTTCTGGTGTTGTCACATTCTAATAAAGGGGTTTTGACAGATCTGTGCTCTGCATTTGGTTGGTGCAAAGCTGTTAGAATTTACCTTTCTCTACTAAAGACAAAGTTCTTAAATATAAGGAGGAGTGTATAAAAACGTGGCATTATTTAGAAGAGTTTTTTGTTTGGTTTTGTTGTGGTTTTGTTGTGGTTTTTTTTTTTTTTTTGTGGCTATGTGTGGCCTTATTCTGCTGCGCTGCTGTGGCGTTAGATGGAAATACAGAATCAAAACCCATCTCCAACGTAATAAAAACTTCAAGACCGATGTGTTGCAGCCAGGGAACACAGGCACGGACAGAGAGGTGTACAGAACATTTCCTCCACCTCCTCTTTCTTATTTTTCTTTCTGAACAGGGTCACCATTAGAAGACACCGCTGCAATACCCACGGAGGAGCCAGGCACGTACGTGACAAATACTGGTGCTGCAGGTCTGTGTAACAAATCGCCAGCCATCTATACACTCGGTTGTAAACATCAATACTATAGGCAGGCTTGAACCTTTGCATTTTAGCTGCTATCCCTATTAGTGCACAGGGAAGCACTCTGCTAATTATTTTATTTATTGTATTGGATCTCCTTTTATTTTTATGATTTTTTTTTGTGGAGACTTTGCAGGCAGTTAGACATATCCTGGGTGTCACAGGATAAACAGGAAGACATTGTCCATCTTACTACCTTTTTTTTTTTTTTTTCTTATTTCACAAAGCTCTTGTAAAGCTCATGTTCTCTGATTTTATTTTTTTAAATTTTTAATTTAGTGTTACAGATGACTGAAAAATTAACCCGTTGTCAATGGCTGTTCAAATGGCTTAGCTGAAATAACCCAGGAAGAGAAACATGCTCGTATCTGAGATACAAATAGATCAGCACTTTGGAGAGTCCAAACTCCAAGATGTTCTTTCCTCTTCTCTCCTGGCTCTAACAAGATTGATATGATGGTCCTGGAATAGTGGAAGGATGAACTGATGTGACAACACGTGAGATTATAGACCCAAATAAAGATTGTCCCACAGGAATCCAGTGGCGGCTACTCATCTGAACTGGAAGTTTCATAGAATCCCAGAAGGGTTTTGGGTTGGAAGGTGAAATGCCGGGGTTTCAACGCCAAGCCCCACATTAAGGCTGACATCTGGGTGATTCCCACAGCCCTTCCCAAAGGGGGGTGAGTTTCCCTTTAAGCTTCCCCCCAGGGTGCTGCCGGCCTGGCAGACAGAGCCATGGGGTAAAGGAGCCCCAGGTGTCCCACATTGAGTAAATAAAGGTCAGGTGTCCCACGCAGGGATAAAAGCTGGGACCCCTCGCAGGCAGGGGCAGTGTCTGTGTGTGAGGGGGATGCCCTGTGCAGAGTTCCCTGTTGGGGAAGGACCTCCCGCCTCCCTGGGACTGGGCTCCACTCAGGTCTGGCTTTTGTAAACGCGGGCTGTGCGGAGATTCAGTGTGTGGCTTCCTTGGTCTTGTGTGTTTGGCTTGTTGACTCGGTTGTCTCCCGTCCCTTCTATGGGAGACTGCATGTCACCATTGATCCCACCCACTGTTGGTCGTGCGGTGTCGTTGTTGGGGTCAGTGGGATTGCTGTCCATTATGTATAATCTGACTGGTTTGTACCCCCAGCGCTCACCCATGTGCTGACCCTTTTGTATCAAACACAATTTGGTGATTGGTTCACCTTTACGCTGGCTGTGTCCTTTCTGCTAGGCCTGATAACTGGCAAGACAGAAGGGACCTTTGAAGATCGTCTAGTCCGACCCCTCTGCCATGGGTGCAGGCATCTTTCACTTTAGGTCAGGTCACTCAAGAATATCTAAAAAACTTTCTGCCTTGGCACTGTTTGAGAGTTTCCTCTCTATTTTGGGTTTCGTGAGTTAAGTCCAATCAGAACCAACTGAATTTGGCATGGTGCTTATCCTCCACAGCACAAATTGCGATGTTTTCTATGCTCACTTTGACATTAGAATGGTTGTTATTAACAATGGATTTTATGTAGGGTTCAAGCAGTGAGGGCATTTTTGTACTCACTTGTCTTCTAAATGACCCTACGAAGAGCCTTGCTCGTTGGTTCTGTTCTTGGATGTAAATCTCTACGTTACACTTGGAGTTACTACCTGTGTTGTCTTTTATACGCTCAAGTTAGAAAAGTAATACAGTAAATGAGACGCATCTTATTCTATCGGATGCTTCGTTTTTGGGGCAGATGGGAATGAACAGTAAAGCATCATGATCAATTATAGTCGCAGAGCTGAATAATTAAGACAATTTGAAGACGTCTCTACCTGATTTATAAGAGCGAACTTATTACTGAGATTCTTTTTCTCCCTGTGCGGATTGATTTGTCTAGGTAGAGAACTCCATTTGCTGACATAATGGACATGGGCTCTGCTGGAGTGAGGAAGCAGAATATGAAATTCTGTTCACATTTAGTTGATGGCAACAAGCTTTAGAGGTTGTTTTTCTCTAAGCATCTGTGGATTGGACTGTATTCACGCAGAGGAGACACATTTGCTTCTACCAACTCTGTGTTAAGACTTACTCCTTTTTTTTTTTTTTTAAATATATAATTCGTGCATTATGCTTTCCCTATGGCATTTCTTGCTCCCACTGAGCCTGTTGTTGTACACGCTGGATGTTTACAGCTCAGAGAGCATCACCATGCAAAAAATAATCGTCTTTTCTAGACGAAACATCAAAGTATGAATATATCTAATAAATAATCATTTAGCTCTTCTACATTTTAACCGCAGAGCTCAATGTATTTCCCAGCAGAGAGGGATTGTCTTTATTCCTGCTATACAGACAGAGACAACACCTCTACAAAAAGTTATTTGAGTGTCACCTGGCAGCTGAGAACAGAATCTGGGGGCTATTTACGGGCCTACAGGAATTAGTTATGAGATGTACTGTGTGTATGTGTGAGAGACTGAAAGGTCACATGACTCTCCGTCCCAAAGTTTGCTTGTGGCCGTGCAAATCTCCAAGAGAAGCTGCTGCGGCCTGTGCATTGCTCTGGGGGATGCTGCCCAGAGAAGCGGGGGTGTATTGAAGGATGCACTCTCCACTTCTTGGCGGTTGCATTGTCCGGACTCTTCAGACAAGCCTCAAAGAGACAGAGTTGTGCTGAGCTGGCCCCATCCTGTAGCCCTTTGTGGCTCCATTGTGTACCCAGATCCCACACGCATTTGCTCATGAACTGGTAAGAGGCAAATGCTCCTGCCCTTGACGCCGGATGCAACAAAACCTGTTGGACCAGAGAAAAACTAAAGGTGAGTAGATCTGCTGATCAGCTGGTACGATGAACTCAAAAAGGCAGCGGAAAATCTTTCTCTTGGTGCATCTACCATCGATGCTGGATCCGTGTGCACCCACCACTGAAGACTGAGGACCAACGGGACGCTGCTGGATCCATGGTGGTGACTATTCTTGCAGCCCCATCCCGCATCCTTGCTTTATTTCTGGCTTTTTCCTTCTGTTCTGTCCTATCGCTACCCCTCTTCACTTTTTTAATAATAAAAATCTGGTTTGGGTGTACGGCGTTTGACCTCGTTTGTGTCTTCATCTCGCTCTTGGGATCGTATTGAAACCTCCTGCAACATTGGATCGGGACAGTATGTGTTCTTTCAGTTGGAAAACCAGTTACAACTGAAATGATGGACTCTGGGAAGAAATGCATTATTGGGATTGTTTTTTTTCTCTGATTGCACGAGGTCTGAGCTAGCTACACGCACACCTGGCAAGAAGCACCCAGCAGCTCTGAGGAAAAGCCTGGATGAAGATGGAAATGCCTGGAGTGAAACGAAGCACCACAGTGCTACAGCAGTGCAGGCAATGCCTCAGAGCCGGTGGGAGCAGGGGGCTGGGGGAGTTATTCTGAAGCCATGTGAACTAAGACGACATAAATCTGAGCCTTCATTTTGGCAACAAAGACATGTCGGGCTCCCACCCTTGCAGAGCCACCACTGGGACTTCTCTGCTCAGCCCGATCTGCTCCGTTTGCGGAATGAAAAATGATTTGAAAAGGAACACTCCTAGACCACTCGGAGTTTATTTTAAATCTCAGCCTCCTCACTGCTGGGAGGAAAGAACCAACCGGCGGGCCTTTCCGCAAATATCACAAAATCTTCTTCCACGTTTGCTCTGCAGATGTGTGCATCCCCTGTTAACTTCAGAGCTGGGTGTAACATAGACCCATGGGTCTGATTATCTGGGAATAACAAGGGGAACGGCAAGATAGTTACTTTGGCAAGGCTGTTAATTACTAAGAGTGACAATCGCCCTTTCTAAAATGTTTCCAATTTATTTCACGCAATCCGCCGATGCGGAGGAAACGCGCTGATTCCTAATTGCTTAAATTCAGAGACAAGTTTTAAGTAATTTAGATGTAGAAACAAAAGCTGCGCAGTTTTCCATTTGTTAGAAGGGATAAAAGTGCTTCTAAATAATTACTTAGTTCTGTATCTGCTTTTTTTTCCCTTTAGGCTTCCCCCCAGAGGTACTTACGTTTTCAAAAATAAATACCCTTTTCCAAACAGTTATGGTAAACTGAGATTTAATTTTTTTTTTTAGAAAAAAATATCCTTAAATCAGAATATTTGCGTGTTTGGAGGAAGGTTAATGAACCATCTGAGGGAAAGCTAGTGACAATTAGACTGCTGAAATCCCTTCCTCTCACTGGTAGTGGCTTAAAAGGAGTAGCAGTGCCTTGGGAAAGTACTTGGCACGGGGATTTTTGCCCTTTCTGGGCATCTGCTGCCAGAGGATGCCACGCACCTTCTCAGAAGTTCCACTGAAGCTCCCTGTGAGTCCAAACTTCAAGCTGGACTTCAGCTCACTTCGGGAGATACTCGTCGTGTAGCTCATAACCCCTCATGACATTGCGATAACAACTCATAACGCTGCAGCTCTGTGATACAAGAGAGGTTGAGAAGAGCTGTCAGTGCATTTCAGGGTGTGAATGGACCTGAGCTGTGCTGTACTCCACCCTGCTACTCAAAAGGCTGGTGAGGTTTTTAAGATCTCTTTTGTGTGTTTTATTTTATTTTATTTTTTTTAAAGTGATGCTCATCTCCCAATACATTTTTCTTTTATGACCCAGACTGAATTTCAGCCCTTGAATAATACCGACAACGCAACAGTGTAAAATAGTTCTCCAAAACTTAACAGATTTTTTGTAAATAGTTGTAAGAGTGTAGTGGGAATCTGAGCAGGGTTCACCTTGGCCTCTAGTTGTGGAAAGTTCAAACGCTGGCTGAGATGACTTGGGCTGGATTGCCTTGTTGATTACGAGGAGTGGCTCCTGAAATACTGGTGTGTTTTGAGGCCTCTAACCCAACTTGGATGAGGTCCGAGTGCGTGGTCGATGTGCAGCCACACACTGGGAGTAGACAGGAGGGCCTGAGCAGGGGCAGTGGGGCTCAACCAGGGATTCAAAGGACTTGCCAGAGTCCATGCTCATGGCCTGCCCTGCAAGCCTTCTTCTGGGGTGCTTGACTGATGCGATTAATCTGTGTGGACTCTGGGTTATGAACTTTAACTTATGGCCAAGTAGTGACCTTCTGGATTGTTTTCTGTAGTCGTCCAGAATCCTTGTCTCCTGCCGCACCTCCTGAGAGAGGATTTGGAAGAACACTGGTGAAGAGTTTTGGAAGAACACCGACTCGTCTGTCTTCCGTGTTCATCCCTGTCCTGTCCAGCCGCGGAAGCAGCACTTGACTTCTTGCCATCTGGATCCTACCCGCTTGCCAAAGAATGTCCTGCATTGTGTTTTGAGTCCCACAAGCTCTCCGGCAGAGCTATGCGAACCTCACGCTTTATTTCCAAGTAGACTTACCCTCTGTGGCAGGAAGAGGACACACAGAACATGTGTGTTATTTAAATGCTCTGATGCTTTGAATTATACTGTATAAAGAGAAGAGAGAACATTATTCTGCCTCTCCTGATCGAGTCTTGGTTTCTCAGGGGTATCACATTATCCTTAAATGTTATTTATCATTTGGGAAGAATTAGATTTTGAGTTATAATGATTCCTCTGCTTTGCAATTCTGGCGTTTTAACTAGATTGAGAGAGAGAGAAATGACAGAAACACTTAGCACTCTGAGTTCACAACGCAAGGTGACTCAGAACCTAAGCTCAGAACTGGTCTAGACACAGCCTAGATTAAAAACCAGGATCAGGAAACCCTTGAGCTTTCGAGAGTAAAGCTCATATTCCTAAGGCTATACCTGCACTGCATAGAATCAAGGCAAGAAATAGAACGGGGCATAAATTCTCTTCCACTAACCTGAGTTTCTTTGGGGAAACTATTTATGGATTAAAAAACTTTTTTTTTTTTCAAGTCTTCAGAAAATAAGGCAGTTACACACGTTTAGCATTTTTCTACGGACAAATGCAATCAACCTCACATGGGTAAGTTCCCCAAAATTTCACAAATCCCTGGCGAGGAGGGGTTTTGGGTTTTGATTGCCTCCTTGAATTAGCTTTGCAGTTTCAGTTGAAGGTGACTTTACTGTTTCTTCCAAAATGTGAAGCAAAAATTCGCTTTCCTGTTTGCTAGTTTTCATGGTAAACAGAGAAAAAATAGAGGAGCTTCTTATTACAGGTAATTTTTGAAAAATATGGGTGCCGGCTTGCATTCGTACCAGTTTCTCTGTAATAGAGGAGTGTAATCAATAGTTTTTTCACCGTGTTTTGAAAAGATAATTTTAGGTCATTTAAAGAGCCTTGATTTTTTTCAGCTAAGAATAAATGCAAATTGATTGTTGGAGATATTGAAGGGAATAAACTTAAACTGGAGACTTTCAGTGTATCTTTTTACAAGACTAGAATAAAAATAGAAGTCCCAGTAGAACGTATCTATGAGCAGAACATTTTCAAAGTGTCAGTTCCAAAACATTACCCACATGATTTTCAGAGGGATTCCTCCTTCCCATCAGCAGAGGAACATTATCATTACAATCCAGATAGCCTTTTAGTTCAAGGAACATAGTTGAAATTAATAATATGTATTTGAGTTCACTGTTTGGAGAGGTCAAAGATTTGTCGACTTTTTTTTTTTTTTGTGGAAAAATAAGCAGGAGGTTGTTCCAGGTAGGCAAGTCATCGTGTGTTATGCTAGTAACGACTAGAGCTTTGATGTTTTTATGAATTTTGGACCACACTGACTTTATTGTTTCAGAAACAACACTATTTTACTCTGCCCTCGGTTAGATTCTTCTGGTTTTGCTCTTTCCTTGGTCTGTTGCTTCTCCGTGGGTCTGCCTCCTTTCCCTGCAGACCGACGGGATGTTTATGCCACAAATCTAAACTACCAGCCCAAATTTCCGTAGGGGATCCGCTTTTAATAGCCTCAGACGACTAACAAAGCCCGGAGGAGCCACCTCACTCCAACCTGCACAACTGGATTATAGAGCTAAATTGTCAGAAGTTCACGTTATGTCTACACCAGTGAACTAAAAGTGCTTGAAACCACTCGGTGGTCTTTGGCCAAGCGGTGGGGATCAGCGTGGAGCCATGCTGAGAAACTCTCTGGCCTGCAAAAGGAAACGGCTTCATGCAAGCTGTGCATCGGGGATGGTCCTTGGTCCTTGGCTGGTGCAAACTCCCTGATTACGCCTGGAAATTTTTTGGGGAAAGTGGTAGTTGGCCTGGGATAGAGCTGAGCCAGGGAGTGTGCCAAGGACTAACCATATGGGCAATTAAATTCCCATGCCTGGAGACATTTAATTTCCTGGAATAGACACAGGGAGTTCAACAGTTCCAGATTCCAGTAACCCTCTGTTAGCATGCACCGTAGTGAAAAGATCTGGGAAATATTACTGATTATCCAGAAGTGCAGATGCGTGTTTGTCCAGTTCTATTTTTTTTTTAGACACACTGTGATAATAGAAATCAAATTTTAATTTATTAGATGAGTTATTACAGGTTCCTGCTCTGTGTGTGCACGTGTGTGTATATATAAACCTACTAAGAAAGATAGTAAGATGAGTTGTGTGCAGAATACTGCACACTTCTCTACTTAATTCGATTTCTAATAATTTTTTTTTTCCTTTTTTTTTTTTTGCCTGGATGACTTCTGGGCTGAGCTAGAATCGGGGTGTCCCAATCTAGATGAGACCATCCAATTAGTTGGAAATGTTCCATCGTTCATTGCTTGATGGTAGTGGTTGGAGCATTCCTATGACTCTTGTCTACTTCTGAAATGGAAGAAGATAAGGTTTTTACCCAAATGTGCTTCCTAGGGGATCATTGCATTTTTCCCTTGTGGGATAAACATGGGAGGTGCAGTTCATGGCCACTTTCTCTGCTGTAGCCCATGCTCTAGTAAAGAGCACATGTTACGTTGTGACTTGTTCTGTGATTCTTACTCAAGTCACGGGAAAACTGCAAACAGTGGAGCTTCTGGTTGATGATACTTAGCGAAGATCCCTCTGTCTACATCAGAGGACTGAAATCTTTCTTGTTTTTTGAACATTTAGAAACTTTCCAGGCGTAAACACCTCCATAAATAGCATAAATACAGAATGGAGTCTGGCAACTGTGATTTTGCTCCTCCGGGATGGTTAAGAAAAACAATAATTAAATGATTCACAGGTTCTTTGTATCTTACAAGCCTTAGGATGAAAAAACATGACCTAGGAAGCCTTGAGCAACCTGCCGTGGTTGACCCTGCTTTGAGCTGGGGATCCAAGGAGGTTGAACCAGGTGATTTCCACAGGTCTCTTCCAACCTCAGCAACGCTGTGATTCTGTCTTTACCTGTGGTATTTAATATTTTCTTTGTACCGAGGGGTTCAACCGCGGTAAGAAGTTTTCTCGGGTAACGTATGTTTAGGCAAAAACGTAAAAAGATTGGAATGGTTTTGGATTTCCCTTTAATGAGAACAAAAATGTATTTTAAAGCGGGGACTGTGTTCGTTGCTTGTCACTGCTGAGCGTCTCGATGTGGGAGTGGAGGGTAGAAAATGTCTATGTGCAGATGGAAATCTAGAAAAGCTGCTGAATTTGATACATATCCACCTACCTCATGCAGGAAAAAAAAAGTGAATATACTTACTGGAAGTAACCAGAAGGTACTAGATTTTAGTTTTGTGTACATATGGCTTTGGACTAGCTATAACTCTCTCTTGCAACAGAATTACATACATTTAGCCATGGAGTGCCTGGAAAATATTGTAAAAACCTTCTTCAGTGAGAATTTATACATGTTAGCGAGCCTTTGTAATTGTTATGTCCATCTGCTGTTATCTATACTGAATTGCAAGGGAATGCCCACAGAATTCTAAGCAGCCTGCGACTCTCTTTATCTTTTCTCTCCTTTTTTACACTGTTTTGAGCTCTGGATAATTAGGGGGAAGGTGTAAATAGTGAAGGAACAGAACTTTTTTTATTTCCGACCCTGACTTCCCCAAGTCCCAAGCTTTGCTTTCTAGACTGTATTACAACCACAACCTACCAAAATGCACGTTGCATGCGTAGTTTTACTGGAGAGACGACGTAAAAAATTAACATTTCCCTGCAGTCTTGGCACACTGGTTATTAAGAAGTTTTAGTATTGTCAAGGTAAGTGCCGACGCTAATGTTTGAAAAGCAAGAGCCTTTGGAATGAGAGAACGGAACAACGTGCTGAATAACGTTTTCAGATTTCGGATGTTTTCAGATGTTTAGGTGTTATCACACTGCTCATGTCCCAGTCAGGGTGAGGAGGGGGAGTCAGCTACAGGTGTCCACCCCACTTGCCCTCTGGCAGTGCCAAATTTCTTCCCATTGATTGTAAAAGAAGCATAGCTTACACTTAGTTCTGACTTCTAGCCTGATGTTCAATCCGTGCTGACCTATTTTTATTTTTTTTCCACTAGAGACATAAAAATAATATACAGTTCTGTAAGGAGGAAGAAAAAAAAATATTTCCAGTGAGAATTATATGTTTACTTTTTGCCTTCTATTCTTATTTTTTAAGGGCAGAAATGAGGTGTTCAGATTCATCACGGATTTTTAAATTCCCTTTTTTAGTTGTCTATGGGATAGTGACCACCTCAGTTCTTAAAGATGGGTTTGGCAATCCTGCCAGCCCCAGAGAACCCAACCTAGGGATACTTCCCACTAAAGAAGGGAAAAATGCCACAATCCTTCAATACAATTGCAACTGGTCTGTAGAAAATCTACATGGAATTTCTTTGTAAATAATGGTTAACCATCCAGACCTGCTTGCTAAGAAAACTCCTGGGTTCTTAGTTGGGTCTAAATATGCTTTGCACAGATTTCCTTTCCTTTGGTACTAAACGGGTATTTTCAGCCCTTGGAGGCAGCAGTAGTCCAGGCAATGCCCATAACCAAGTAACTGGGATCTTGGCATCACATGCCCCAGTGCAGGAAGCTTATTTACATTTTTTTTTTTTTTCCCCATTTTCTTCAAGGGTTGTGGTTGGTTTGGGGAAATTTTTTTTTTGGTTTATTAGAAATTCCCTTTTAAGAAATGAAATCAGGTTTTAAGCAGGAGTGACCTAACGGCCTTTTAAGCATCTAACATCTCTGGTTGTGTCACTCCCATACATCTATTGCAGTTGAAATCTCCACAGATTAAAAAATAAATAAATAAATAATAATAATAAAAAAATACGGACTAGGAAGAGGTTGTGCTGACCTGTTTAAAAGGAAAGGGTTTCATTCTCCCCATCGCTATTTTATAGGGGCTCTTGGGAATGTCTACCTCTGCTCTGGATTTTTAATCTTACTCAGAGATCTTTAAAATCATGTTGCACTGTAAATCTCTACCAACTCAATCTTTGTTAACCGAGAATGACCATTCGAAAAGGAAAAGATTTGAGACATTTTTGAAGAGCTCCAGGAAACCCCTTTTGACCAATTTATTGGTTTTTAATATGGGACTTGGCTGTAATTTCAGATTACCCAAAGAGCCAACCACCCACAACCCAGACACAAAAGCCCAGTTAGTGCCTTATTTATCAGATTTTTTTTTTTAATTTAACTTCATCTTACTTGTCTTATTTAATTTCATTCCGTGAACTCTATTTCCTTGATGAGAAGCAGAAAGAGTATTAAAACTTCGGTTTTGAAATATATCGTTCAGACTAAAGCTGCCCGTCCTACATGGACCTTTTAGTGGCAACGTATCCTCAGCTCTGATGCTGCCTAAGATGAAGTCGGGGTTGCACCAATCCATTTAGCACCTCGTTAATCTTTTCCGCCAAGTTAATTCATTTTGCCTTGTTGAGACTTGCACATGTATAAAACGGATAAAGAATTCGGGTCCGCTTTCACTGTTTTAAATATCTTTTAATTTGTTGTTGCTGAATAATTTGTGGACACTTGCAAAATTCTAACATGAGTTGGAAGCATTTCTTTATCTATTTTGAAGGGAAATGATTTCTAACCCAAGTGAAAGCTGTGAATATGAAGGAAGCTTTCCTTTTGGGATGGTTGACTTGAAAACGTTGGTTAGATGTTTGCCTAAAAAAAAATCATTTGCTGTAAAATCTGCTCATGGATTTTTTTGCCCTTCTGCAAAGCATTTAAGAAGAATCCATACCAGTTTCCAGCTGAGCGTGTGTTACAGACCTTCTAACGCTGCATTTTCTACCTGGGGTGGTTTGCAGAGCTATTCATTAGTTATGTTTTATGAAGTGTCACCACTTCAGTTGTTTGTGTTTTTTTTTTCTTTGAATAAATAAGGAAAACATTTTTAAAGCGAGAAGATAAACGATGGATAGCGATTGATGAATAGTAATGAGAATTCTTTGAACACCTAGGCTCGCTTGGGAATTAGTGCTGATGTGTTCCAGTGGGGAGCAGCCGTTCTGCAAAACAACTCCCGTTCATACGCACGTATTCACAAATGGGAAATAAAAAAGAACAGAATATGATTTAAAAGAATACCCGAAAGAAATATGAAGCAGTGGGCCCGAATCCCATGGTTTTTTCAGTATACACTTCAGCTGGCTCTAATGTTTAAGTCTCTTCACAATTCTTCAAAACCTTCCGAGACCTGTCAACAACACGGTTCCTGCTGCCTCTCCTGGGAAGCCCAGGAAGTGCCCGAGGAAATGTTTTGGTATCAAACAATTTCTTACGGACTCACCTTCCCGGAGTGGGTGGGAAGAGCTGCAGAAAAGAAGCCCTTGTCATACATGATAACACTATTGAGCCTGTAAAATTCAGCAGCTGCCTTGTGTGTTTTTAAGCACTGTTTATGCCTTTTCCTTAACCATTTCTGCATAAATTGCAACATTTCTGATTCGTGTGTCATTCTTCTACAGCTCTCAATGGATCAGGTCACCGAGCAAGTTATGTAAGGAAAAAAAAAATTTGTATTCTTTTAGGACTCAACCGGGTCAGAAATTTTGTCCATTTTGTACCTTTTCAAAGTCGGAAATTTTGAATATTTAATTTGAAGGAGAAATAGATGATGGCACGAGGGGTCTGATGGAGTTCTGATTACAAAAATATCCCAAGTTTCATCTTGCACACACGGTTTCAGTTCAAGCTTCCCTGCATGCTAGCTAGCAGCCACACTACAAAACTCATTTCCCTAGTTTTTCTCTTCGGAAAAGATCAAATGTCTTATTTGAGTTGTGTTTTATAACTCCCCATTTCTGTCTGTTGTCCTGTTTCTGTTCTCCTGTGTGCACACTGCTGATAGAAAGATCCGAGTTTGACGGCAAAATCCAATCTCCTAAAGTACCTTTGATAATCCTGACCTGGAGATCCAGTCCGGCTGCACTTCAGTAGGCTGGGCTCTTGCCTTTTGATCTTGAGTCTCCTCTTAAAGCCAAGCCTGAGTCGTGCAGTTTTAGAAGTACTGCCGAAAAGAGAGTTCCTGTAGTTCGTGATTTTTGGTTTGCTGAGACTAAACACAGAAAGGATTTAGTCTGGATTTAGAAAAGACAGGGTAAGGAAAATTGACTTTTGACCCCCAGGAGACCGGCTCTTGTCAGTCACGTTGCTAGTCACTTCATTTTACTCTTCTAGACACCAAGATAATTCTTTTCTGTGTCTTTCAAGAAGCATCCAACTCTGTTTTTATTTTGTAGGTTTTTTTCCACTTAGTAATGGCTCTTTCTTTTTTTTTTTTTTTTTTGTGTGTGTGTGTGTCTGTTATTTCTGCTTTTATTTTAACACCATTTTGACCCCTTTTGATCTCTGTAAAGAGCTTTATCACTGCTTCTATCTCCTTTAATCAACGATCCAAATTATGTTTCCCTCTCTGGATTCCAGTCCGTGTTAAATAACATTTTCATTTGCGGAATTTTTTTCACGTGAATGATTAGCCAAAATAAAAATATCAAATGAAGATATCCAACTTTTTTGATTTTTATTTATTTAAATGTGTGAAGACCTACTCTGCTGGGAGCATTGCAGGCAAGTTAACCACTGCACAGCCTCAGCTTCTGAGGTGGAGGTGCTGGGCAAGAGAACTTGACTTTCTTTCCACATTTCTTTGTGTACTTCCTAGTCATTCACATAAAAATGTACCTCCTGAATTATTTTAGTTTTATCCAGGCTTTTTTTTAAAAAAATAAAAATTGCTGGCCAAATTATTTTATGCATTGAGAAGTGTCCGAAGGCTTTTCTGCTCTTCAAATGTAATTAATGCACTAGCAGCCCCTGTGGCCCTTTGTCTCACTGAGCCAGCTTTTCACGTCGTGCTACTGCAGAGAAGGTTGTGTTACTCCAACAAAGGGTCACAGATCACCCCTCACCAATCCTACAACTCTGGACAATCAGCAGTTTGCATTTGCTTTTTTAATTTTGTAGTAGTTAGTATTGGAATCCTTATTTTTATGGATTTAGTGACAAAAGAGGTTCATAACTCTATTTTTTTTATCTTCCAGCAAGACAATACAAGCACTGTTTTTGTCTTGCACAGCCAGCTTTTTTTTTTTTTTTTTTTTTTTAATGAAAGACTTAACTATTGCTCCTTACATGTCTGCAGGAGTTCCGTGTATAACCGTGATGGTTTTCATGGGCTTGGAAAGCTCTCCCTGTCCAAGGTCACACACTGCGTTGACCGCTCATGGCTGCACCGTTGTTCTACAATCTGGTGCATTTTACAATCCCAACTTACTTCTGCTTTAGCTGGAATCTGGCCAGTGCAGGCAGCGTTAACTGTGCTGATACAGGAGTCCGATAACAGCATGATGCTGACTTGATACTGGTACCTAACCGTGAAAACCAATAGGCTGAAACGTCTGCTGAATAATCGGTGTTTTATCAGTCCTCCTTGTCTCATCCCCAGTTGCAGGGTGGATCATCATTGGCAAAATCCTGTACTCAGCAACGTCTTCAGCCATTCACGTGGGTCTGCAAACGTTCGCTGGCTGCTGTTCCTTGACAGTTCTGCTTTTGAGTGATGAAAACCCATTGCCCAATTCACAAACTCCAAAAAACCCCCCTGCATTTACATGATGTATATTTATTGCGATTGTTGTAGTCACACTTGATATTAATGAATTCCAAGGCAAATGATCCTTAGGATCATTGATTTTTTAATTATTTTTTTTTTCTTTTAGGACCACATTTGCATCAGGTACAATACGTGATGAAGCCCTTCGTGTTCTAAGGTTGTGGTGGTGGCTTGTTTTTCCTGATTATTGTTCAGATAAGAGCATGGACGTGAATCATGGTCTTTCATCATTCTCTTGCTGTCATAAAAATGTACCTGGGTCAGGGGAGATTAGTATCTAAAGATGTGTGGCCTTCAAAGTAATACCTACGGGGATAGGGGTTAGCTAAGTGATTCTCACTAGTGTTGGTGTGAGCTGTGAGAACCCTCGGCTGTTTTCTGTCAGTGGGGGAGATGGAGAGACGGAGAAGTAAATGAATGAGTTTTCCATCAGTAAAGAGGGGAAAAAAGAGATTTTGGGTAACCTCAAATGAGTGTTGAAAGCATCTTCTTGAACAGTTTGCCTTGGTAAGCTGAACCACGTGGCTTTTGGTCCCGATCTGGTGCCCATCAAAATCAACGGGGGCCACTGAGCTCTTTGTAACAGGACAAAAGACTCAGATTCTCTCTCAGGCTATAGAAGTGTCTGTGCATGAATTTGACTTAATTAATGCAGAAAGATACAAAACCAATCAGAGGTCCTACCCATCCCTCCTTGTGAGCAGTTTTCACCCCTGAGAGCTGCAGCAGCTCTTCTTGGCATCCTCGGTGTCTGTGCCCACTAGGAAGTTGTTAGCTCATTACACAGCACTGAAATTTAATTAAGGCCAGATTTAAGTGTATAAAGTTATTTGACTTTTTTTTTTTTTTGTACAGCAAAAGTCAAATAAATTAACACAACAATAAGCGAGCAGAACGGCCTTAAACAATTCATATAATTGTATAAACTATTTTATGGCTTTTTTTTTTTTTCTTGTGTGTAATATATTAAGATGCAGATTCTGTGTATCGCAAAGGAACTTGATAGCGTGTGAAATTAAAACTACAGGCAGTTAAATTATTGATAGAAAATCAAATAATGCATTTTTTTTGGTAATTGGAAACCACTTCATTTAGATCTCTTTTTTGGTGGGTTTTTTTTTGTTGTTTTTTTTTTTTTTTCTAGTCGAAATTCATTATGAGAAGCCTGAATACGTTTAGTGGAAACAATTGAGACAACTTAGATTTCCCATCTAAGGAAAATGGATCCTGCGTATCAGTAAAATAATCTGAGAGAACCCCACCAGTATTGTTCATGAAAAATACAACAGCATGGAAAAAAAAAAAAGTGAGTGGACTATCACCCCATGGCATTGTTGTAGCTCCCTCTTGTCGGATGCTGCACGGGCTCTAAATCCAGGCGGCTCCTCCACTTATTGCAAGCGAAAGAATGAAAACTTTTACTTGCAATAAGGCAAAACGTTTCTTCCTGGATCTTTGGGAGGTCAAGAGCTGATGCTGCTAATAGCACAATTTCCAATAAAATAAAATTTTCGGCCCCCAGATAACTCACATTCTATGTAGGGAAAACAGAGCAAGCCTGGAAGAAATGGGGAACTTTTGTCTTCTTTTAGAGAGTGATCTACCGCAGGCTTCGCAGAAATAACCCACAACCATGTCAAAAAGGTTGAGATGGAATTTCAATCTTTGTCTTTTAAAAGGCTTCGTAGCAGTGGTGGTGTAATACCAACAACAAGTAGGTTAAGAGAAAGACTTTTCGAAGGGGTTTAGTTCTAATTTCTCTGATGTATGAATAAGATTGAACACGTATTAAATCAAGGAGTTCTGAAAAGAAACCTGTTAGCTCTCATCCAAACTAAAGCAAGAAGATGAGATTTATTTATTTATTTTTTTTTTTTCCCTGAATTCCCTGCCCTTCCCAGATACAAATCCTTCGGCATGAAGTCGAAACCCTGATATGCAAGGTGCTGCACGCACGTGCTCTGCAGGAACTAGAGGGGAAGGGGGCTGGCACGGCTGGCTGCGCCGCAACTACAACAGCGATACTCGCTCGTGCAAAGCAGATGCACGGTCGTGTACATACGGTTTGGGAAATGTAGCTTCAAAAGTTTGAGAAGGCAGAATACTAAATGTGCTGGGGGCTTAACAAGAAAAGCTAAATAATTAGTGTAGCTCAGGCGCTGATGTAAATTTACATGAGGGAGATGGAGATAAGTCTGCGAGCTGCTCTCCCATTCCTCAGAAACAGCCTAACGCTGATACATTTTAAGACGTTTGGCTGAATTCCTACAACCTTGTGCCAGCAGAGCTCCTTCCAATAAAAACCGAAATTTAATGGCTTTTTTTTTTTTTTTTAAAAGGTCAGTGAGCCTTCTGAACACTGTGATGTCACGTAGTCACATCTAAATACATGTGCTATTCCTAACTGCTTCCTTGTTTTTAATTATGATTTATTAGTTAGGACTTCCCCTGGTGCAGAAGAATATTGAGCAAACTTAAGATAGTGCTTGGTGCAATATATCACAGGAAAGATGTGCTCTGATGATGTGTATTTCTAAGTACTGTCACTCCAGTGATGCATTTTAGTGTAAGAATATAAGAATCGAGGTGAAAAATGGAGGTTATATATTATGTATTGGCGCGGGATCCTGATGAAATTCTAGGTGGAATCATTAGTTAAACTCAGCATCTGTCACATTCGCAGGAGGCGTGAGATGCTCCTGTGGATGCTCCTGCAGCTATTTCTGAAAGTCAAGGAGGTTGCCAAGGGGCTTGTTTTTCCTGGTCATGCTCAGCTCTAAGGGGCACGGAGACTTGCGTTCTCAGGTAGTTTACAAATATCATTTTGAAAACAGAGCTAAGCAAATCTGTATAACCTTTAGAACACACAAATTGACACCATGTCGAATGAGAAGTCTATATAACCACTAGAGAGTCTCAACATCCCACAGTAAATACACCGAAAAGATTTTTTTTTTTTTCCAAAGGCTTCTTCAAAATCACCACAAAAAATCCTAGTAAGTCTTCCGCCGGGATACCTGTATGTTGCCACTTTAAAATATCCCTGTTGCGTCGGAAATAAGGCAGTTCTGTCAATCTGATGTGTTGAAGCTGGAAGCCAAAACCATGCTGCAAAGTATCCCAATGTTTTCACTTGCACCCAGTATTTTGGATACAAATAGAAATTTTGGGGGGAGTCTTTCTGAGTCTGTGTTTAAAAGCTACAACAGTCCCATCGCAACAGGAGCGTGCGGGGCGGGAATATCTGTGTCAGCACCGGTGTGGCCAGCAGGGACAGGGAAGGGATCTGAGCCCTGGGCTCGGCACTGGGGAGGCCGCCCCTCGCTGAGGGGGTTCAGTGTTGGGCCCCTCACCCCAAAAAGGCCATTGAATGACTCGAGCGTGGCCAGAGAAGGGCAACGGAGCTGGGGCAGGGTCTGGAGCACAGGTCTGCTGGGGAGCGGCTGGGGGAACTGGGGGGGTTCAGTCTGGAGAAGAGGAGGCTGAGGGGAGACCTCCTGGCCCTCTGCAACTCCCTGCCAGGAGGGGGCAGAGAGGGGGGATGAGTCTCTGGAGCCAAGGCCCCAGCGCCAGGCCCCGAGGGAATGGCCTCAAGCTGCCCAGGGCAGGGTCAGGCTGGCTCTGAGGAAGGATTTCTGTGCAGAAGGGGCTGTTGGGCGTTGGAATGGGCTGCCCAGGGCAGGGGGGAGTCCCCGGGATCCCTGGAGGGGTTGAAGAGTCGGGCTGAGCCAGCGCTGAGGGATCTGGGGGAGTTGGGAACGGTCAGGGGGAGGGTCATGGTTGGGCTGGAGGAGCCTCAAGGGCTTTTCCAACCCAGATGATTCTGTGAACGAGCTAGAGACTCAGTGAGGACTTAGATTCAAGGACTTGAGAGACGAAAAAAAAGAAGGAAAACGCCTTGCTGCAGCAAGCTGCTTTTGGAAAACTCATGTTTCTGGGAAGGGGAACATCATCAGCTATGAGACCACCAAAAACCAAAGGGTGGGTGTATTTAACCAGTCCTGAAAACTGAGCCCTGCGTGCGGTTTGTTAGTTTGGAAACTATGCCCACGTAAAGCTCCGCCCTCCTTTTCTCCCGTTAAATTTATCTTGCCAGAACCTAAACCCTGAATGGTGGTATAAGACGTTGTGTTACTGGGATGACAAACGAGGAGGTACTTATTTACGAAATATACGTACTGATTCTGCATCGCGTATATATCTCATATAGGATTTGGTATTAGCCTCTTGCTGTTATTATTCTTTAAACACTTTCTAGAGGTGAGATAATAACTTTTCTTTTATGTATGCCCGAGGAATCTGAAGCGCTGAGATAGTGATAGCCAGTATAACTTAATTTCAAAAGTAATTAATGAGGCTGCATTTTAATGAGCCTTTTTATACAGTGTTGTGAACTGGGCTGTTTCATGATGCTGTTGTTCCGAGACTGCTGGAGGGGAAAAAAAAATAAAAAAAAAAATCAAGCAGAACCTGGGAAAATTAATTTTAAAATAGCAGCAGCCCAAATAAGACACAATCTATACATCACTTCGCGTTTATTTTATCCTCACAGGTATTTTTGAAGCAAAAAGACAATTCCTTCAAAGTCCTAGTACAGAAAGGATTCATATGGTTGTAAATTCCTGCCACAGCCTTGTAAGTCATCAGCCTCCTTTCATTCTTTTGTGTTTTAGTATTCATTTTCTCACTTTCTTTGCAAGAATGCAAAACAGGGTCTATAATAAGTAAGCAAGGCTTGCGCTTTTTTTTTTTTTTTTTTTTTTTTGTTGGGATAATTTGGTTTCTACATCAAATCATTTCAGAATATTAATGGCCTTTTGTACCTCTCGGATAATATCAGAATAAGGAAGGATGCGTGGGAGAAGAGTTTATGCATCCTAAGGTTGAAATTTAATGAATACCGCTATGAGCTTTGTCTGTTTAATGACTTACAAGTAGGTGTAAAAATAGCATAAATATTATATATATGCTTTTTTTTTTTTTTATCACAGTGAAAAGCCAGGCATTTTATTCCTAGTGTAGATGATGGTGTTGGCCAAAATGTAGAAAAATCTAGATTTGGTCCCCTAAATGAGTGTAGGTTTTAAGAGATCTTATGGAAATCCCTCTCTGACTTTTTCATGACTTGTATGTGATAAAACTTAATGCAGAAGGCACTTATGTCCTGGTTTGTGTGTGGATGAAGTCAGAGTCTCTTGGTGAAGACTCATCTTTTGTTATCCTGACTGGAGAAATTGTCACCACAGCGCTGACTCCCCATTTCTCTTCGTGAGACTGAAAATGTGGAAGAACACACAACCCAAGCGGCTGAGATGAGCCTTGAACCTTACTCACAGCTCAAACGCTAGAACTGAACCACTTCTGTCTTTGAGGAATTACGTCTTTCCTATTTAAAAGTTCCAGTTTGGGAAGAAATTAAAACTCATGGATCGGATCGCAGGAGTCCTGTGGAGTTTGAGGAGTTGTAGCAACAATCTGGATCCCTGTTGATGATTTAATTTCTAGTGACCGTAGATACGTGTTTATTTGTAAAGCTTCAATCATTTGACAAGGGTCCTGAGATGTAAACTCGCCTAATTCTGAAATGGCTGAATGGCTTTCTCTTTGTTGTAGTAACTAATTGATGATATTTTGGTACGTGGAGAAGGCTTAATTAAGTGGACTCTAACAGCTGTTGATTTAACAGGGAGAAAGAGTAGCTGTACTTTCTTTCTCCTCCTCTTCCTCCTCCTCCTCCTCCTCCTCCTCCCTAGAGGGGATGCCCACTGCAACACACACCCTTGTAGTCCTAATTTTACATATCACTGCTCAGGCAAAATCTCGATCGGCTTAGCGCATTCTAGCAAAAAAAAAAAAAAAAAAAAAAGCTTTGTGCAGTTAACACTTAGTTTAAAACTATATTGATTAGAGCTTCGCAGCACTGTTAATTTTGCTGTTTGCCATCTATGCTGTGATTTCCAGAGACAGAGCTAAACGGCGTGCTGTCAAATTTGCCATTTTAGCAACGTGTTATTGTGTTGTAATGGCTGGAAAGGTGTCTAAACAGAGTCCTGACTAGGAAACACCGCTCTGCGAGAGGAGATATTTCAACGAAACGGCTTGAAAAGCAGCTTCTGCGGAGTCATCCGAAATGTTTTACAAATCAGACCACGCTGAAGAGTCGTTTATTATCAGTTTACAATTTGGCGAAGAACCGGCGCTGGCTAAGGAGTAACCTCTTAACCTTGCAACTCTCACTTAACACATCTCGCCTGCAAATCTGACAGGGGAGAGCCGGACATCTTTCACTTCTGCAAATGGAGCCTTTGTGCATGTTTTGGACGTTTTTTTCTTCTAACTGTGTGTTTCTTACAGCTCTCAGACTACGGAGGATTAGCTCAGAAAGACCTTTCAGTCAAAACGAGTTTCGGAAGGAAACGGCTCCATGGAACAGCCTCCAGCAGCCTGTGAGAAAGGAACAAACAATCACCGCCACAACAAATTGTATTTATTTAGCACCCATCACAACAAAGCTATCCCTGGGCACTTGACAAAACTTTCTTGTTTATAGTACAGAAAAGCCGAGGGATCTGAATATGAATTTATGTAAATTGCCATCCACGTTGGGAAACAGCTGTTTGCAACAACTGTTCTGTAAAATTGGTCCCTCTTTTGATTTTTTTTTTTTTAATTTTATTTTGAATTTAAAAGAGGAAGCAGATTAGAGTTCTCTTTACCAGCTTTCCAATGTGTTTGGAGTTGGGTGATATAAAGAGAATGATTTGGAAGGATCTAGCCTTGGGAAAGTATAACACAAGCTATTCTTCCTCCCTTGCTTTTAGCTATAATTCTTAAAAATATGAGCATCATATTGCTCACAAAGCGCATGTTTTTTTCCATCTGTGAGCCAGCCAGCCAAAATCTGTCAACATGATATTTGGAAACGCTCAGAAAAGCAACAATGACATTAAAAGCGGTTGAAGCATGGAGTAAGGGAAGGAGTGGGAGTAGCGGGATGGCAAACATCCTCTCCTGCTAAAGCACAGAGGGATTGTTATTGTGTGACTGAGAATGGGTAGGGACCGTTTGTGAGGAGTCTGTTGTGATTAAGCCATGTGTACTGTCAGGAACAAAAGGCATTAACCTGCCTCTTTTACATCCCTACTGCAGCCACGGATTTCCCTTGAGCAAAAATCTTACTTCATCCTTGCTCAGTGCTTGAACAGCTGATGGACTTTGGGTTCCTTCAGGTCAGAGGAACCAGGAGTCTTCTGTTTCCTTCTCTGCTGTGTGCCCTTCACTTACATGGTGAGTCGGGACTGTTTGGTCCACTGCTTCTCATCTGGACCTGCCCCCTTCCACCTCCAGCCTGTTTTCCTGAAGAAACTTGTTGGTGCTGCGTTACCTTTTTCATCTTCACAGAATCCCAGAATCATCTGGGTTGGAAAATCCCTTGCAGCTCCTCCAGCCCAACCATGACCCTCCCCCTGACCGTTCCCAACTCCCCCAGATCCCTCAGCGCTGGCTCAGCCCGACTCTTCAACCCCTCCAGGGATCCCGGGGACTCCCCCCTGCCCTGGGCAGCCCATTCCAACGCCCAACAGCCCCTTCTGCACAGAAATCCTTCCTCAGAGCCAGCCTGACCCTGCCCTGGGCAGCTTGAGGCCATTCCCTCGGGGCCTGGCGCTGGGGCCTTGGCTCCAGAGACTCATCCCCCCTCTCTGCCCCCTCCTGGCAGGGAGTTGCAGAGGGCCAGGAGGTCTCCCCTCAGCCTCCTCTTCTCCAGACTGAACCCCCCCAGTTCCCCCAGCCGCTCCCCAGCAGACCTGTGCTCCAGACCCTGCCCCAGCTCCGTTGCCCTTCTCTGGCCACGCTCGAGTCATTCAATGGCCTTTTTGGGGTGAGGGGCCCAACACTGAACCCAGGAATCAAGGTCTTATCAGACCCAGAACCACGAGACATTGGAGAATCCTCCTCGACTACGTGCATGTATCTGTGCTCTGCACAGCACGTTTCTGCCTGTCTGATCACTTTAGGGTTGTTCCATGAACACAGGGGAGGCAGATTTTGCAGCAGGGTGCGTCTGAAGTGTCTCTGTTGCATTTCCATTCCTTGAGCGAAACAATTTGTCGGTGTTGTCATTAAGCATGAAATACAATTGGTGAGTTCATCACAACCTGAATCTTGGGACAGAGAGGAGCCACTCTGGGAAGATCCCTCGGGGTAAGATGGGGAGGAGGAGGGACGCGTGTCCCTGAGGCAACGTCAAGGAAGGGTGACAGAGAGCTCTGCCATCACAGGAAGACGGTGTTTCAAGTGAGATGGATTTATAACGCTTTTATTATGCATATTTAATAGATTCCGCGTGCCTAAGGAATTGAGACAAATGAAGACACGCAGACGTGCGCCCGCGGGTCTGGATATCGGCTTAGATTTTCTCCTCCAGGTGTGCAGTTTGGCTGGTCTGGCGGCACACGACGTGCAATACATCAGGTAAAGGAAAGAACGGGGAAAAGACCTTTCACAAGCAATTTTTCCCTTTGTTCTGTAGCTTAGTCTAACCTTATCTATCAAGAGTGGTTTCTGGTGAGGGCTGCACGTTGCTCTGCAATGCCTGTGAAACTTGAAGGACTGCACAGATAGATTTATTTATTTATTTATTTTTTTCCACAGACCGGGCTCAGCCACGTGTATATCAATAAGCAAACAGGAGTCAATTAGTGCACTTCAAAGATGAAAATAGATAAATGTTTGAATACCGCAGTAAAGTCGCTACTCCCGTGAATATCAACAGTAGATAAATAGAGCAACTCTACTTTCTTGGTTCAAGTGCTTTCTACGCTGGAAAAATAAGGAAAAAAATCAAGCGCTAAAAAAATAATAATAAAAAACCCTAGAATACCATTCTTTTTGTCATTCGTCTAAATGCCAAGGAATGGCGTTCTGCACATGGGGACAAATTACAAGGTTATTGAATCGAAGTATAGTATTATTTGTAAACAGTGCCATTCTGGGCTCTGGAGAATTATAGGGAGGAATTTTTTTGCAATATTCAATGGCTTAAAAAATATGTGATTATTAGCTCAGGCTACCAGACAGGATAAATAAGAGAATAGCCTTTCTGCTAAATGACAGTGATGTTAAGATGCGACGTGCTCAGCATTGATTAGCTTCTAATATCAACCCCGTTTAAAGCGCCGGAGAGGAAATACAAATAAAATTGCATTTTTCTTCTGTTTTGGAAAGATTTTAGCTTTGTGTTGTTACAACAGATGGCTATTTTAATTCTCCAGAGACCGCTCAGACATGTAAAAAAATTGTTTACGCCTTTGATTTGCTACAACGCACTTGCTATTAATATTACAACAGGATCTCAGAGTATTGGTCATGGATCAGGACTAAAAGATCCAAGCGCTCTAAACATCCCAACAAATGTTTACAATCTAAATATAGGAGCTAGCAGATGGATAGATGCAGTTAGGAAATCATAGAAAAGCACGAGACAACACAAACACTAATGATCTCAACACACCAGCAGCAGAACCAACCGCCACCATGTTTTTTAGTCTAGCGTTTTGGAAAAAAAAAAAAAAAAAACCAAAAAAACCCGAAGAGGAGTTTTCTTTTAATTGAAAGATTCGCTTTTCAGCCTAAACTGTAAATCTTTTGTATTCTGAACTCGATTTGTTCGTCCTGGTGCTGCAGCAAGAGGGGCAAACAGATGCGCTCGTCTGTGCGGGTACGGTGTTGTTTTATAAAAAAACTTCAGAAACAAAGCAGACTGAACGCCACGTAGTTTCGGTCTGTAATGGTGACTGCGCCCAAAATTGAGAAATTCTGTTGTTCGGCGGTCATAAATCTCAACAAATCAGGCCAAGAATCATTCTGAGCACGGTGCCATGTACTCCCTCTTGCTCTCGCCTCTTCTAGTGTCCTCGGGTAGGAATGGGAAAGCCAAGAGAGCTCTGGTTAAATCATCTCCTCCTCTTTTCATGCAGCTTGAAGTCTTTCCCTCATTCTTTTCGAAAAAAGCTGTCTGCCAAACTCCCCCGAAGCAACAGTTGAGTGAGGATTTTACCAAACCATCCCTGAAGCCGGAGAAGGAGTGTGTAGGCACTGCAGTGAGGGCTGAGGTCCCTGACTCTTCTCCCTGTCAAGAAAATGATAGTAAAACGTCTTTATTAATAAGAGAAGAGGGGTTGGCAGTGTTAAAATCGGGTAAAATCCCGCTCTCATGCTGTGTCCGCGATGGGAAGCATCAGGTGAAGGATTTTGGGGCTGGGGATGCGAGACTTTCCTCCCAAATCCTGATGGACACGTGGGAGAAGGGCACAGTCCAGCTGTGGAAATGCCAACAGCAGTCAGCTAATATCTAATAATATTTTTTTATTTTTCCCTTTTTTTCCTTCTTTTTTTTTCTTTTTTCTTTTTTTTTTTTTTTTTTTTTTTTTTCCCCCTTCTAGCTGGTTCTTTCTGATTTTAGATTTTTCGTTGTGATTATTGACCTGTTTATATCCAGCCATAATTCCTCTGTGGTGGGACTTAGTATTTGGGGTTTAATAAGCTTTTTTTTTTTTTTCTTAAAATTTCATAAAAGAGGGATTGTGTGTATGTCTGTCTGGCACAGATTCAGAGTCAGTTTTAGTGTCCTTCCCCTTTGCTCGCTTCCTATTCTGAATTTAAAGTCGCCAGGAGTGTCATTTCTTTGATTTATTCAGTTAACCTCTAGCTTGATAAATCTTTATTATTTCTCTTGTTGTCCGGTTTTTCAGTATTAAATGGATTTCTATGTCCCCCTGAGATTTTCTGGGGAAAGCTGTGTATCTTTATAACTTCACGGTGCATATTAAGTCTGTAAAAAAATCTCAGTCCTTTAATTTTCCATTCTTTGCCAAATTATTTACTTAACTAAACCACTCCAGCCTTTCACGACGGCGAATCCTCTTGAACTTTTGATTTATGCATAGGAATAAACACAATCCTCCTTCTGTAACGCTAGTAGTGACTTCGTAAATTAATTTTTGTGCCTTTTTTTTTTTTTTTTTCCCCTTTTAGAACAGACCTAGGTAGGATGGACAAAGCACCAACCAAACCTCATCTGTAGGAACTTTGCGCCACCCAGCATTATTGAATATAAACAATTGCCCCTGTGGTAAGGTTCTACAGCTCTGCTCACCCTGTAGTAAGGCTCTACAGGTCCGCTCACCTGTAATAAAGTTCTATAGGTCTGCTCACCCTGTAGTAAGGCTCTACAGGTCCGCTCACCTGTAATAAAGTTCTATAGGTCTGCTCAACCTGTAGTAAGGTTCTATAGGTCTGCTCACCCTGTAGTAAGGTTCTACAGGTCTGCTCACTCTGTAGTAATGTTCTACAGGTCTGCTCACCCTGTAGTAAGCTTCTACAGGTCTGTTCACCCTGTAGTAAGGTTCTACAGGTCATCTCACCCTGTAGTAAGGTTCTATAGGTCTGCTCAGAAAAATTTCTCCTTAGCAAGAAGGGCTTTGTGTTTAATGCTACGGGCTGGATTCTCAGTGGACGTACACGGGGTAGTCACTGATGTTGGTGGACGTAGACTGGACAACAGCTGCTGGGGATTTATACTCGAGACCTGAAGGTTTTAAGAAGCATTCTCAAGCATCCCATTGTATTATTTCCTACTAAACTATTTTTTTTTTTTTTTTCCTCAGCCTCCAAGACGTACACAACCTCAGCGGGAAGCGTTTTCGTGTTTTTTGCTTCCCTAAAGCTGCTCTGTAAGTGCTGCCCCGTAAAGCCAAGGGAGGACAGTGGCTGGAGGCAATTAGCTGGGGTTCGTCACCTCGCCAAAGAGATCAAAACCTGCTTTCTGGCAAGCTGACTCACTCTTGGTCATGAGACTGCGTCTGAGAAGTAGCAGTCTTCCAGGGTACAAAGGGAGAGGATATAAATAGCGCATTTAAGGTAAAAATCGAAACTGCCTGGCTACAGCTACAATTTTCTGTTCTTTAAAGAAACAGGGAAAAAGCCTGAAAACATATTGTATTCTGCCTCAGATTGTTCTTTTTTTTAAATTTTTTTTTTAGAAGTCTGGCTTTATTTTACTTTCAACACTTCGTTTTACGAAGATGTCTGCGCTGTTCTCTGGATCTTAGTTATTTTTCCCAGCTGATTCCTAGACCTCCCTTTCTCCCCCGCTATCTGCCAGCTGACATTTAGATGCGGGCAGATTTTATTCATATGTTTCGTTATCACTCATTAATCAGCAGTTTAGACTGAACAGCTTGTTTCTCTTGCGTTGAGCCCTCCTGTAAGTGCCATTAGCAGTGATTCATATCTTCAGTTGAGGAACTATTTCCGTAGGAATAAACAAGAGTTTTGCCACAGCTGGGCTCACAGAGATGGTCTTTCGGTTTCTAAACTTATGGCAGAGGTATTTATTTAAATATCATGAATGATTTAGCTTTCTCTGTTTGTGGCACCGTATTTCTTGAAAAGCCTGTTTCTCCTAGTACAGAATTACATTTTCCTCTCTCATTTTACCCTAAGCAATTATTCATAATATGCACATTACCATTGCTTTCTTGCTGCTTCTTTTGCTTTTATGAAACTCTCCCTAAGGAATTTTTGCTGTAACATAAAACTTCTTACTTTTTTTTTTTTTTTTTTTTTTAAATTAACAAAGTGTTATTTAAACGCGGCTTGCAGTAAGACACTTGATGTAGAGATCAATGTAGGAGATTTTAAAGGCTGCCATTGAATTTTAATTCAATGATATAATAAATCCATCATTGCATACACAAAGAGTTGCAATTTAAGTGCAGGAGAATTTGATTAATCCGGTCAGATGAATCTCAGAGGCTTGCCAACTTTGTGAAGTCTCTTGACTTAATTCAGTAAAACTGCTGAAGTGCTTGGGGCTGACGAAGTTTGTACCAAATGAGATCTTACCCTTTTTATTTTCCAAAAAACACATTGTTTTAAATGAAACTGGGTATGATTTTTTTTTTTTTTTTTCTTTAGCAAATGACAGAGCCACGCTCTCTAAGTCTGTTATTACTTATTACATATCTGTGGCATCACTGGTGTGTTCAGTGCCCTTAACAGCTTTCAATCTAAGGCCCTAAGACAGGAGATCAGCAAACCATCAGGGAACGTTCCCCACGGATTTGATTGCAGGTTCAGAAAATAAATAGAGATCACGATAGCGGGAGAAACCCAAGATATGAAAGGATTGTAAAAGCAGGAGGCGGCTCAAGGGATCCATCAAGGTAAAATGGAAATGGGGCATGGATGAACCTTTTCCACCCACAGATGCAATTTGCAGGCTAGCCAAGAAGCTCGTTACAGAAGTGACTGGTAATTTCAGGTTGCATTCTCTTCTCGGCCCTGAGTGACTGAAAGTCAAGAGAAAAATTCCACACAGCCTTTGAAAAACAAGTCTCAGGTAAGCTATTTCAAGCCAAAAGCACTAACATCTCGCGGCCAATTCATGTTTCCTGTTTAGTTTTTCATTATCCTTTACCCCTTTTTCTCATCTCTCTTTTTTTTTCCACTTTGTTTTATGCCTCATTTTCTACTCCAATATCTTTGCTCAGCGTTCAGCCTTTCCCTAGCAGAACGGGCACCCAGCTGATTGCAGTGGGGACTCAATTCTTCAAACTCTTTTGTGCTTCCAGGAATTTGAAATGAGGCCACAAATATTTATTTATTTTTTTTTTCCCTACCCTTGGTGGTATCATATCACTGCTAGTAGATATTTGATGTTACCCTGATGCACAGTAGTCACCATTAAAAAATCATTTCCCCTGGCAACTAAAACTTCTCAGCACTTCTGCGATCAAGAGGAGGAAATAATTGCAGCATCTTGCGGTCTACGGTGGTGTAACTCGTGGTGGATGTTGACGTTTTAATGGCAGGCATCATAATTTCAGACAGAACAAAAACGAATATAGGAAAAGTCTGTGGCTCTCAATTAATGAGGTAATGAATTTTCTTTCTCCAGAATGTTTGGGTAGTAATTTCACTAAAGAAAAATAAAGGAGCTTTGGACTTTGATTAATACCTAACAACAAGAGGGGAAAAAAAAAACAAAAAACAAACAGAATTAATTAGTGGGAAGCACTAATTACTACTTATTAATAATTTGTGCCTCCCCAAACAAATATATAATGTTTCCTGCCTGAAGATCTTGTACACTCAAAGTCTGATCTAATTTATACTTTCAGTTTAAGCCAGCCACAAGGAAGGAAAGAGTAGACATGATGTGAACGCAAGATTTACACAAAGTAACCCGGATGGTGCTGCAGTTTGTATACATTCCTTGGGCCATAATGTAATCAAATAACCCCTCTTTTCAGTAAAAAAAAAAAAAAATTAAAACCCTTCCCACTTTAATCAGTTCAAGCTGTGTTAAAAAACAAACAAACAAACAAACCAAAACCCCCAAAACAAAAAAAAACCGAAAAATAACCCACATTATTTTTTTTGAGGGATCTGAAATACAAAAATTCGCGGTCGATTTTGTTGTTGTTGTGGGTTTTGGTTTGCTTTATTTATTTATTTATTTTTTTTTTTTTTCCATGGATGGTCTAACTGTAAGAGAGCGATAACACCAGAATGAAGAAATCAGACTGGGAGAGGGACCAGACAGACATTGGGCTGTTTCTCTTTGGAGACCGTTAAAACTCTCCTGGATGACGCCCTGAGCAATCAGAACTAATTGGCCTCGCTTTGAATATGATTCTAATCTTAGAATAACTTCGGTTGGAAGAGACCCCGGATGTCATCTGGTCCAACACCCGGCTCAGAGCAGAGCCAGCTTCAAAATTAATCATATTGCTCTGGAGTTTGTCCAGCTGAGTTTTCAACATTTCCGAGGATGGAAATCCCATCCTTGCAAACAGATATTAACAGAAAATCCATCCGAGGGGGCTCTATGAGATATCTGCTTCCACCCAGTAGACAGAAATCAAGCCTACGAGCCTACAAAGGCAATCAGTCATCACCAGCGACTCTTTGTTTCCTTCAAAGGCTCCCATCACCCTCTTGCAACAAGCATTACATAAGTTCACTTATTATTGGCCAAGAAATAGCAACAACCGAGGTACTTAGCTAATTAGACATTTCTGTCTTTTGCTTTTGACATTTACATCAAGTTGAAATTTTTGCAGACTAGATTACTGAAAGAATTTTAAATGAATACCGGAGTGATTAAGCATTGAAGATGAATACTAATGCATTTCAAACTGGGTTAGTGCTGTAATGAATTTAACATATCTGGTTTTAAAGTGGACTAATTAACAATTAAGAGTCTCAAGTGAAACTTATTTATATCTGTGTAAAAAAAAATATAAATAAATATATACCCCAGCCCACCACCTCCCCAGTTTTGGACAGGCAAAGTGCTCAGCCTTGTCCTCGACAGGGTGTAGCTTCTGGAGTTTTCCACCTTCCCTACAGCCAGACATTTTTCTCCTTCTCAAGTATCCACTGGGATGTCCAGATCCTTCCACATTCCTTTTTCCCAGTAGATGAGTATCCTAAATCATGGCTAGTAAGAACATTTAACCAGTTTCTTGCAGTGTGTAGATTCTGGCCACATCCAGAAAAATCACCTGGGTACCTGAAGAATATTCATCCCCCAAATTTGGATCCTTCTGGCTGTCACGTAGCCATGCGAACACCTACGGTCACCTTCCCTGGTCCTGTAGAGGCAAGCTTAGAGTTTTCCTTTATATTTTCAGGATAATGATAATTTTTCTTCCCCCCCGCCTCCACCTCCTTCGGTTCAAATAAAGCAGAAAGGGATAAGAGCGTTATTCCCTTTGGACTACAACATCTCTGACAGGTGAAAATTGCTGTATCCCAAAGGGGATTAGCACAGCATTAACTTACTTGTCAAATATAAATGTCAGCTTAATTTTGTCCCCACCTTGATATTCAGAAAATACCAGCTTTTATTCTAAAAGATCACTAAAGAAGTTCCTGTGTGCATATTTCTAATTACAGTGGAAATGGATTTATCTACCTGTAGATCCTGGAGTGCATCCGCGCGCATGAGAGACTTTTCAAAATAAATATCTTCTATTCATCATTTTTGTTTACGGGCTTTAAGGCTCGAAAGGACCACGGGGATCAATTCCTAGACTAACTGCTTAGAAACCATAGGCCAAAAAAACTTCACCAAATAATTTTTCTCATCAAGCCTGCAAGTAGATAGAATCCTCCAAACATTGCAGCATTTTGTTAGCACACGAAGTACAGCTGCCTGGAAGCTAACGATAAGGGACGAGGTAACATATCTCTATTGTCCAAGCTAAGGAAAATACTGACGGATAAGAAACCAGCATAAATGTTGAGTTAAAAAGTAAGCAGAGTAAACATGTTGTAAAGTTTGGTGTTTTTTTTTCAGTACTAAGAGGTTAAGATATGATTTATGACATTGCTGAAGAAATTGAGCTCAAAAAAAAAAAAAAGTATTAAGTTTTCTAAACCCATTGTTTCTGCTGATGGTAGGAAAGAGCTGAAAGTGTGTATATCATTAAAAAAAACCAAACAACTTGGTTCCACTTGGCCTCTAGTTCTCTGATTCACCCTCAACCCCTTTAACTTACATGAGACCCCTATGACTTGTCTTTGACCGAGAATTAGGTTGCAGTTTGATTTTTGACTTGTAAAATTACAATTAAATCAGATATTTACTGGTGCACCTCCGAAAAGGTCTTTAGAAAGGTTGAAAATAGCAACAGCGAGAAATCTCAGGAAGTTTTATACCTCAGTAGTGGATTAGTCTACTGAATTATTTACTCTCAAAGATTGTCGTTCAGCAAAATTTGCTGAGGGACATTCATTTCAATTAATCATTTATAATCAAAACAGTTTGTCTTCAAGGGGGAGGAATCGATGCTGTCGATATTAGCCACCACTGTTTGGTGTTCAGGCTTGACGCTTTCTGGCATGGTCTAACCCCCCCAACGGAACGTGCTCAGCAATTCCTGGGAGAAGCTCAGCGTCGTATAGGACTGGAGCCACCTTCCCCCTATACAGCACAGATTGCTTCTTGATAAATGGAGTCAGAAGCAAAATAATCTGAAAAGGTTTTGGAAATGGAACGGTTTGTTTCCTGAATAGTCTTAAAAAAACCTGCTCCTTAAGGTTGGCAAGGATGATACAAGGATAAATTCCCCCGGTCAGACTTCAGAGGGTGTAAATCAGTTTGGAAGGAGCTGGTGTGAGGTTGCGGATCCTTCCCCTTGTATGCACATAGCCAAACACCCAAGAGGTTGAGATTATTTGTTAGAGTCAACCAAACCCAAAAGAGACACAATGAAAACTAGAACACAGGCAACAAATTTCCTCGTTATGACCTGGACAGGCCCCACCTCTACTTGAGTTTTTCTTCTTGACGTTATCATCCTCTCCAGCATCCCAAGATTTCAGTGCGGGGTTCGGCGACTGTTTGGGGTAGAGACTTTTGGGCTGACAAGCTTTGGGTTCACCTTGAGGGTTATTCCAGGGGACGTCAGCACACAGCAGTGGGAGAGCTGCTGCTTCTCTTGGGATGGTGACAGGATGGAGCAGGGCTGCTGGCTCCCCCAGGTGGGTTTAGGTCAGGATTAGGCTCAGGGTGGGGAAGAGGGGGGAAGCAGCATCAAACCCAGCCTGGGGTCGTCAGGAAGGGTCACGAGTTCCTCAGTGAGTGACAGGTCATGAACTGGATGAATGACAGTATCCCAGGGAGAAATGCTGCAGAGATACACGCTCAGGGTGGTGGAGAGGGTGCGAAACAGCAGAATAGAGGCTTGAGCTTCCTGGGAAAGGAAAGCACAGCCCTGCACAGCTGTAACGCCCCATCCTGCACCACACTATTTACATGAGAACCACCAAAATCTAAAACCATTTACTAGTGTGAGTCCACATCATATTATATTTTCTCAAAATTCACTTATGAATGGCTTTTGCATAACTTAGTGTTCTGTAACTCGTTTTTGTTATAAATTTTTATACTGAAATATTTTTTCCAAATCATAGCTTTTAATGGTTTGATTATTTATGTGCACGCATATAAACCCCCTTACAAATACTATACATGTATAATATATATAAAATTCTCTATATAATGTTTATAATCTAAAACATCAACGGTGGTAAACAACATTTATTTTACTACCTTAATAGACAGTTATTCTGGGAATGAAAGCAAAGTTTTCAAAATACCAGGAGCAAAGAAAGGTAAATGAGGAGAAAAATGTGATCTTGGATAAACTCTGACTATTTTCTCCCGTATCCTGTGTTTTGTTCCAAGTCAAGCAAAGGGCTTGTGAGCCTTCTGCAGATGGAGGGGCTGCTGCTGGCTGGCGTACATGCAGCTGGGGATGTGCAACCAGCAGGTGCAGCGTTTGTAGCTGTTAATAAGAGGAGAAGTGCCAGAAGTTCTGCATATGCACTCGTTGGCTTTGTAAAGCAGTGAGTGCTCGGAGGGCAGGAGGGGAAGGGGAGGAACTCGCCAAGAGGCTGCTGGCAGAGCCTTGGTTTTACTAGATCATGGCGGGGAAACAGGTTGGACGTGGTCATCAACGGAGGGTTGATGGTTCAGGTTCAGGAGGCAACTTGAGGCATTTACAGTTGGTTCATCGTTTCTGTTTCACAGAAGTTGTCCTGGTTTTGGCTGGGATAGAGTTTTTTCCTTCTTAGTGGCTCGAATAATGTTTCAGGTTCAGGGGGGGGATCTGGGATGAGCAGAAGCTGATAACACGCTGGTGTTTGCGGTCGGTGCGGGGAGATCGAGGTCTCCCCAACTCCCCCCGTCCTGACCGTGCGCGGGTGCACGAGAAGCTGGGAGGGGGCACGGCCAGAGCCCCGGACCCCAGTTGACCAGTGGAGTGTTCCCTGTGGTGTGAGGTCCTGCTCAGGATGGAGAGGGGGGGCGGCCGGGAAGGGGGGGTTCTCTCCCGCTTCCGGGATTGCCGTGGGGGGATCCTGGTATTTCGGGGTCGCTGGGCGGGAGCGGGCTGGGGGTCAGTCAGCGGGGGGCGAGCGATCGCGTTGTGCATTGCCCGTTTGTGCTTCCTATTATTGTCATTGTTTTATTTTATTGCAATCACTAAACTGTTGGGGATTTTTATCTCAACTTATGAGTCTCCCTTTACCCATCCGACCCATCCCCAGCATCCCCCGGGTAGGGGGAGGGTGAGCGAGCACCCATGTGCCAGATTGAAACCATGACAGAGGTCAAGAAGAGAGCAGGGTCCTAGGATAAATTTTGACTTCTTTATAAAAGTTCCTCCAAAATCTTTACACAGAATTGAAAGTTTCTCTTGGGAAAAATGTAAGTGAAAATGTCTCGTCATCGGCTGATGTGAAAGGCAGAATTTTCCACTGTCATTCTGAAGGGGGCTGATTCTGATTTGGGCCAGATTTATGTAACATTCACCTTCTTCTGTCATTCAAGGACTTTCTCTCTCAGTCTCCTCTTCAGGTCTCTTCTGCTGCTGGGTTTCCATGTCCAGTCTCTTGGCAGCAGAGCCTTTTCTGTGCTCCACCCCCTCTAGCACATCAGGATTGATCTGCAACTCAGACGTCTGTTGAGACCCAGAGGGAATATTCCGCTCCTGAGCTCTCCCGAGGGACCAGAGCAAGGCAGGAGGCCGTGCCATAATGTTCAGTCAAACTGAAAAAAAAGATGATTATTCCGGACTGTAATAGCATTTTTATCAGTTGAGAACACTTAAAGAAAATGTCTAGAGGTTTCCAAATTTACAGTTTTGGGGGTTCAGCCTAAAACAACAATAACAAGGTAGTGTTTGAGTTTCTTGCAATAAAATACACATTCCCCATCAAAAGGAAAAGCTTTTCCTGACAAATTAATTGAGTTACTAAATCAGTCCAGGTTCAACAAAATGATTCTACCAGTCCAAGCAATTGCTTTAATTATACAAACACACAGCGTATTGTGAGAATTGCGCTTGCCTCCCTTATCTAGCAACATCTGTGTGGTCAAGAGATTTGTCAGTTACTTTCTCCCTTAACTCCCTTAAACTTAAACTCCCTTAAACTAATTCTTTATGTCAGTTAATGTATTTTAGCTTTGTCCTGTGGTTTTGTATCTAAGAACAGGAACTATATCACTTTAGAAAGGAAATAAAGCAGAGAACGCTTCCTTTTGCACTCTGCAGTTGAAGATAAATATATCTGGGACATTCAAAATTGAATAATTGTGTCTTACAAGGTAACCAGAATAGCTTTTCCCCTAAACCGAGCTCACATTCTAATAAAATAATTTACAGTTTTTAGTCAGATATTGTAATAAGTCATTTGAAATCAACTGTCGGCCGCTCGACTTGTCAGATCCTTCTAAATGAAGATAAATGATAAGAAAAACTGCAAAAATGTCCTGACTGTTATGCGAAACATTATGAAAATATTATAGAATTACTTAATGGAGGTACATCAATTAATGAAATCAGTCTGGTTATCCAAGTGCTCCGGTAAGAAAAACAGAATGAAGCTATTTGGAGTTCTGACTGATCGGTATGTGGAAGGAATGAAGAAATATGAGGGTAGGCTATGGAGAAGGGAGAACGTCCTCAGAAGGTTGGGAATGTCCCACCGAAGTGCCACTCGAACTCAGTCCCAAAACTTGGGCCATTGTCTTGGGGAGGGATGCGGGCACCGTGCGGGACTCCGCCCCTTCCCGCACAGGTTCAGGTGCTGGGGAAGGTGTTTGGGTGGCTCAGGACACTCCTAGAGAAAGAGAGCGCTTTTATCTAGCTAATTTTCATTCTCCTAGCACCTTTTGGCTCAAGATTAGTTTTATCTTTCGGTTTCCTTCAGCAACACAAGTTAAAACCAGTCATTTTCCTGATGTTGCTTGTTTTTCGAATCCCTGACTCAAGAATGCGTCAGAGTTTAACGTCTGTCAGAGCGCATAAATAGTCCTAAATGGTGACTGCAGGTGTGGACTTTTAGAATAATAATCAGTTCATCACGCATTGTTACCAAAACTGGTGACTATTATCATTATTAATACCATTATCCTTTTTCAATCATTGTCTGCAGCCCAATATTATTGCCTGTCACTCAGGCCGGTAACCTGGCACCATCTTTGTGATCTGCAGCTCCTCACATCCAGGATGCGCCTAAACCCTGCCAATTCTTTCTGCATAACAGCTCCCAGATCCTTGTTCAAGCGATCTTCATCCTGTAGCTTGATTACTGAAGCACCCTGCCTTTATTCAGACCCGGTCTGAACAATGTCGCAAAGAATATTTTTCCTCTCCATCAGCTGAACTGTGTCATAACTCTTGTTTTATCCCTCTGGAGAGCAGAGCGGGGGGGGACAAAGGACGACACTCCGTGTGTATTTCCATGTCCGTTGGTGACCAGCCCAAATGTATCAATCACTGAGGAGATAAATATCAAAGGAGGAGGAAATGATTTAAACTGGAAGCTAATTCTGGCATCAAATCAACTGGATGTAAATTAGTTATGAAAGACTGGAAATTAGATGGTTTCGAACTACACGAGGTGTAAAGTTCTGGAACAAGCTTTCAAACACATTAGCGGGGGGGAAAAAAAATAAAAAAATAAAAATTTTGTGCTGGAGGTTATTATGTTTATCAAGGCAATTCTGTGAGAGCTTTCCCAGCGCCAGAAAAATTAAGCTTGTGATCTGCATCATTTGGCAGCAGATTCGCTGGCATCTTTATTTAAAGATCCAGTTGTTGTTTGTTTGTACATCATTTCAGTTCTATTAATCATATGCTGCAGGCTTTGGTTTGGTCTCCTGCAGAAGCTGGATGGAATGTTTGGGTTTTGTTGTGTTTTGTTTTTTTTTTTTTTTTTTTTTCCGTACTCGTGCTTTCTTTGACCTGTGTAATGAGGAGAATGAGGAGGGAAGGGAATTGTCGGTGATTTTTAGTGGAGAGTAGTCATGGCTAGAGACAGGTCAGGGTGTACCACAGCTCCTCCTGGTATTAATATCCCTGGTATGAATACGGTTGGGGTGATTTAATTCCTTGCTTAAAGGTGAAACCGATTGCTTGATTTGAGACCAGGACGGGACAGTTTGGAGGTCATGGCAAGGGTTTTTTTTTTCTGTCATCCGCTGAAGCGCAGGGTGCATGATCCATACTCGAGTCTCATTCTGAGAGTTTTATTTCATAAGATTCCTGCTATGCAAGGAAATAATTTCCACTGATTTATCAATCATTTCCGTTAATCTTTCTTCCTGTGGCAAGGTGCAACCATGCCTGTTTGTGTGTTGTATTTTTTTGGTGTTTTTTTTTGTTTGTCTGTTAGGTTTTCTTTTTAGTTCCGTGGTTCCCTCGTTATATATTATTGAGATAAATATTAGGGAAAAAGTTTTCACAGTGAGGGTTGTCAAACAGTGCAATAAGGGCCCAGAGAGGTTCTGAAATCTCCATCCTTGAACATATTCAAAACTGTTTTTCCTACACAACCTGATTGAAATTCCAAGTTGGCCCCCTTTGGAGCAGATAATCCAATACCAGATGATCCTCAGAGGTTCTTCCAACCTTAAACGCTCCGTGATTCTGTAGAGCTGCAGAATATGTGAACCGTGATGGATGGGAATGTGTGACCCAGACATCTGTTTAACACCCATGAACTACTTTTGCAAGTCCAGAACTTGCAAACCGAATATTCCCTTCAACTTATATTCCTGTACGCCTCTCATTCATCGATGAGATCCCACTTTCTCTGCGGAGGAGGGCGTCATGGGCACCACCATACAGAATATCCTTTCTGTTCATTAAATGCACGAGTAAAACTTTTCAAATGAGAGCTTTAAAAGGAGAGCAACAAGTATCAGATGGTAAATAACGTGCTTAGAATATGCGTTTGACCCGAGATTCTCAACAAGAAGAAAATTGTTCATGAATAACAAATAAGGGTATACTAATCGTCAAAGAGTTCCACACTTCTCTTTGGTAAAATATTTGGACATCAAATTTAAACTGTAATGCCTCAGGGTATTTATTTATTTATTTATTTATTTTTATCAGTTTTGCCCCTTAACAGACAATATTTTATAGGTCTTGACCAGGCACTGGGGCTTGTCGGTGGATTTCTGCATGATGAGAAGTGGTGCATGTGATCAAAACCAGAATATTTTTTTTTTGTTTGTTTGTTTCATTCTGTGCATTCAAAGTCAAGTTTTCCCCTAAGGCTCCTGGATGCATTTCTTGGTTGCTACGACTGAAGTGAGGGAATTAAGATGCACTCTTCTAACTGAACAAGATTGATGCTGACAACGTAATGTAGGTTTGATTTCATCTTCATTCCAGCTTTACTGTTTTAGACAAAGATTTTCAAGGAATCGGAAAAATTAGGATCCTAAAACCCTCCAGAATTTAATCAGAATTTATATGGGTAATATTTTGAAAATCTCAGCTTAAAACAGTTTTTTTCTAAACCTGCCTTAAAACAGAGCCTATGAAATTCTTTAAATAATTAAAGAGCAAAAATGTTCTTAGTTTCAGAACCATGGATTTAATTTGGATTTATAAAAGAGGGGACTTGGCAAAATTGCTTTTCCAACTTTCTGCCTGTCTTTAGCACATGAGAATATTGTGCTTCTTAATGATGCATGTTATCTGTTTTACTGTCCTAGACTTTAATTCTGAGTCGGCGTTCGTATTTTCAACATATTCAGCAGAAAAATCGTCTTACTGTAGAATCTTCTCAACCAAGATGCCTGAAGGTCACTTTGAATAATAATAAAGCAGCTCTCGCCTGTTCTTGATAAGGTCTTTGCTGAAACAACCACAGTCCCGGTTGGCCCTTCCTTGAAAAAAACAACCCTAGGGAAGATTCATTGAGACAACATTGCTGTGAGCAGTTTTTACTGACATTCTGATGAGAGAAAACCGGACTTCTAAAAAAAAAGGTCATAAAGTCTTCCATTAATAGTTATTATCAATTAAACTACACTAGTGAAACCTGAAGAAACTAATATTCGGACCCTATTTCTGAAGGTTTTGATAAACACGGGCAAAGGAGCTCAAAACTAACTTTGTTACAGCTGGAAGTTGCTCTTGAAATATTCTTTAAGGTCCAAAAGTGAGGGTGTCATCAAAAGAGCATTAAGAATATCTGCCTTAAATTTGTTTCTTTTTTTTTTTTTTTTTTTTTTTTCTTAAATGCGTCAGGTTGACAAAGTTCACTTCTTCCCCTCTAGGTTCTTGCATGATGGATACCAGCCAGAACCTTGTTTGAATCCCACCAGGAACTATACGGTGTGTTTTCATAAATTATTTTCAGGGAACCAAGAGACACTTCTCTGTTCCTTCACTCGCCAAAGCTCAGTCTATATCCAGAAAGTGTGATGAACAGATACCTGGTCAGGTGGAAGAGCTTCCTCCAGCCAGCTTGGAATTCCTGACTTGTGCACTCACAGCTATTTATATGAAAATTTTTTCCTTGCTGTCAACAGCCATAAATATGAATGAGGTCAGTTAGACCAGGCCACTCTAAATAATACTGAATTCCCTTATTGGTGGCAGCAGTGCCCTGCTGATTCACCGATCTCTTCATGGTTCTTTGCTTTGGGTGTCCTATTTGTGCTAAATTAGATGAGTTCAGGGGCGCTTGAGAATATCAAGTGGAAACAGGTTCTTGCAGGATCTGGGGGAGGTGTGAAGGATACAGGATCTGTTAAGGTGCGAAGCGTGTTAGCATCATTTATTTTTGAATGTGTCTGGGAGCAAAAGGTGCAATATCACCGTTAGGAAACGACGTCTGATTCTTCTGAGCTCACACCCGTGTGGGACAGGGTAGTAGAAAACCGTATCCAGCAAGGATGGTGCAGGAAGCAGCAGTTGGGACAAGCACAAACATTAGTATATGAGGTGGCAGAAAAATTTGTATAAAGTGATATTTTTCTTAATGTATAGCAAAAAAAAAAAAAAAAAAAAGTTTGGGAGAAAGATCGAAATATTATTCAACTTTCTTATTTAGTGAACAATTAGAGGCAGGTTAATCAACTTGCATTGTGGTTCCTTGGCACTGAATGAAGGATCCAAGATGAAATTGCCTGGATGGGTCCCACACATTTCCATTGTGTCTGTGCTCAGGGAGAGCAGAGAGGAAACACAGACGACAGAACCAACCTTTCACAATCGGGTAATGGACACACATCAAAAACCTGTCCTGAATATGCCATGGAGAGAAGTTTAGGGAGGCAGAACTTCTGGGGTCTCAGTTCAGCAAGTATTGCGAAGAGCTTTTTAGGCAAATCCCCATTTTTGGAAATTCTGTAGGGTTAGAATTTGTGGATCTTTAAGCCTTCCTTGAATTTCTGTATTCAGTTTAAGTATTTTATTATTTTTCTATCATTATTTTGCTTTTTTAAAGAAAAACGTGCAGGTGGAAGTTGAGCATTAAGGACTTTAATCGAGAAGACAGTCTCTAACTCAACAGAATTTTTTTCGTGCACGGCTAATTGCACGCGCAGTTACGCACACAGCCATCAATATCGAAGGACAATCAGACCACTGGAAGGTTTTCCTGCGTAAACATGAAGAGAGGTGAAGCAGATTGGTTAAATTTGTGAAATCTGTGCACATAAATTAAGGATATGTAGGAAAAGGGATCCCTTTCACGAGGCCAACTCGTGTAGTATGTTCTTCAAACAGAAACCACACGCACACACTATGCACAGACACTCTGTGAGTGTAATATGTCTGAACTTTATACAGCAAACATCAGTTATGGGTATAAGCCTCAGGCTTTACTGCCAAGATCTGCCCTCAAGCCTCCCAAATCCCTTAGAGACAGTCCAGGAAAACGAGGCGTTTTGTACAAAAAAGGGAGATGGAGTTCGAGACCACCTAAGCAAGTTATACGGAGTCCATTGGACCAGCTGGGATGCCCTTGAAGGTGCCAAAGGAGCTGGCTGATTGGGTTGTTGAGGTCTGCCTGTCATTTTTGAAACCACATTGTGGCTGGGAGACATTTCTGGCTGGAAAAGAGCAATAATCAAACCCATCTTCAAGAAGAGCAGACAAGAGGAGGATCTGGGGAGACACAGGTCTTGCCAGCTTATCCTCAGTCCCTGGGGGAGACTGTGGAGAAAATCCCTCCTGGATGCTTTTCAAGGCATCTGAAGGATGGGAAGACGGTTGGGAAGACTTTTTTCTCACCAAGCTGACTGTGTTTTTTTGGTGGTTTTTTTTTGTTTGTTTGTTTGTTTGTTTTTTTGTTTGTTTTTTTTTTTCCGATGAGCTGAGTGCCCCTGTGGATGAGGGGAGAGCAGCTTATTATGTACAACTTGACTTGAGCATAGCGCTCAGCACAGCTTGCCACCGCAGCCTTCCAGCCAAATGGGTGAGATAGGGACAGAAATATTGATGGACAGTGGATGAACTGGATGAAGTCATCAATCCTTAGTTGGTTTCCTTTAGTTTTACTGCCTGTTCCTTTGTGACTTCATTTAGATTAGCGAATACCAGCTGTCACCGACCTGTGCTGGGATGCAAATCCTGGGTGCTAAGGCCAAGTTTTGGTTTTTTTTGAATTGACCAAACGTTAACTTTTCTCTTTCTGTATCAATGATGGTCTCGCAGTAGAATGTGCGTAGAGATTCATATTTCATTCTTACTTTATCCATGTCAATGTAAAGTCTCTAGACCTGACTGACATGCCAAGCAATCCTGCTGCCCCTCCACAGCAATCCAGGGCAAAAGATTTCCCCAACGTGAGGCTACTGCCATTTTTCTTGACCTATATTTGTTCAGTCCTCATCAATATGTCACCCAAGAAGGTCATGGCTTGTATTATCGGAGGACATATTGTCTATATTCAAAAGAAGGCTGGGGTCACAGAAAACCAGCGGAGATTACAGAGTCTTTCATGGCTCCTGAATAAAAATGAAGCGGCGCGGTTGCCGAAGGTCAGTACCTCTGCAGTCATGGGACTGTAGCAGAATGCCGAACCACTGTTTTTAAATATTACAACTGGAATGGAACCAAATCAGATGTTTGACTTGCAACAAGAAATAAAAATAGCCTCGTTTAAGGTCTCTTCAATATCTAATTTATGTTCTCACCGCCTTTTCCTGTATGGCTTGCTAGTTTCATCCCTTACCTTTTTATTTAAAATATTTTTGTTTGTTTTCATTTCTTGTCGTTTTTTTTGTTTGTTTGTTTGTTTTTCTGGGACAAATTCTCTCCGTCTTATATCACGGTGACTTCAGCATAAGTCACGAAGACTCATTCTAGAGTTACGCTAATTTAAAACTAACTCTCAGCCTAAGGGAGATCCCAGATTCAAATTCAGACTGCATGCTTTCCCCTACTCCAGTGAGCTGTAGGAATTCCGTGATCTCCCTTTCTCAGCGGTGAATACAGCTGATTTTAGATATAAAGCTGACTTGTGCAGTAACCACACACGGAGGCTGGAAGCACGGGGGTGGGCTCAGCGGCTCTTCCTCTGACAGTAGTTGCCCAAAGTCGACACCACAGAGGTGGCCAGGGAGGACACGTCCCTGCGGATGGCGTGAATGGAGATGCCATTACACCATCTGCATGTAATTTATTCCCTGTAACACGTAAGTTAACTTCGATCTCAGGATATTTATAGAATGTTTTTCACTTGCATGCTGTGCTAATATATCTTTTTTTTTTTTTTTTTTTTTTTTTTCATTCTTGGCTGCTCTTGGGTTTTGTGACCAGTTCAGCTGTTGTAAGTGTTCTCATCTTTTCAGCCTATAAGAGACACTCTCAGTCTTCAGCTTTTTCTGTGATTTTAGTCTGCATTTTATCGTGCAGATTCTCAAATCCCATTCTCTCTATTATAGTGCATAAACAATATAATATAAACTAATAAATACACTCGGAGATGTTTAAGGCTTTTTTTCAGGTAAGCCGTGACAGTTAGCTTAGTTCCATTAAGAAGGAAAATAAAAATATATAATATACTGTGAAATCACAGCACAATTACCTTTTTATTTTTTTTTTTTTTTTCTTACAGTTCTACCCACCACCACCACCACCAGTGCTTTGATACATTTGTCTGGTAGTTACACCATCCCAGGTAACTTCAGTTCATAGAGCGAAGAGGATGGAGAGGGAAGACAAACAAGCACAGGAGGGAAATTAAATCATTCGTCACAGCGTCTTGAAACTAGTCCTCACTTCTTGGATGTACACAAGTGGTTGAAGGGCGTGTCTTCCTGTTAACCAGGCTCCAACTCATCAAAAATTCCTACGGGTTAAAAAAAATAAATATTAAATTAATTAGTTATATTAAAATAAGATGTGGATGCATTGACTCACTGAGTGGGTACTTGAGCATCCACTCGCAGGAATTCTGTTGAAGCCTGCAGAGGAATTAACCCCCCTTTCAGCTCAACATCTGTTTTTGGAGGAGGGCAGTAAGTAATACAGGAGATACCTCTGAAGATAAACTAACAAATCAGTATAGACAGCAAAATGTTCTTTGAGACGAAGATAATATTCAGTAGCCTCAAGGCAAGGAATGTATTTCACTGCTGGGAGAAAGAAAGACTCCTTACAGAAAGCAATTCATGAAACTACAAAAGCCCAGAAAGAGAATTGTGGCAGCAAGGAAGAATGTGTACTTCAAAGGTGAGCACCAAAATGTACAAACTGAATTCAGGGCCATAATTAGATGAAAGACAGGAGCTGGCAATGGGATAAGTGTCTTTAAATACAGCAAGCAATGAACTGTTATTCTGGAAAAAGATGAAAAATAAGAAACCAGCATCTGAAGCAAGTAGATGAACATGTCAATGTTCCCTCACTCAAGGTGAATGGAGTAAAACAACTGAACTGACAAAGAGGAGCATTATTGGGTTGAAGGGGCTAGTAAGTTTGCCATTGATAAGTTTACTCTCAACCTTCCTCCTCAAGAATTATCCAGCTGTCACATAATTACAGTGTTCATACCAGGCTGGTTTCACACAGCACGGATGGGACAACACTCGGGTGCAATCCGCCGCCCAAGGACCTGTCTGTGTCACTTCAGTCAGTGTTTGTAGCGTGAACAGTGCCAACGAGCACGGGATTTTACTCAAGGAGAAGATCAGGACGTTTAGAAATCGATAGACTCAAGTGGCATATGTCAAAAACATACCGATAACACGCAACGGTGAGTTCCTAGAATTAGTAATTTTTATAGACTCCCTTTGTGGCGATTGAGGGGAACCTGAATCAAACCAGTCAAAACTAGTTTCACTCTTTCTGCCTCTGAAAGCTCTTTCCAAAGGTGAGATGAGCTCACGGGTATCCCACCCCGACGGTCAGGCACTGATCATATCCAGGGCAGTTTATTGGGATTTACCAAGGGAAAGGTCTCGCCATGATGCTGCAACGGAATAGAAACCTGGTAACAGGGAAACGTCAAAAAAAATATTGAGGTTTCTCTACATGCAAGCTTATTTAATCTAGTAAAGTTTAGATATTTTTATTGTTATATTATCCTAACTGACCCTTCCATCCCTACGTATTAAAGTCAAATGTATTTAGATAGCTGTTACTCAAGAAAGAGTATTTCATCCGAAACTCTCTTTAGCAATAGAGAGAGCAAATCTTTGCCGTGCTCTATCTTTGTGTTTAATCAACTCCTTTCAACACAGAATCTTATTAGCAAATCCCTTGAGGAGCAATTCTTGTTTGTGTCGGAAAGCAGAATAAAGTTCTTGTACATTCAGTGATAATGGGTTGGTTACACGCCACATTTTAGGAAAGGTGTTATCTCTAATATGTGTAATTTCAAAAAGACTGGGCTATACATTTATTTTGATAGTGAAAAAATGAGTTTTAGAAAGTGACAAAGATTTGGGATTGCTCTGTTGATTGGGTCCTATTCCAAATTTGCTGAGCTAAGGAAGAAAAAAAAAAAAATCCATGTATTTTGATGAGGAAATGAAAAGGTCATACATAACCTGAATGAGCTAAAATGAACCAAACCAGCTCAAAATTCATATAGTTTAGACAAGAAGCCACATAGAATGGACAATATTTTGGTTTTGATCTTCGTTTCATTACATGATTCAGAAGCTAAATAGGAAAAAATGTGGTTTTGTTACACCTACCTAGTTCCTGACTAATATTTGATCTGTTCTTAAGCCTTTTTTTTTTTTTTTTTTTTTTTTTTTTTTTTTTAGTGCTGGATAATCTACCATTTCTCTAGGAAATCTCTTAGAGTGCTGAACAGGTACGTACGCACCATCTCATGCTCTCTCCATTCTGCAGACCTCTGAAAATTTGCAGGAAAATGAATTGTCTCGCTCTCAGTCAAGAAGCAACCACACAATTTTCTCAGCGCCTCCCAGAATTGATGGGGGCACAATCTACTAATGGTGGGTGAAGGGGAAATCCATGGAATTTGCATTTTACCCCTTAGTGCAAAGGGAGAAACCTGGTGCGCAAATTACTTTGCCGCCCTACCCTACCCCACATTTATCAGAGAGCTGTGAAGCGCTGTTCTGCTTTGGACTTTTTATTCTAGTAATGCAATTACTTTTGTCAGGAAATATACCGCTTAACCCGATTCTGAAAAAGAATGGTTAAGGATTCTTAATAATTAATAAAAATGACATTTCTTTAAAAAATGTCACCAACTTTATTCTACTGAAGTTGGCATTCACAATCACTCAAGTACCTACAGAATGAGAATTTCTTTGGCCGTTAGTGGAATCTGCAGAGAGGCAGGGCGTGAGCTGATTGGATGACAAATGCTAGGAGTCTGGGGAAAGTCTTTGCAAAAATTGAGGTTTCCTCCATCCAATTAGAATGAGATAACAGAAGGTAAGTCCACCTACGGAAAGCTTCAGGTTCTTGTGTATTTAAGAACTCAGTTGCCAGTGATTTATGTGAAATTCAGGCGCCTAAACCCCCTCGTGTTCCTGACTACAGCGTGTGTCTAGACCGAGTTTTGTATTCCTTGCACACACGCGGGTAAAATTCTTGTTGGTATCGACTAAAATTTTGTAATGAATATCAAGTTTGATGGGCATATAGCAGATAAACATTAGCTACAGGGGGTGCTCTGTCACATCTTGCATCGATTTTTTTTTTTTTTTTTTTTTTCCACCTGATCTCTTCAGGCAATCCACCCGTGGATGAAGATTTGAGAGTTGAAAAACATGTTCAGCTGTCAGCTTTGAGTTTGGCTCGGTGTAGATGTTGCTCCAACTCTCAATTATTCCCTAATCTACCAGACCTATGAAGCAGGTAGATAAGACCTTTGAAAATAATCCTTTTACAGAGGCTTGTGAAGACGGAACATGAACTTGAGTTGCTTGACCTGATTTAATCAGCAAATCCCAATTCATTGAAACGAAATCGTTTTGCAGAAAATACAACAGTTTGGATGGAACTTTCACTAACTCACAGGCAGGACCCTTTGAGAACTGGCTGCTTGTAGACCAGCTCACCTGACAGCTTGGAGGTAAATCCACTCCCTTACTCCAAGGCGTCCCTACTCATGGCTTGAAGGCAAATTCTTCCTCCTAGTTGCAACCAAGGCTCCCAGATCCCTCCCTGCTTCGGATGGGTCTTTGCCGTGGAGGTAAGAACTCCGATTACAGCCGGAAAAACTACTCACCTGTGCAAACTTTCTGCAGTGTTGAGGTCTAGCTCCACCTCACTCACCACGTTGGCGAAGATCAGAGCCGGGGCTGCAGCCCTGTACACAGGAATTTGTTAGGGGCAGGCACTTTCAAGGAACAATCCAAGCCATCTAAGGTCTGACTCTGATTATTTTAACACTTTCTATGTAGACTCTCGTCCTAAATTCTTGTAATAAATGACTTGTAACTTGTGTGACCTTTCATACCAATATATTACCCGTGACAATATTAATGATACTTTACAGGCAAGGAAAGATTTACCGTATCAGGCTGTCTGTAGAATTAAGTGCAATGTGCTTCAGTCCAAGTAAATGGCAAGACTGGACCCAAATTATACCCACATCCATATATAATATATGAGAAATCCTCAATTCATTTGGATACCTTCAAGGAAGCTGAACCTTGCAGTGATTAAACTCCAATAAACCAGCAATTATTGTGCATGCCACTCGGTGGAGAGGGGAGAAAAGTCTTGGCTGTAAGACCCGTTTAAAAGCAAAATAGATCAGTTGCTAAGCAGTTGCCAAGATGTGAGCCTGAAATCAAACCCTTCTAAACGCTAAGTACGAGAAATAAAGCGTAATTATTTACGCAATACTTCTTGTGTTGGGCTTGCCCTTGCCACTTTGTCACTGAAAATGGGGACGGAATGAAAATCTGTGTCCTGACACGGGAATGTTTTGCAGCAGCGTGAAGTCCTTGAAAGCCGGGTTGTCACTTCGTACCCCACAGGTGACTCCTTGGCTGGGGAGCTCCTCAGGGCTTGTAACGCCCGTGTCTTCCAGGCAGGCATCCTAAAACCCCGTGGTGGAACTCTCCCTGACTCTTCTGTGCGCGTTTAATGAGCTGCCCGGGCTGTGATTTCCTCCCTCTCCCCTTCTTTTCTCTCCAAGAGGATATCAAGGTTGTGAAAGAGCAGAACATGAATAGTCAGCTAATCAAATCAGCGAACGCTGAAAAGGTCAAAGCCGTTGACTTTCACAAGCTGTCACGAAAAGGGAACCGCGGCGCTTGAGCACTGTGCAGAGAATTCAACCCAAATTTGAAAGGGAAATACAAATTGCTTCTCTACCCTGGGTGCTGAACTAGCAGGAGCGGCAAGAGAGGAGCCTCACTGATCACACCTTCACAGCTCTTCATTCCGTCTTTCCAAAGCCCAGGGCCGGCATCCCCTGTTGCTCACAGATTGCTGCACACCAGCAGACTTCCAGTAACTTACTGGGACGATCGTTGCTGGCACCAGGCGAGGCACAGCCTGCTGTTCTGCCTCCAGACCCCAGCGCCATTACCCAGCTACTCACCGAAATAATTCAGGGAGTGCCATATGGAATTTACTTATTGATGCCATTTAGTTTCCCCAGCACAGACATAACTCTCAGAAACTACTTCATGAGGAGCTGGGGAGTGAGTAAATGCCACAACAGACAGAAGATGAGAGTGAGGGCTTGTGTATTTTTAGCTAACACATTATTCCTGGCATTCCTTTGGAGCAGAAGCGGTTGTTAGAGCCTCTGATCATCTGTCCAGCTTCCCTGTTTAAATACAGTCTGCCACTTCTCATCTGCTCCTATTGTGGCTGGTGGTTAGTCACTTAATCACTTGATTATCAAGGAATAAACGGGAAAAAAAAAAAAGAAACAAAAGACTAGCAAAAATCAACTTCTCCAGTAGCTGGAGATCAAAGGCTGGAAAAGTTGACACATCTTGAAATCTGCTGGCAGCTGTTAAATGAAAGCCACTAGGACGCCATCGCTGGGTTTGTCGTTACTGTTTTAATAAAAGACCAGATGATTGACTTCTCTGTCTAAATGAAGCAATATCTTACACTGGAAGGTTCTACCACCACGTAGCTAATTGCACCCAACGCAAGTTAGCCTAAACTAAGCTGGAATGAAATAGTTTAGTCTGAGCAGCTTCGGAACGAGGTTGTTCATCACGTTGTGTGTCTTGGTTTGAAAGCAAGGGAAAGCTTTCTTTCTACTGGGCAAAGTGAGTGAGCTCTTCTTTGTTTGAATAATTAGTGGGTCATGACTAATAGATGTGTGTTTCTCTTCATAAATCTTCCTTAATAACCAGTTGTGGTGGTTTAACCCCAAACTGAGCACCACACAGCCGCTCGCTTGCTTCTCCACCCTCCCAGTGGCATGGGGTGGAGAAGCAAAAGAAAAAGGAAATCTCGTAGGTTGAGATATGAACAGTTTAATAAATAAACCAGAATAATAGTAATGAAAAGGAATAGATCACCCCTTCCCTCCAGCGTGGCGGCCACACCCACAGTATAGGTGGGAAATTTGCTGAGGAGGCCTCGATCCCACTGTCCATGTCCCCAGCAGAGATGTTCAACAGCGCCGGTCCCAACCGTGATCCCTCAGGAACATCACTCATCGCCGCTCTCCACATCGAGCCGTTGGCCACAACTCTTGGAGACCACAACTCTTGGAGTCACACCAGTTTGAGACATACCAGCCTCCTCGCAGCCAGCTCAGTGATGTTCCCTCACCAGTCCACCTGCATGCTGCTGGGGAAAAGGAGAGAAGCACAGGCCTCATTTCCTTGTACCCACGAGCTGGGAAAATTCTTAACAATTTTAACATGCACAATACTCAATTATTAAAAAAAAAATAATCTTGAGCTTTTTCTCTCAGCGAAGATAACCATATTATAACACATTTCATACCGAGAGATACTCCGGTCCTCGGGCTAGTTTCATTTATACTGCTGTAAAGTGATGCTGTTGAAATCAGTGTATCAGCTTCAGGCCTGAGAAGTGAGGCAGAGGAAAAGGAATGCATTATTCTAAGCTAAACAGCAAATTAGGAGTAAGCAATATCCCTGGCAACCCTCTAAATTCTGAGTCTTGCTTTAGATTCAACACGTTTCCAGCAGGATCCCTTCCTATGTCATTCAAGATCGTTATTGTCTATCCAGATGATGAAAGTCTGTAAATCTGAGTGTAAAATGCTTTGCTTTCCCATTTATTGGTTGGGGTTTTTTTTTTTTTTTTTTTTTTTTTTTTTTTTTCCCCCTGATTATTATTTTGTGCACTCAGGGAGAAAACAGCTGCTTTTCTTTGCTTTCTATGCATAAAGGGACGCAGTTAAGCAGAGAACGGAATAAACATTTAAATATTTGATGAATTTTATCAGACCAGCAATCCCCTTCAAGGGCATCAAAGATTTCCTCCTGTAGATGGCAGGATCTCCTCCGCACCTTCGGGAGGTGTGGAAGAAGGGATGACAAACTTACTAAACCCTCCTCACCCTGGTAAGACAGTAGGAACCTGAATTTGTTGTAAATAAATGGGCTGGAGCAGAGCTGTTGTGGCCGGGCACTCGGACTTTATTTATCTTGGAGAAAACACCACCGCGGGTAGTTTTTGAGCCTGGAAGAACTTTCTAGGGTTCCTCTGCTGCAAGCTAGATCTCAGGGGTGGTGGTAATCCCAAATCCCTGAGGTTTCCCACCGGGTCCCCCCAGACTGTTCCAGTCTCTGCTGTAGACCAGGAGCGTGTCCCCGCGGAGGGCTGGCAGCAGGCTGGAGCCTCCACGCTTGCTTCCAAACAAAAGCTGTGTGTGCCTTCCGTAAGAAGACATGAATTTTGTTCAATTGGTACCTTTGAACAGAGAAAACACTCTGCTGAAAGGCTGTGGGCTTCTGGAGCAAGCTATTGCTCTTCTTGATCACTCCCACAGCCTTCTCCTTGTGCTGCTATAATATGTACTTTGCTGCAGGTGATAAAGCTCTCCAGTGGAAAAAAAAAAAAGAAAAAAGAAGAAAATAAAAAAAAAAAAATGGTGTGCCGTATTCTGTTCTGTAAGGCAGAAGATGTGTAATATGTGACTGTGAGAAAATAGCAGGGCTTGCTCTTTAATTTACATATGCTAAAACGGTGGAAGTTTTTTGTTGTTTTTTTTTTTTTAATTACTATATTTCAGCCTTATTAAAAAAACCCAAACTAGTCGTAAATAAAGCCTGCGTGCCATTTTCCCCAAGCTGGTGTGATCACAAAATGTCTGTCCCAGGCTACCCTGTCTTCCACTTTTTTTTTTTTTTTTTTTTTTTTTTGAAGTGGGAGTTTTTATCCGACAGCATGTGAATAATGCTGAGGAATGGAGTGGCTCATCACAACCCGTTAGCTCGCACTAAAATTTTTCTCCATCAACAGCTTTTTGACGAAGCTGTGGCTGGAATTTAAAACAGTCCAGTGACTGTGCTGTTTGCTTTGCTGAGATGGTTTTATTAGTGCTGAAGGATAAGGGGTAGGATCTTTACAGGAGGGGTGGTTTTTTTGTTTGTTTTTGGTTTGTTTTTTTTTTTTTTTTTCCATCGATTCAGTGTGAGCAGAGTTGGTGGAGGGAAAAGCACTTCTGAAATCCCTCGTCTGCTATTCAGGCTCTGAAGGTTCAGGTGCATCACTCGCAGGCAGCTAGCTCAGATTACTAAAGCTTTGGGTTTCTATCTTTTCTGAAATGTAAGTTCCATCAAAACCGGACAACGTTTCATTGTAATGAAGGATGTTTGCAAAGAGTCCCAGACCTCTGTGTTTTGGCATCATTTATTTCACACACACACACACACACAAAAAAAAAACCACCAAAAAACAGAAAAAAAGAAAAACGAGCACTGATATCCTCCTGACTCCGAAAAAAAAAAACCCAACCCAACGAGCACTAAACCAGAAAATTCCCCACCAAAACGCAAGGAAAACAACAACGCAGTCATTCCACCAACATGACCTAGAAGTAGAATTTTTGACGCACACACACAAAAATTCTGATTGATTTGGCTAATTAGCAAAAAATATCTGGTCTACTCATCTTGTGCTGTAGCAGTTCCGAGCAGTTCCATCTTTCCTGAGCCTTTTCTTACCCTGAATTGCCCTCGGAGGCCAGATGCCATCGCTCAGCCCCACATCTGGGGTCTCTCCTGGAGCACCAGCCCACCTCCTGACATCAGTCTCCATTATCCTTCCTTTTCTTTTGCCCATCTGATGCCTGGTGGGACTGAAAAGCAATCTAGCCAGTGACAGGACACAGCTGAGCTTTTTTTTTTTTTTGTGTTTGTTTTTTTTCCTCAGGGGAAAGCTTGGTCATGGATAGTCCCACAAACGTTCCCCTTTTCCATGGCTTTATTATCCCAGCAGGCTGGGCAGATGTCTTCCTTCCTGTGAGATCCTTCCAGCACAAAGCATTTTGTGCAAAACCACTTGAACCAAACTATTTGCAATATTTTCTTGTTTAAAAAAAAAAAAAACAAAACCCTTCTCTGGCACATTATTGGGGAGGGAAGGAAGGGCCATGGCTCTAGGCACAATGGAGGCGATGAGGGGTTTCCACTGCAGGATGAGTGGAGCTGTGCCCTTCTCTGAGCTCGGCTCAGGGGTGAGGCTCTTCTCAAGACCCTTCTTTGCAAAGGGGGTTGAAGATGATTCCTGCCTCCGTTTAATAATAATAATAATTAAAAATAAAAGCTTTAAACTGGGTGTGTAAATTGCCCGAGTTAGCATTCTAGTGCCCCACTCTCTGCTAGGGTACCAATATTGCAGGCTTAAGCACCCCCGGTAGTAGAAAATGATGTGTATCTAAGCTGTGCTTCTAACGGTAGTAATTCCTACTCCGTGGTAGCCAGCGAGATGAGATTAGTGGAGAAAACTTACAAAGTCAAAATGATATTGCTATGCTAATTAATTTTAATTGAGCCCAAATAAATCTCTCCCTTCTTTTTTCAACAAAAAGAGATTTTATGTTTCTCTTCCCTCAATAGCTCCTCCAGAACCTCGATGGAAATATTCCTTTGTATGCATTTTTTTTTTTTTTTCCCCCTATGTGTGCAGAGGATTTATGAAAGGAGGAAGGTTCCTCAAAGTGCCGTGCAGAGGAAGTTTTTCTTCACCCTTTCCTGGGCACCGTCCTGTTCTCCTGAGAGCTGCAATAATTCGAACGCTGACGTGTCAGCTCACATTTCTGAAGCGACGTGCCTTTTCCTCCTGCTCGATTAGCATTTTCTCCCATTACTGCATCCCTTAAGAACTTCTATAATTGGCTCTTCCAGGTCTGCTCATCCAACAGCAATAGAGAAAGTTGTACAACAGCTGGTGCTGGATGATTATTCATGTGTCTGGAAAGGTGACTGTCACGCAGGCATCCTCGCTGGCGTTTTTAAAGAACTCCTTTCTGTTCTGCAGAGGTTTGAACTCAGACTGGACGCTCTGTCAAGGAGGAGAATGAACATGCACGTTTTTCCCATTTGGAAAAATCACCCCAGTGCCTAACGTCACCACGCAGGGAGAGGCCCGGTCTCTTTTTATTTCTGCTTTGCATAATGTAATCAGTTGGGTCAAACTAGAGCTTTCTGAAGTCAGTGGGGTTATTGCTTCTGTGTTTATAATAGGATCACAATTAAATAAACTCCAGCTCAAACTTTCCAGGATCCCCTTTTTTTTAAATTTTGCCCTGTTACACTTGTATAGAATTACAAAAATGACCAAATGTTGGAGAATTAAGGAAAAAATAACTGGTTATCTTTTAGATGTGGACCTGTGTTGCCTTGATAAGGAGTGTCAAAGCAGAACCTTCTCAGTAACCTGCAGATTTATGTCCTTCCACCGCTTAGCACTCTGTAACTCTTTCTTGCTAATTAACCTACCTAAGAGGCTACAGGATACAGTTTCACAAACACTTATTTAAGTAATCAAACTGGTTGAAGGAGATGAAGACCTTCTGCCCTCTGTTGTTCCCTCTCTTGCAGTGCTCAGTAGCAGCGTTATCATCGATAAATAGGACTGAGGAACTAACAACACAAGAGCAATGTGATGCAAGAAAAGTGGTTATTGGTATTCCAGATCAAATTAGTAGTCCAGGTCAGCCTGGGACTGCACAAATATTTGAGCTCCCAAATGGTTAACCCTCTGCTAGTGAGTACCCTCTGCTGATGACTCTCTTGGCTGCTCAATCAGCTACCAGATTGCCTAAGCAGCGCTGTCCTGGCTGTAGGCACGTCCAGAGAGCTCCTGCAGAGCTGGGGCTGCACCCAGAGTCTGGCAGTAAGGGAGAGCAATGGACTTCCCTTTAGAGATCACAGAATCCCAGACTGGTTTCGCTTGGAAGGGACCATAAGGATCACTCAGTGCCACCCCCTGCCCCGGGCAGGGCCACCTTCCACCAGCCCAGGTTGCCCAAAGCCCCGTCCAACCTGGCCTTGAACCCTGCCAGGGAGGGGGCAGCCACAGCTTCTCTGGGCAGCCTGTGCCAGGGCCTCACCCCCCTCACAGGGGACAATTTCTGACTCAGATCTCATCTAAATCTCCCCTCTGTCAGTTTAAAGCCGTTACCCCTTGTCCTATCCCCCCCCCTTTCCCTCAGCCCCTTTCAGCCCTGGGGGGCCACTCTAAGGTCTCCCCGGAGCCTTCTCTCCTCCAGCTGAACCCCCCAACTCTCCCAGCCTGTCCTCACAGGGGGGCTCCAGCCCCCCCAGCATCTCCGTGGCCTCCTCTGGCCCCGCTCCAGCAGGTCCGTGTCCTTCTGCTGTTGGTGCCCCAGAGCTGGACACAGTACTCATGATGGACGTGAAGATGCCACTACATCTTCGAGTAATTTTAAGTGTTATTCAGTGAAGAGGAACATTGAAGCTTTATAATACTGCCATGATTTGGGTTAGCAAATGAGCATCTTCGCTTAGGAGGGGTGATATGCGGAAATACTCGCTTTATCTGTTGCGTTTCAGGATGCAATCAGTCAGGTTCACAGAGATCCTTATCGCAACCTGGGACTGCTACAGACCGCTGCAGCCCAAATAATAGTCGCCAGCGGTAGGGGCCTGGGGAATCAGGCTGTTCATGGAAAAACCAGCTCCTCTGAGATTGAAGATGGAGAAAAAAGCAACGCACCGTTTAGCTGGGAAAAGCAAAGCACAGTTTATTGGAAGAACTGTAAAACAGGCATGTTTTGATTTAGGAGGAAAGCATTAAGGTAAGTGTAGGCAAGAGCCCAGAGCGAAGACCAGCTGAGCTCTATGCTCCAAGTGCTGGCACAGACACTTTGCATTGCACGAAAATCCCCGTGTGGTGCCTCTGCACCTCTCAGCCTCCTGTCTGCAGAGCCAAGACTGTGCCCCCAGTCCCTGGGTTCCTGACCATCCAGTGCTGATCAGAATATTTGGGACCTCTAATGTCAGATAGTCCTTGTTCTCATGGGGTGGGAGGAGTGGCAGCCTCACCCCCCAGGGGTATAGGGCGTAAGAGGTGTCTTTGATCTGTTGTTGTGTCTGTGAAGGATACGGAAAGAAAAGGGGTGAAAAAAGCAATTTGATACACATGCCCAGGCTTTGGAAAAAAAAAAAAAACCCAAACAAAAAAACCCAAACCAAAACCCCACCACCAAACAACACGGCATTTGGAATTTATTCAAATAAACCAAAACATCTGAAATAAATGTAAGGTTCCAAAATTCACTTTGCATGATTAATGCTTTGGAATATTTACATTTAACTTTCCAAGAAATGAGAATCTTTAGTTTCCTGTTAGATAGCTGTTGCTCGATAAAAGATTCTGAAATTGGATGTTACAGGTCATGGAATTGTATTTATATACCCCATTTCATGCTTCAGAAAATCAGCTTCTTAAAATGTAATACTTGATTACAGAAAAACGCTGCCGCTGGAAAATAAATAAATAAAAAGGGCTCCTGTTCCTTCTCCTATCAGAGGGAGGACGTGGTGGCTGAGGTGAGCTATGAGAAGTATCATCAAAATGCCAGCTGCTCTAATGAAGTTGTTATGCTTCCCCTTTTTAAAAACAAGTAGCAAGTTCTGTTTATCAGAAAATGAGTTCCCTGGTGTATAATAAAGCAGGAGCCCAGGAACGGCTGTGAACCAGCTAGAGGATTTCAAAGTGTGTCTTTGCTGCACGGGATGATGCTAATGGGTGATTTTTAGTTTGCTCTCGCTTCCACAGCTGCAATAAACTTTTACGGTGGTTCCTGGGCTCAGCCTCTCGGGATGGTGCTTGTGAAACGGCTTGTGCCAAAGGGATGGAGAGAAACTCTCATTAAAGAAAATAGCCTGGGCTCACCTCTTCTCCCCTCCCACCCCACGGTCCTTCCTTGCCTCTTTCTTTGGGAAAATCCCCCGAGGAGATGCCCGCCTGGTCATGGGGAGGCGGTGGGGTCTCGTCCACCCAGCAGACACGAGGAATTACAGTTTAGAAGACACATTATGTGGTATTTCAGAAGATAACATTACGTATTGCTAATTTAACCTGAGCTAGAATAAAGATTTCTTAGTAGGTTGTTGGGTTTTTTTTGTTTTGTTTTGTTTTGTTTTTTGTTTTTTTTAGTTAAACAAACTTAGTAGTCTTTGGGTTTTTTGTGGGTTTTTTTTAGTTAAACATCTATTAATTACAGTCATCTACCTTGGTAGTCAACTTTCTTAGGGCCTGAGGTACAGAGATGGTTATAGATTAGTGTAATATTTACCCTTTCTGCACTTCAGCAGGCTTTATATGGATTCTTTCCCAATGTTGTGATCTCATAATCCTGAAACTTCATTTTAAGCAAAAAAATATCCGGCTGCGTGGCTATTTCTAGGTCAAAGGACATTTAGGGCAAAAGTCTGCTTCTTTAAAGAAAAAAAGTATTTTTTTTCCTGTAGGAATTAACTTTGCCTTAGTAGACATCTTTGGAAGTGATACGGAGGGGGGTAAAATTGGTAAATTTTTGGTTGATTTTATATTTTAACAACAAATATTTTATCATTTACTCACTGGTGTATGGATGAGGAGGAATAATGCGTGAAGGACGTGGCTCATCTGCTTTTAAGGAGGGAATGAACCCAGAAAGTTGCTGCTTCACCGTACAGAATTACTAGTGCAATTAATGTCTCACCAGTCAGCTCAGTTCTGGAGGTGCAATAAACTCAGAAAGTAAGATTTTATTTATTTATTTATTTATTTATTTATTTAAATTTCTCTGGAAGCAGTTTGAAATTATCCTTCAGAGATATCCCAGCACTATTTAGTGTTGGTAAATTAAGTTTTCCTGGCAAGCGTGTCCCTGTGCTCTGCTGTGCTGTTTTTTTTTTTTTTTTTTTTTTCTTGACTGGGAGGTGCTGGTGCTGCCTTTTACCAAAGGCAATCTCACTCCGTGTCCAGTCCCTGTGTTCAGAGCGTACTTCTACACATGGCCATGGAGGATGATGCTACTTTTTGTAGCAAAACAGGTAGAAATAGCGGAGGTCACACCCAAAGCCCTCGTGAGGTCTGGCGTGGAGATGAACTGCTCAATTTCCAGGTATTTCTCTCCTGAACAAAAAGCAGCCTGGTGCTACGAGCACAGCAAAAATGACCAGGAGGCAAAAAACTACCAACGGCTACGCGTAGGCAATTATTTATAAAGTTCCAGGAGCAATGTGAGACCTCGGCTCTTACATCAAAAAGGCGATTTGAGTTCAGGCTGCCCATACTGTCAGCCCGTTCAGCTTTTGATTTGCACAACTTGCATGATGGCTGAATTTTTAATACGAGAAGTTTCTTTTAATGTTCTTTGCTCTTCCGAAAATGTTAAAGGCTCCCAAGAAAAATGGTGCCATGCAGGGTTGGAACAGGAAGAAATAAATGACTTCCATATCAACTTGGATTATATATACAATCATATTTTTCTATCTCGTCGTGTAACTTCATCATCATCTCCTTTTTCCTAAAGATGGTGATCTACCACCTCCATGTAATTCATTTCCCTCTCTCATACTAATGAATTGAAAATCAGTTAAAATTATAAAAAAAAAAAAACAACCAAAAAAACCAGGAAAAAAACAGGAAAGGATATACCATTAGTATGAAACTAAGTGGAATATGAATCTAATGCTTTGCAAGAATCTCTCCTGTAAGGTTAGGATCTTGAATTTAGGAGAATACCTCTCCATTTATGTAACCGGAAAAATATGGTTAATTTTCCTTCCCTGAACCTTTTTCCCAGTGTACGTTAAGGCTATAACCTAAATTTGACAGGGAGAGTTATTTACGTTATGGCAGCAAAGCCCTTCCAATCCGTAATGGATGTTTCTCTACATACGGCTCAAGTTCCCACCTGCTGTGCAAATTGCTGTAGTGAGAGAAAGCACCCTGAAAGCGGAAGGTGGTCAGGGATTAAAGATATTTTATTTTTCTGAAAATAGAATTAGTGCCATTACAGAGCTTAGAGCACACGAGCAACAACAAAAAATAATCTTAGTTTTAAATTGCGGATCAATATTTTGGAGCTGCAGCAGCGTCCCGTCGGATGTGGTTTAAAACCTCGAGGAACTGCAAAATTTGAAGTCGCCAGGAAAGAATAAGTAAGAAATATTTTTGCAAAGAAGCAATATTCCGTTTTGTTTAAGTATCTTTGTCTAACACTTCTATTTGAGGGGCGAAGATGTGATGAGTAAAAGAGGAAAGGACACCTCTTGTCTCTTACTGCGCCGGACCTGGTGACTCAGCAGAACGCTGTGCTGGCTGCTTTGGCTTCTCTTCCCCACCTGACAGGGGTCACTTATACCAAATTCTAGGCAGAGAGCAGAAATCCCACCTAAATCCATTTTATCTCTGTTTTGTGTGAACTAGTCCCCCGGTAGTTTCATTCTCCGAGACTTTTCAAAGCACTTGGCAGAGGCACTTAGCCACTGGCTTAGCATGGGTTAACAGTTTAGGTCACTGAATTACATATCTGTCCTTGGTTTTTCTTTGGTCTGCTCAAGAACTGTTGAAGTGCACAAGCATCTCCCTTCCAAACTCTTAGAAAAAAATTATTATAGGTGATGGGGTTGTTTGCCATGCTTGAGACGTGTGGTTATCATCGACATTGGTGGGAACGGCTTGAATAATCGGTTTTTACTAAGTCACTCTTCTAAACATTTGCCCTGTTTTGCCTGACTTCCTTTTCAGCGCTAAAATAAAACAAAGGAGAAAACTAGTTTTAAAAAATATAAGAAAAACTTCATGGGGGAATTTTGAAGGGGAAGAAAAAGGGAAATAAGAAGGTAAGGAACAAGCCCCTCCATCCCTGAAGCGGCAAAGTTTGGGTGTTTTTACCAACAGAAAGCATTTTTTTAAGATTTTTTTTTTTTTTTTTTTCCCCCAGAAGTCTTCGTTTGGGAAAATGACAATATCTAGACGGGATTAATTCAGTGAAGATGTCTGATATTAAATTTATTAATGAACACAGGGTTCTCGATTCAGCTGTATCTGCATAGATGTCAAAGAAAGCTTTGGGGTTTCCTGTGTTGAAAGATTTATCTGCTGTTCGTTTCTGCCTTACTTTATTAAAATTAACTGTAACCAATTTCTTTTTTTTTCTTATTCCAGCCTTTGTCAGACTCCAATCTCTTAAAAGGAAAAAAAAAAAAAAAAAGCAGCGATTACCAGCATCATTATTGCTGCTACATGAGATCTCTATTTTTAAGCCAGTTCTGTGAAGGCTTTATAATTAAGTTTTATCAAGAAATGCAAACAAATATTGTTATTAAAGTGAAGCTTCCCTTCCGGGAGATTTTTTTTTTTTTTTTTTTTTTTTAATCTTCAATCTTTTTTCTTTGGTAGTTCTACAGGAAAAAGAAAACGTTAATACCCTGAAAAGACTATGGTCATTCTTTTAAAAACAAAGAATAACAAACATTACTGCGGTGGAAGAGGTAATAGTCTTGTCTCCCAGCCTGGACAATAATTCTATCCCTTATCTTTAACAAATAATGTAAGAATAATACATTTGCCAGTATAAATAGTTCCAAAAATGGAAAATTTTGAGCACACGAAGACATAGAAACAGGACCGTGTTGGTGAGGGATGAGGTGAAATGAAGCAGAAAGCACCAGGGGTTGGCCCTCAAGTCAAACCTGCACGTTTCTGGCCTGAGGCTAAACCCAGTTTTAGGTGTCCCTGGGTATTTCTGGGCTCCGCGGCATCCGTGGAGATGCTTCATAGCTGAAGTGAGAGTGCTGGGAGGAGGACAGACACTGAGGATGCTCGCTGTAACGAGGTAAGAGCAGTCAAATTGGTGAAATCCTCCCCAGCGTGCAACGTCTGTCTGTGTAATGGGAGTTCTGGCTCTGACCGAGCAGGGGTGGGCAGAAAACACCGAGTACTCTTACACCTGACATCTTGTGCACGTTTGCAAAGAGAGTTTGGTCTGTGAAGATCGTGGACATGGGACCTGTGGGTGGATTTTGAGGGGAAACAAGGTTGTATAAGAGAAAGGAATGAGACGGCCAGTGATAGAAGAGTTAATTTTCTAACACAAGATGGGAGCTGAGGTGGAGCTGTTCAAAGCTTTGAGACTGAAAAAGTTGAATTTAGAGATGATAATAGGAGAGTTTAGAGGGAGAAAGTTGAAACACGGAGATAATGGAAGACTCCCAGGATGCCCTGCCTTTGTTCTGCGTGTGTGTTATCAGACGTCACGGTGAAGAGATGTAGAATTGCTCAACCTTTACACTCCTCCTAAAAATAGCCTTTAATATCTCTTTCTGTATAATCGAGGAATATGTCCTTTTTTTTTTTTTTTTTTTTTTTGGTTGCAGTATCCTTGCAGAAAGGATCACTAATCCTTAGGGTCCCTTTCTTAGCATTTTTTAAATGGCTGCAAGTCCGTTACGATAAATGCAAAAAAAAAACAAAACAAAAAAAAATCGGAGCCAAAGATAACAGTGGAATTTAGCAAAAACTAGAGGTGAAATTTATTCTCGCACGGACAACAATAAAATGTCTCACACATGCACTGCTGAAATCTTCTTTTTTTAGGTGATACCATACACCTTTTGCACTGAAAGACAAGGGCATTGTACAGAGTCGGGTTAATGGGGCCCTGAGCTGCTCCTGTAACACAGGCAGGAGATAACCATGTTGTTGAAGTTCTGTGCAAACTCCGCCGCGATGAATTTCCCCTCAGAAGCATTTGCAGGAGCAGCACGAGCGAGTTATATTGATCAGGAGTCTGAAGCCAAGCCGGAGCTGTAGCTCTACAACTGTTACTCCTAGATTAAAACCCTGGCAAGGGTTCAACGTGCTGATGGGCACGTCCCAGGAAAAGAGACTGAATATGGAACTAACATCTCCATCTCCTTGCTGCCGATCGAAGCCTGGAAGCAGAGTCCTGCAGGAAAGGCAGGACTGGGTGACCCTTGGGAGAGGGATCTGAGTGTTGTAACTTTTCATGTCACGCTTTTGTCACAGCCTCTTGTCACCCCCGATAGAGAAGGGAAGCTGTGTGATCTACAGCGTGCTGCTCCAAGCAAGATGGCGCATCAATAAATTGTCTATCTGATAATACAGGCCGCTGCTGGGGATAAGTGGAAGGGTGATGGGTCTGTAACAAGGAACATCCCATCAAAAGCAGCTAGATTGCTCACAAGCTGTGCCTATCAATAAGTCACTTTTTCTACAGTTTTGAAAAATCTCCGGCTGTAGTAAAGAAGATGGAAAAGGAGTGAATGTCATGGAAAAGCTGCGGCGTGACATTGCCAAGTGCTCCTAGTGAGCAATGTTTGTCAGGATGACTGAGAGCCTTCACAAATAACGAAGACTCTGAGGGGTGAAGTGGGCTTTTAGCAGTTTCCGAGGGAGAAAATCACTTTCGAAGAGAAGAAAAGAAGCTACTTTGGGCAGTAGCAGAAGATGGTGTTGCGGTTAAACTTCCTAATTTTGCGTTGTAGAAGATCAGGAAGAAATGATTAAGATATATATATATTTTTTTTTTGCTGTTAATTAGCCACAAAAAAATGAAAAGGAGAAATATGTTGATGGTTCCATTACTTTCTTTACAGACTTCATCAGACCCAGGGCATTGGAATTTTATTGGAGGGGCTCCAGGGAGCACAATTTTCAAGGATTCAAATAGGAGATAAAGATGTCATCAGCATTGGACCACACATTTCCCCTGGTTTTGGCAAGTCCCTTTGACCCCAGCCCATAAATGAAGAATATCTGGACTATTCACTAACCGGACATTGGATGGCTAAGGTTGGGGTCCAACCCTCCTACTCTTGGTTTTACACTGGGGAGAAGATGTCTTTGGACTTCTGCAGAGCACCTAAACCTCTCGATTGGTTTGACAGGTAATTTAGGCACTTACTTTAGTAGGACATTTACACGAGGCACCTTAATTTAGACTTTAGGAATGATTAGGCAGGGCAAAGGGAGGCATTACTCTTCAAAGGAAATCCTTCTGTTCTGTACTTCCTATTTTTGTTTTGCAGCAGCCTATAGAAGGGACATTGGCTCCAATTTAAGTACTCGGTTAATGACATACCCTGTACTTTGGCTGTCTTGCATCTCAGACGCTGTTTGGTTTTTTTTTTTTTTCATCCTAATATGCTTTCAGTGACCTTTGACTAGTGCAAGTGGCCAGAGGATGGGTTCATTGCCGGCAGTTACACTTCTGTAAGAGCAAATGAACACCGCTTGCCTCTGTGAGAAAGCGTAGGCAGCATATTGCAGAGACAAATAAAAATGTTTATGACACTGGAGGAAGCGCAAGAATGTGGTAAGAAAACATGGAGGGCTTCTCCTGAGAGTAAAAAGGTGGTAGGATTCAGAAGTCACCATAATAGCCTTAAATTTTGACTTAAGCAAAGCCTGATTTGCCTTTTGGGGCATGAGCGCTTGTCACCGAGAGGTAGATGTGCATGATTTTACCGCTTTTGTGTGCTTGAGTGTACTCGGAAAAAGCCATCAGCATTTTTTCAAAATAAGGGCATTGCACAGGTGGTGATCCCCTTGAAAAAAACACATTGCCCTGAGTGGCTACATGTAAATTATCACACACTGTTCCCACCAGAGCTCCGGGGGCTTACTGATTTTGCCTGAATAATTAGTTTCCCAAGATATCCTGCATGAATTCTTGCATAGGAATCAATTTCCCACAGAGCAGTGTGAGTTGTGTTTTATTCGGGAATGGTCTAATCTTCCGCATCATTGACTATTGTTTGTTTTACCCATCACCTTGATCTATTGATATTTCTAGTTCCTACCCAAAAGTGGCAAAAGTAACAATCTCATTACTTGGAAAATTAATTAACCGCTTATTCCTATTGCATTCGTAAGACGAGGAGCTTGAAGGAATCATGGTATAATTCTCCATCACATTAAAAAAAAAAAAAAAGTCATAGGAAAATGATGGTGCTGTCATGAAGCATTTATTGTTTTGATAATCCAAGTATGCGTTGTACCATACACCAATTTTTCATTTTTTTTTCTTCATTACTGGTCAATAAGAGGCATTTGAAAGCCATAACACTCCATAGCCAACGGTGAAGTCAACAGATTCGATGAACGATCTTATAATTTCCTCTTCTGATTTCTGAATTTATGATGTAAAAGCAACTCTTCAGCAAAGACATGTTTTTCTTCCCAAATATGACCTGTGGTTATTCCTTACCTTTCAGAACTGTAGACATCTAAACATGCAGCTGGGTAAGACCACTTGGTTACTGCGTGCAATTGTAGAGGTCGCCTTCTTGGGGAAGTCCGTTACAGTAAACTCATAGGATAGCAACAAAAATGATGAATGGCTGAGGTAGTTATTTATGATTCAAGTGTACAAGAAGATAAATATCTGTGTAGCACCTTGATTAAATGGTGTCTGAAGAGTGGAGGTGCAGGATGATATATTTCTAAAAGGAGGAGCTGCGTGAAAATGAATAGGTGATATCGCCTCCTGTGTAGCATTTGTAAAGACAATAAATAGGTCCAGTTCTGGGCTCTGTGTTGTAAGGGAAGTGATGAAGAGGTGAAAGGAGACAAAGAGAAAAAAAAAAATCTATTTGAAAGGAGACAAACCTCTGAAATTATCTGAGGCCAAAAATTGTGCCCTATGTGAAAAACTCTCCATTTTACCAGAAGCGATCATCAAGTGGGAGAATTCTATTCAGCAAAAAGCATAAAAATCTCTAAAGCGCACAGCTAGATAAATTCTAGTCAGAATTGCGGTGCCAGTTTTTAACTGTGAAATTGAGTAACCATTGAACCAAACTCCCCACAATTCCAACGGCACGATCATCTCTTCAGCTCAAGCCTAGCTACTTGCCTCGACATTTTATCTTAGTGTTGACTTGGTGAAGGGTGAACTAGATGAAATTACAGAGCTTGGGTGCTTCTGGGAACTGATCCAAGTCTTATTGTGTAGTTGCTTTGCGATTTGCGCTATTTATTACGGTCCAAGAGGTGAAATGTTATGTTTCCGGGCTCCCTCTGGATGTGGTGAGGCCACAAGGTCTTCCAAAGAGCACGTTACTCCATCCCGGGACAGAGTAAGTGGTTGGCGTTACTGCCTGGGGGTTGTCACTCTACAGAGATTATGGAAGGAGATGTGAAGACTAACTTTAAAAGGCTAAGAATAAATTAAAGCTTTGACTAAACAAAACAAGTCTCTTGTAGCATTGTGTCTCGAAAATAAATCATGGATATTTTGTCTTTCTAAATAGCGACAAAAAGGCTGCCCAAAGAACTGTGGTTTATCCCATATAAAATACACGAACAGCCACTCAGTGTCATTCTTCTGGTAGATAAGATCAGCTATAGAGATAAGTTAAAATGCGGTTGGTATGATGAAGAGGATGAAGGCCATGACTTAGGAATGGGTGTGTGTGTGTGGGAAGAATAAAAAAGGAGCGAGATTGGTGTATGAGCGGTTAAAGAAGACAGAGAGGAGCCCCCTGGCACGAGAAGCAGAACAGTCCCTGCTCCCTCGCTCCAGGCTGCTCAGCCTTGGGATGAGTTTAAAGGCCCTTCCAGGGTTCATACAATAATGTGAAAGTTTGGGAAAGATGTAAAGGCTCCTATAGAGTTCAGGTGCATCCATTAGCTGTCGAAAAAGTGGATTTGGGGTGGTATTCTGGAGTTGTTATCTAATTTCTTTCAGAGCCTTGAAGCCAAGGTCAGTAGAAGAGCCCTTCCATTTCCCCATTTTGGGAGGGTGACCAGAACCCCATGTCTTCTGAGAGAAGCTGTGACCAGCGTAGCAGCAATGGGGATGTTACGCGTCAAAACATCATTTCCTTCCGGAAATTTCCATCTTTTGTGTGTAGCTGCTTTGTTATTGCAAAGACAAGCTCTTTTTTCCCTCTAGTGTCACCCATCACTGTGATACCAACAAAACTCATTATTATTTCTTGTAAGACAATGCCTACAGAATAAGAAAATTAATTTCTGAATTTATTTTTTTTTTTAATTTAATTATCATTGCCTTCTATGAATACCTCCTGGGTCTGACTTAAAAACACTTTTCCTGAGCCTTCAGGTTTTCACAGAATCACAATCTGGATTGGAAAAACCCTTGAAGCTCCTCCAGCTCAACCATGACCCTCACCCTGACCGTTCCCGACTCCCCCAGATCCCTCAGCGCTGGCTCAGCCCAACTCTTCAACCCCTCCAGGTGTTTTCCACAGTGCTGTAAAAACAATTTCACTGAGAATCACCCTTCTGCTAAACTCTGCCTTAGTCCCAGTGCTGCAGCACACTGAATACATCAGTTCACCCCCCAGGACTGTCCCTGCCCCAGTCCTACAGCTCCGCCTCGGAGCCTTGGAGATGATGTTTTTGCAACCCAGTCTGGAAGAAGAAGGAAGGAAATATCGGAAACACTCCGACAGCCTTCGCTTTGCCTGCGCTTCTGTCAACATTTCTGTGGCGTTTTAAAATAAAGAAAATGTCAGCTTGCTCTTCATATCTCCTTGTCACATCTGTCGTCAACAGAGATGTTTCAGTCAGGTTCTAGTTGGTAGGTCTCTGGGATTGTCCTCCCATCTCTGGTTCAAAATAGCCTGAAATTTATGACTTCGGGACACTTTGCAGCAGACAATTTTTTGATAGATTTTTGCAGCTAAGTAGGAGGAATGGAAAAGATTTGAGTTGAAGGTTGTCTGGCAGCGTGCACTTGTGTTTCACTGCTCCCAGCGTATGTTGTGATACAGAATTCTGATCCCACTAAAGATTACAGCAATTTTGTCATTGAATTCTAAAGAGGAGTGGTTTTAAATCAGTTTTCAATCAAAATTTCAACGGCTACGTTTATTTTTCTCAATGCACTGTGTGAGTAATTCCGCTTTATACTCTTTAGTTTAAGTTCAGCTACCCGAGCGGTGTGTTGATTACATGTGGGAGTATTAACTTCACTGGGAGGAGGAATTACGAACAACAAAAACTTCTTGAGCTGGAGAGATATTTAAGCTGGAGTGCAATTTAGAGAAACACACAGTGACAACATTAGTTGTGAGCAATTCTAGTGTGGAAACGAGGAGAAGATTGCTAGCTGTCGACGGGGTAAACTTTGGGAATGGATTTCTGGAAGCAGAATAAAGGCAGGAAGCACAAGCTGGACTCCGATGTTTTATTAATGTTGTTTTATGATGTGGATGCTCATGAGAGTGAGGAGCCAAGGCTCTACTGCCCCGCAGTCCCTTGGAGGCAGGCAGCTGGATGGCGGTTTGCTTCGTTCAGGAGCAGTTTGGCGTTTGACACGGAGCAGGACGAGCCGTCGCCTGAGAGGGTGACGCGTTCCAGCTGGTTCCTGAAGGTCCATGAAGGACACAGGGAAAGTCTCCATATGGCCTATTCAGGCTGGATGACAAGGATGGTTCCTTCTGGTTTGTATTATTCGCCTGACCTTGTCTCCTAGGTAAACATTTCTCCTTTCCCTGAGCTAATATTTTTCCCTTATTAAACTGCTGTTCTTGTCTCTAGAGACTTGTCTTCCTGTGCAACGTCAGTGACAGTGAAAGGATCTGATCTCATTGGAGGATTTTGCGGGAATTCGAAAGGCAATTAATAAATTGTGATTAAATGATGGCTGAAAATTGAGTTACAAAATATGTAATTTCAAGTCTGTCTTGTTACACTTGCTGGACCATCCTCAGTTAAATGATTTAGAATAAGAACTGGATCCCTATTAGTTTAAGTCTGGTTTTTACAAGGCGCTGTTGCGACATAAATTTTTACGAAAACATTTTTGTCACAGGTTTTCCTCATTCGTATCTACTACAAAAAAAACCAACCCAACAAAAAAAAACCCACAAAAAACAAACCAACCCAAACAACCCACCAAGCAAACTCGGAACAAAACGACAGGAATGTGTTTATTGTCAAGAGGAAGGGAATTCAACAGAGGCTTTTGCAAAAGATGCCGGCACAAACTTTAGCGGTGAATAGGATGCTCCTTATCACGGGATTGGTAATGAAAAAAAAAAAAAAAACCGTGGTGGTTTGAAACTTCATTTAGTGAACAATGTGCTCTCAGATGACAGAGAACGAGCTCGCAGGTCGGGGGATTGAAAATGAGGGTGAGAGCTTTGAAAGAAAAACCTTGAATTCTTCTGACTTGGGTTTGTTGGAGTTGTTATAGCCTATTTCCTACACAATAGCCCAGTGGCCTGTTTACACCATCTGCCAAGGTGCTGGGAGGGGAAGTAGAAAATGGAAACTTCGGTTTCTTTTCTGTCTTCCGAAACAAAACTCGCACTTGTCAGGCAACAGCCAATGTTACTGAACAAGGGCTCGAGAGAAAAAATGGAGAAATGCTTCTCCATTTACCCTGCTTTACACACGTGTGCTTGTCATGGGAAAACGTAACGAATTCTCAGTCCAGGCTACTCTAATTCACCTTTCTCGTTGCATAACTTTGACTATTAACCATCTTTTATTAACTTGGGTAACTCACACACTAGTTAGTTAACGCCCTTTTCTGACTCCAGAGCCATCTAGACCCTTGAGACGTGTCCCTTGCCAGGAAAGCAGCTCTTGGAGCAGGAAATTCTCCTCTTTGAGATGGGACACTGGAGTTTATACGTGAATTTGGGGTAAAATAAGATGAGGATCGGGACATACTGATGCTCACTGCCAGAGGAATAAAAATCTAAAATAAAAAAAGTGCACTAAAATGTAGTACAGCTCATCCTTCGATGAGAGCGTGCCCTGGTTTCATAATAGTTCTTCTGTTGGCAGACGAGGGGAAGATACTGCTCGGCCATAGCCAACCTGTCAAACGCAATGAGGGATGTCTTTGTCCCTTTTAATCAGAGATTCCAATACATTTTTCACTTAAGAAACTAATAGACAGATAACACATTATACGGGCATATTTTATGGCTGGAGAGAAGCACACATTAATTTTTAATTTTTTTTTTTTTTTTTAAAGCAAAGCAGTATAAAGTCTACCAAAAAAAAAAAAAAAAAAAAATCACGTGGAGTTCTGCTGAAAAACTCTCCAATTTTGATCAAATGAAGCTTGCACAGCTGTTCAACTGGGTGCTCGGGAATTAACTCTGCCTCTGTTCTTTGAGTTATTCCACGCAGCTATGATGTCTCATAACAGATAGACCATTGAGGGGAGCAATTGGTTTTGATCTTTTTTTTTTTTTTTCCCCAAAAAAAGTTGTTTATGATAAAACAGATAGATCGAGAAGTGGGGAGATTCATATGTAGAGAGATGAAGGTGGTGACACTATGTGTGATGACAGCTCTTCACCGAAGGCTCTTGAAGCACTTTTTACTTGTGTATTATAGGTAGAGTTATGTGTACCTGAGTTGCTTTTTTATTTTTTTTTAAGAGTCTTTATTCACATTTGCACAAAGCTGAGCAATATTCTCACTCCAGGCCCTCTTGCAGAAAGCACAATAAGTAGAACTGCTGTAAGGCAGATGCTTTCTGTGCAGTTCCATCGGGCTCAAGCCGTGCAGCTACACTTGCACGTGGCTTAGAAAAAAAAAAAAAAAAAAAAAGGATGTAAAATAGTGTACCTGATTGAGAATTTTCCCAGGGCATCACCAGCATAATCACAAAATAGGCCCATGCAGATGCTGATGAGCGTGAAATAGCTGGGACTGTTCTCCTGCTCGAGCATCTTAAAATATCGAAATCAGGTTTAGAGACATGAGGGATTGTGGCCTGAAGAATACTTTTCAGAAAGTTGTAACTGCCAGACAAAAGGCGCTTAGAAGGAAATTGCCTGTCTCAGCCTGTGCTTAATGGCAACAACTTAGCGACAGGGAAGGGATGTTACACACGAGGCTGCTCCATAGGAACGACGTATTGTTTTTGGAAGAAGAACAGCAGAATGTGTTATTCTGAAATCTCACCTTGTTAGAACGGAGCTCTTTTTAGAGATGATTTCTAGGAGGGGAAAAAAACCCCAACAACCTCAACCAATTTTATTGCAAGAGGTGAGTTAGGAAAAAGTAATAAAATTTGTGTGGTAAATGTCACATTTCTTACAGCCAACATGAACTTTCAGCAAACCGACGGATTATTGACACCATACAGAGCTTTAGTGATGGATATTCTGTTTCCATCACAGATGCTTTTTTTTTTTTTTTTTTTTTTCCTGTCTAAAATTAAATTTTGATTCACCTGCAGTTGACCTGATTTTTAAACCAGCTTAGGAAAAATAAACTTTTACTTTGTAAAAGGAAGACAAAAGAAAAAAACATCACAGTGCAATTGGCTTAGGCTTATCTGCTGCTGCTGCCTTTGTGAAAATATAACCAGGGCCAGGATGCTTTTTAGCCATTTCTTACTGACTGTTCCCAAATCTTTGGGCTCTGCTGCAGTACCGCTGACCAACATAATGAGGATAAAATCACCCACTGGCTTCTGTGGGTCTCTGGAGGCCAGTGGGACGAGGTCAGTATTTTTGGATGAGGCCAGAGAGTGAAGGATGGAGCAACTGTGAGTCCATGCACTAAGGAAGGGCAAACTGGGCTGTCTTAGCCAGCCCCTCGAGGCAAGGAATGCTTCCTCTCTGGAGGATACTTAAGAAAATGCATCTGGAGGGATGTCTCTTCCCATCAAAAGAAAGGCGTTGACATCTAGAAGTGAGCCCAGTGGAGGCCATCGAGATGGTTGTGGGGCTGGAGAACGTGACCTAAGAGAAGAGGTTGAGATGACTACGTTCTCTCAGCTTGGAGGAGATGTCATGGCTGTCTACAACCACCTGCTCAGAGGACACAGCAACGATGGGGCCAAATTCCTCTCAGAGATCCGTGGCTGCAGGGTGAGATGCAACGGACACAAGGTGGTACACGGTCAATTCAGATTAGATGTTTGGAATAAATTTTTGACCATGAGGGTGGCCAAACCCTGGAAGGGATGGTCCAAGGAGACCCTGGAATCTCACCTTTGGAGGTGTTTAAGACTGGATGGGGCAGCCCTGAGCAGGACTGTGTGACCTCCAGGTGTTCCTTCCAGCTCAGACTGCTCTATGATTCTGGTTTCGAAACCCTCATGATAAAAGTCCTCCTCTGCTGCAAGATGAAGTAAAGGAAGATGTTTGGAACCTCATCCTACAGAAGGAAGATGAGTTTGATTTGACCTCAAGGCTGGAAATTCTCCACATCCTTGGATTGAAAAAGAATTAATATCAGCTGGAGAGTGAAGCTGTCAGGTATCAAGCACAGTGGTGTACGGAAAGGAGCTTTCAGTTTGGAAATAAAACGTTTCGACGTTTCCCATCTTGAATTTCTTGTTGGAAGGATTGTAGATAAACTTTGTTTGATAGACAGACTTGGACTTGGTCTGAAATTTGGACTTGCTGCAAAACACAAAAGACTTTTCTTCTGAAGTGAAAATTTGGGTTTTCAGTCAGTTAACCCAACATCCGACAGCTGATTCAGAATTCTGTGTTGTTGTGATGGGAGAAGACACAGCCTGTGACCCCAAACCATTGCACTCGACGTGAACTGGGCTGCTTGCAGGCAGCGTGGCAGCCGTCCAAAAAACGAGCCGTTACTCACAACATCTGCTTAACTGTTCACACCACAGTTCTCTTTTTAATTCAGAATCAGTGAACCAGGCCACCGCCTTTTATACTCCGACTAGTCTGAGGCTGCAGAACAACTACTGCAGCGCTGCTGCTTTCTACCACTGCTGGCTTCATTGATGTTAAATATAACAAAAGAGATTGGCATATAATTCATCATTCCTTGGCCAGCGTACACCTAACTGGATGCTGCTTTGACTGATGCTCAAGCTTCCATCTACAAGGAAGCCCGCTAGCAGTACATCCTTCATCACAGACAAGTTGCTGAGCAACAACAACAACAAAAAAAAGGGCTTTAAATAATAGTTGCTGTATTTAAAAACAGTGGTTTAGAGTTCAATGAAGAGCAAAACTTCGGGTTGTTGTGGGCTCTGGCAGCGCCTCGGCTTTCAGAGGCCCTGCCAGATGAAAGAATGGCCTCAAGGCAGATCTCCATACAAAATGAAAGTCAGAATAAATCTGATAAAGGACTTGGGCAGCATTTTAGGCGTACGCTATCCAAAACAACGCTAGAAAATGCACTTCCACTCCCTGTAAGTGATCAAACACCGGCGCTGCCTTACCTTTTTTTCTCTTCTGAAGTTTTCTCCCTGTTTCTGCGCGTTCCCAAAGCTGCCAACATGTTCAGCTCGCACCTTCACGCTGAAAAAAAGAACTGGGCTTTATCCTACGTCCCCAAGCGGGTTGCAGTATGTTCGGCTTCTCAGATTCTTCACAGGAAGAGCCAAAAGGTTGTAACCTCCACTAAAATGTTGTAGAACCTCTTTTCATAAATATTTAGACTACCACCACAGGAGGTGTGGGAAGACAGAGGTTCAAATCCCAATTTATAAATATATATATATATATATTTTTTTTTTTTTACAGATAGCCATGAGCCACCCCTGGGAGGAGTTCAGAACACCCAAGGTATTGAGGAAGGTGTGTAGTGAGAGGGAGCGTGCCTCGAGACCCTTCTCTCACGCCGAAGCAAAGCATTACACAGCAGGAGGCCACTCCAGCAAAGGGTAATGAAGAAACCATCAACTTGTTGCCTAAAAGTTAAAACACCTCAAAAAAGGATCCCTGGCACGTGGCCTCTTCCTTCAGGCTTATGTTTGCCAGGAGTCAGCCCCTGGAGAAAGGTGTAGGCTCACCTCGGCCAAATCTGAGCTGCAAACCAGGTGTGTTTTCCTTTGTGCTCTCTGCCAGGCTCAGGACTCTTTAATTTTTTTATTTTTTTTCCTGTATAAGGAGCTGGTTTTTGAGATGAGATAAAGGCGATGGGTCCCTGGAGCAGCCTAGTCCTGGTTAATATTTCTGTCTGGGGGCTCCCAGCTTTCCTTGCATATTGTGTAAGAAATTTAGTTGCCTACCACAGGATTCGGTTTCTACTCGAGGGGCCAAGCATTGCCAAATCATTAAAAAGATTTTTTTCGTTGTTTCTGGCCCTAATGGTTTTGCAGCTGAAGGTCCATGGGGATACAAGGTGAAGGAATGTTCTCTGCAGTAAACCTCTCGCTTCCCTTCACACCCCGCCGCGCACACATATAGTAAACAACTGTGACAACAAGGACAGCTAACAGGGGAAGTTATCCTTGCAGGGCATTTAATATTGCATGAAAACTCTCACTTCTCGGCTGTATTTTGCAGTAGGGGATATTATGGACTGCTAGGCATTAGCTTGTATCACTCTGATTATTATTCTGGACTATTATGCCGAGTTTAAGTTTAAGATTTAGCTGAGAAGCCTTAATATTATTTAGGCAGATTACACAACTTCATCTTTACAAAAACAACAAATGCAGAGCACAAATCCTAGGACCGAGACTAAATTCACAGACTTAGCAGCTAAAAAAGTGTAATCCATTTTTTCTGGTGTTTGTACTCGTGTAGACTTTGGGACAAAAGACGACTTCATTAAAAAGGAAGGAGACTTTTTAAAAAAGCTTACGCAATATTAAATTTTTATTATTTAACCTTGATATTAACTAGAATTCCAGTGGCCATGAATCCACATATTTTTTCAAGTCAAGGAATCAATGCTTTTACACTCTCTAAGGAGAGAAGCCGATATGCTTAACGGGAATTAACTCAAGTGGTAAAACAATTTCCCTGCTCACGACTGAACGTAGTTGAAATTTTTGATCCTGTACAGACTTCAGACTCTCTCCCAGATCAGACAAGCACCATTGCCAGGTGGGCAAGGCCCTGTGAAAATGAACGTAGCAAGTCTGTAACAACCGCCTAACTCCATGTTCTTTCCTGCAGCTACGTCCTCCTGGTAGGCCTGGAGAAAATGGTAGAGGTACAATTTGCCTTCACACAGGAAGAAATGTAAGGGAACGAGGGTTTTACGGGAGCAGGGTTTTATCTTGCACATGTAACGCTTGATCCAAAGCCAGATAAATGCAACGAAAAGCCACTGGACTTTGAATTACAGCCCTGTGAAGGCAGTTCTTACGAAGAACTACGTTTTTTCCTGGTTTCTTAATGAAATTACGTGGACACAACAGTGTGGTTTGGTAGACCCTCCGCCCGCCCAACATCCTTGATGCTCTGACCAGTATCAACCAGACATGCCAGCAGGATGGAAGTTTCAAAAAGAAGTTTTGTGAAAACTCATGTTTTAGCAGAAAAGAGTTAGCATTTCTGTTTAGGGGAAAAAGTGCGTTGGTTGAGAAACTCTCTTCCCCTGGTCTGCAAACTAGGCAAGGGAGCATCACCCAGGTAGGGCTCAGCGCCAGACCAGGGGGGCTGCTCCTTCCCCCTAGGGCTGAGGGTACCTGGGAGGCAACAGGACCAACGGTAGGAACCATTAACTTGATTTTGCAGTTGGGTGAGGAGCAATGTACTGATTAAAACCAGTGCCACACCTCTGTAAACGCGTAGCTAAGCACCTCGGCTTACTAGTCTATTCTGAAATTTCAAAGAAAACCATCTCTGTAGCGTTTAGAGTGAGTTTAAGCATAAATTGGTAAACAAGCAAATAAAAAATTAATGGCATTTCTTGCAGAAGGTGTAAACATTATGCGCTAAAAACTTTTACTAAACTGACTAGAGTTTATCCGGTGTAATTACTAGATTAAGGTCACAAGTGATTCAATAATTTAAGGAATTTGCAGCAAAATCAGGTTGCCAGTTAACTGGGTAATCACATTCTTAAAGGCGCAGATCAAGCAATGAGATTGCTACGGGAAATTTGTGACTAGCTCCTAACACCTGACCGCAGTAAATTCAGAAATTAATAGTTTTATCCGCGACCTCGTAATCAATATATAAACTCTTCTGGGTTCCTGTGGTTAGCAGGTAGAGAGTTGGCTTCCTTCCCAGGGGAAGCAAAGCTTTCAGGACACCTGGGTTTGGTTTCTGATCCTATCGCTGCTTTGCCAAGAGTTATTGGCTAAGTAATTTCACCTCTCTGACCCTTATTTTTCCATGTGAAAACTGGAATAACAATAATAACAATATTGATCTTTGTTATTAAGCGTTTGGGTCCCAACAATAAAAACCAGTATGAAAAGGTCTATCATTAACCCATAAATAATGTAAAGTACTTTAGCTAGTTAACAGAAAAAAAATTGTTTAAGACGTGCTAAAATTGACACAGACGGGTGTGGAATACACCCATGGTCCCTACGATCACTACTGTAAATTTGGGGCTAATAATCCCAGACAGAGAGCTGCAGTTTTATACTGAGTTTATAGATTTATACTGAGTTTATAAGTTTCGCTGGAGGATGCTCCTTTTCAGCCAGCTGTGTGCTGTGGGTTTTGGGTTATGAGTTTCATGGAAGAAACGAGTGGGTATGAATTTAGGAAAGTTTCAAACAAAAAAAAAATACAGACAAAAAAAAAAAATTCTCCAAAAGCACATTTCGCAGTACTTTTTGCTACCCATACTTGGCGTTCTGTCCTTGGCAAATTTTCCAACGCTTGCTGGAAGCTCAATATTGGTCTTTCGGAAACTGTCTCCCTCTGTTTGATTTCGATAGAGCCGCACCTCATTGTTCATCACTGTTGCAAATTCCCTCGTTCAAGTTCACGAGCTAGCTGCCATTTGTCAGGCGCTTTGCTCTTCATCATGATCCTGATTGTGCCCATTAGGCTTATGATAGAAAGAAAAAAAAAAAAAAACAAACCACCACCTTAAATTACCTAAATTACAGGACCCAGGGCCAGGAAATTATTAAGCAAGCTGTTCTGTTGATTAATGGGAAACAAAAGGGTACTTGTCACAATCGGATGGGTCAGCTGATGGGCAGAAAAGATATGGGGATGGTTCCGCAATCTGTGTTATCAAAGACTCGCTATTGGCTTTATCAGGGTTAATCGGACAGTCTGCAGGGAAATGAGAGATGTCCTGCGTGAGATTCTAAAAGCCTTTGGAGTATTTCTTAACGTAGTTTCTGTGTGCAACAGTGATCCCAAGAGATGTTTCGAAGATGTTTAAAATCCTGAAGTGGGGGCTGCCAACCTGAGAGAAATGATCTGTGCTGAAGCAATTCAAGGCAGGTTTGGCATTTTCCCGCATCTACAAATTTTTCTTCCCCCCAAAACCGATGTCAACCGATAACGACTTGCTTATATTCACCTTTCTAACAGCTACATGTATTGCACCGGCCATGCGTGTTTTCTTATTTATTTAATGCCACCTCTAGTTTTGAAAACATCATCAATGTTTGTTGAAGGGAATTAAGCTTTTATTTTTCACACTAAGTGTGCTTCTGTGGATTTTGCACATCTGCAGAGAAGCAGTGGAAGGCAGGTGAAGGTGAGAAGAGCAAAAGACAGTTAAAGCATCACTTGCTTTGAGCTCTGGCTTTCCCATTTTTCTATTTATTTTATTTTTTTTTTTTCCACCAGCGTGGAGAAACCGGAGGTGGAATTTTCAAATCCATTAACTGTAGCCCTGCTTCTTCCAGTGAAATGAAATACTTTCCAGGCAGTAAAAACAAACTGCCAAACATGGCCGGTTAAAAGAAGAATTAAATTGACCATTAAGACTTCAATTAGAGTTTTTACAACAGCGTACACTTTCAGTAGCGTAACTTGGGCTGCACCCTTGGTTGGAGGGAAGCTGCTGTGGATTCATGTTGAGCAAAGCACTCTCTACATTACCACCTCCCGGAGGAAAAAGAAATTAGAATCTCCACAAATTTTGCTAAGCTGGAAGCCAAGACAGTAAGGGAAAATGATGAAAAAGTTCACAGTTTAGGCAGCGAAATCTAATTAAGTGAAAAACTCATCTCTCAAGTACTCACGCAGCTTCAAGATGATTCAAGGGCGCTACTGCTGTTGAGTGTCAATGGGAACACTTGTGACCAAAAAAAAAAAAAAAAATAGATCCAAGAGGTGGCAGTGCCAAGCGTCTCTCCCGGGGAAGAGGATTTAGGCTGGTGTTGTGCTACGGAAGGACGTGTGCCGCAAGTTCCCTATAGGGATAAAACAGATGAGCTTGTGAAAAGCCTCCAGCAAGGAAATTTCCAGTTCTGAAGAATCTGTAGCTATCGTAGCTTTGATCAGGGCAATCAGGGCAGACTTCTCCTTCTTGAACGCTCTTGAATAAAATGGTGGTTTGGCCCTTTCCGTTTTATTTTTTTGGAGGGGCTGCAGCAGTCTTTCAGGCTTTGAGATAACTGGAGAGGAGAAGACAACATTGTAGCTAATGAAAAAGGAAGGTGATTTATTTTAGATAGAAAAGCTCGATTTCTTTCACTTGGAAATGAGATCCAACATAGCCTACAGCACCCAATGCTCCGCATTTCCACCCCACAATAATGCTGCGAAAGGCAGGAGATGTTGGTGAAGAGAGGGTGTACCAAACCTCTCCACAGACCAGAATCCTACCAGCTTTAGAAAACAACAGAAAATCCCCCCCCCTTTTTTTTTTTTTTAATTATTATTTTTTTTTAATCTCAACCTTCCCCTGACTGGAGAATGGGGGAATCAAGGTCAGAGGAGGCAGAATTCTGCAGGAAGAGAAGACTCCTTGCCATCGTAAGGAAAATCAGCCCAGATTTTGAACTTAAGGCTGGAGAATGAAGTGTAGAGAGGACATTGCAGAGTTGGGAGTGCTTTGTTTTAAACTAAGTCCATGGAGTTTTAGGAAAGATTGGGAAATGAGGGCTCTGTCAGGCAATTAGGATTCTTGTCACACTCCCATCAGCATGAGGTTCTCCTAAAAAAGCTGTTGGAAAAGTGCTTGGTTTGGAACAAATCTTGGATAAATCCTGGTTCCTTGTAGTATCTAAGAGTAAAGAATAGATTCTTAGTATAGAATATCCAGGAGTGTAATCCCCATTAACCGGAAGATAACTAACCACAGCTGAGACATGACATTGTGAATAAAACTTCTAACCCCCCTATGGCTGATCTATATTCTCTTTTTTTTTTTTTTTTTTTTCCTTACTCAAGAGGACTTAGTCTAGGCATTAACAAAGCACTCTTGTCATGTTATTTCTCTTTGCTAGGTTTATTTCTTATTGATCTGCATATTAGTTTTACATCTACCTTGACCTAAGAGGCCACAGAAGACATTTCTGAAAAAAAGTAGGTATATAATGATTTATTACTTGTTAAAAACACTCGTTGCTTTCAATGTTATGCAATAATTTTCTTCTTTTATCATGCTGAACTCTTGGAATTTCACGTGAAATGAACAGTCAAGCTGTTGCGACTGAAGAGACTCAAATGAATATTCCTACAAGAATGACCACACGAAAGCACTTCTGCTTCCTACTTGGTCACTCCCTTACCCACTCTCTGCTTGATATTGGGAAGCATAAAAAAATAAGGATATAATGGGGTTGAATTTCTGCATAGATCTTTCATATTTCTATACCTTGACGCTATAGGCTTTTCCGTTATTGAATTTCTCATCAGTAAGAACAGAAGCTGAGGACAGTGTTGATGTGGATGTACCCGTACCGCGGGGTCTCTCTGAGATTCATTAGTTTCCTGGACAAAAACCTGCAAACCTTTAGAATCAAAGGTGGGGTTTTTGAATCGAAGTTTTATTGCCAGGTATCTCCCGGGATGGGGATGGTTTGCTGCGAGTGCTATCAACAATTGGAGCACATCTTCTGGGAGTCGTTCTGAAATGGCCCATTTAATTCTCAAATATCCAGCACAATCCAGAGCAGCACATGAGAGGATCGGAGCAATTGCTGGCTCTGCTTTTTGGAGATTAGGTTTGCTCGTATATTCAGCTCTTCAGCGCCAAGTCTCGGTCGTCTTGTGGCGCTGGTGCTAAAGGGTGATTCTGTGCAGCAGCACAAGCACTGTTACACAGAGCAATTTCTGTCACCGCAGTGGTGCTCAATACGCTGAAGAACAGCAGTAACACGGTAACCTGAAAAGGTGACTTACTGAAGATGGAGTAATACGAGAGTTTTTTGGCTGAAAAAACCCACAAAAAACAAACACACACACAACTCTTTCCCTTGATCTGCTGTTTGTTCCACCTCCTGGTGAGAAAATATCCCCAAAAGGTAATAATCCTCCGGAAAGAAGGCAAGTAGAGAGTCAATAGAATTGAAATAAAATCTATACTGTTGTACCTGCGCATACTAATACTGCTGGCTTTGATCAGATGACGAGTAAAATTGAAAAATAGATGCTTAATAAATGATACTTTTTTTTTTTTTTTGAGTACCTTTTTCAAATATAGAAATTCTTCTGAACTGAAGAGGTGGGTATATTTACATAGATAGGTCTTCCCTAAGGAAATAATGATCCAGGAAAAGCTTATCGAGTAATTAAGAAAAAAAACAAATCAGAATTTAAAGCCTCTAAGTCAGTCAAGTTCACTGCTGCGGTTAAAAAAAAAAAAAAAAAGAAGGAACAGGAATCTAAGTGCTTCTCATCAGTGAGAAGTGCTTGAGAAAAAAGATGTGAAGAGGTGGTAAAGAGATCGTATTGGGTTGGAATGGAGTAAACAAGTGTCACAAGTAAGGACGATGACTTATCATCAGCTTCTGGGACTTTTAAATGTCACAAAGAGGCGATTTAAGCATTACGGCTCACTGAACGAAATTCTGGTCTTTGGTAGGAAGGTGGTGCAGCATCAAAGAGCTGGTAAAGTCTTACGAAAAATGAAAATGTGTTTTTATATATATATATATATATTTTTTTTTTTTATTTGGAGGTCTGCAAGCATTACTGAATGTGTCCATGTGCTTCCTGACTGGTGACATCAGTCCCTTGCTGCTCTGCAGTTAAATAGGTGTCAGCTAATGAGTTATCGATCAGTTGATTGAAAGTGAGGGGATGAATAGACTGATATCATGGAAGGATAATCCTCTAACTGCCAAGTTCGCATTGATAATCTATGAGTGATGACTAAATTAGACATTAAAAAAAAAAAAAATCCCACTCGGTTGCCTAATTTGCTTGCCAATATTTCCTGTAAGTAGGGCTGGTCATGAAAAAGGATCAAACCACTGTTTGATACACTGAAATATTCCATATGGACACCCCTATTTGGAGGAAAAAATAAAAATAATAAAAAAAAAAAAAAAAACAAACCAAACAGTTTTGGTTTGAAAATATGCAAAATCAAAATGGTTTTATTATTAGACTTCATCATTCCGGTTTTTCGTTCTGACTTTTTGTTACTAAACTGACCTTTTACGAATGAACGTGCTGATTTTGCAGAGGAATCTCATTTTCATTCGTTGGTTGCCGGTGCTCTGTATCCTGATATTTTGCAGTTTGCGTGATGACAAGCCTATTTCAATTTTGGAAAAAAAAAAAAACAACAAACCAAACCATCAAATGTAGAAATACAGGACATCTCTGTGGAAACAGAAGTGCTATTTTCTAGTCAGCTCCATTTAAAAACACTTTGACTAATCTCTCTTTAAACACCCTTTAAGTGTGCAAGACCAGGCTTTTAACCATATGAAAATTTCTCTCCAGCCTTGAGCAAGAGGCTCATGTCTGTTAGAAGGTACCAATTTAGACATTTCCTACTGAATAGTTTATGTGATTCTCGATTCATTTTGCCGTTTAGCATGTAGCTCCTAAGATGATCTGTAATTTATATAGAAAGCCCAGAGTACCTAGTTCTGTGGTTTTGATTCTTTTCTGTGTCTGGCTGTCTAAAAACTGGGTGAAAATTGCAGTGTTGCAAATCTGGAGGGTTTTTGACGAACGAGTTGTAAGATTTGTGTCCTACATACAGCTGGTGAGTTACTAAACATTGGGATGGGGTGGGGTTGTATTTAAAACTTGCATTTCCTAGGATCTTGTCTGCGCTGTGGAAACCAGGCAGAGCTGGAAACGGGTCTTACTGTTGCCTTCAAGACTTGAAATTTTTGGGGATGATTTAGGTTTGGACTGATCTGAGAGGGAGGAAGGTGGAGAATTGCAGAAGTAGGGTATGTCCTGGTATGAACTAGCTGTCTTGACTCTTCTTCCAGTGAAGAGAAATAGGCACTTCTAGCACAGGATTTCTACAGCCAGTGCAGAAAACCAACACTGATACCAACAGGGTAGACAATTCAAATTAATATTCAGGAGGGTTGATTATAAACAACATAATTCATGAAAGGTCCTTTGCTTTGGTTGAAAAGCACAGCGGGGAAAAAAAAAAAAAAAAAAAGACACAAATAAATCCTCAGTGTTGTATGAGCGTTGGATAATTAGGAAAGGAGGGTGCAGGAAGGAAAAATAAATATATTTACAGCTTGATATCGGATATCTTCCTTTTCGCTCCGTGAAGCTGGATGGGGAAAGCAGCAGTAGCAGAGGGATGCACCAGGGCTTTGAGACTTGCACATTTGATTGTCACGTCCAATTATTCTCTTGCCCAAAGCAGAGTTCTCTCCCACACCACAGTTACCAGACCTTGTCCCAGCACCAAGGGAACTTCCACTTCACTTGATTTTCTGGCGCTTTGTTGTTTTTCCCTGACTGGAAACAACCTGACTTTTGATTTATGATATTCCTCCAGAGGGATCTTTATGCCCACTCACCCTATTAGACACAACCCCTTTTTGATTGCTGGTTTTCTGACAGCGAGGCAGACGCCATCCCTTTTAAAACAATTCCCCGGTGGTTGCAGCTATCAGCTGTAAAAAAAAAAAAAAATAAAAAAGATCTGGAGAGAAAGTCCTTCTGCTCTGGATCAGAGCCCGGAGAAGCACATCGGTGCAGCGAGGTTCTGGAAGAGGGATTTGAGGGGAAGCAGCAAACAGGGGGAACCCTCCACCCCAACCCTCTCAGGAGTTGGACATCAATAAGTTTTTAATGTTGTAGTTGCCTATGACAACTGGCTCCGGCCTCAGCGAAGCAGAAAGTCTCTTCCCCTGGTTTTTGTTACGCTAACTGCAGCAGTCTCTGCAAACCCAAGTCAGCCGCTGCGTGTCTCCGTGTCTTTGATTTGTTTCTTTTGCCCAGTAAATGTCTTTTTTTTTTTTTTTTTTTTGGTAGTGGTTACTCCAGGAGCCTGCGGTGCAGGTAAAAAATTGATAGTATTCCTTGATTCAACTGAAGAGGTGAGAGATTACCATTATATATAATGCAAGCTTTTTAACATCGTGGGGCTCCAGCAACAGAAAAGGGACTGAGTTTTTCCCTCGACAAATAAAACATGTTCTATCTGCAAAATTATGTGTACTCCATTTCAGATAACAGACAATTTACATGAATCTGCTTTGCCTAATTCATGCCTGTAACGTACCGGCTCTGTCTAGGAGTGGAGCAGGGTTTAAAAATCTTGGAGGAAGAAGAAACCCAATGTGTTTGTTCAGCTGCTTGGAACAAACTATGAGCTGCTCTAGGCTGATGAAAATGTTGTTTTTAAGCTTTTTAGAAGGATTTATCTACAATGTCCAATTAAAGTATACAGTCATAAAATGGCAGTTTAAGGGAACTGATGCTTAATTCTCATGCACATTTAATTTTCATTTTGTTTGAACGGGCGACTGATAGAAAACAGTTCTGTGAACTCGTTTCAAACCAGAATTACCTCTAGGTATTTTTTTAATCAAGCTTTGAAATACAAGCCCCTTACATAATGACTATGTGCACAGATTTTTAAGAAGAGCGGAGGGTTCGGGGAAGGAGGAAGAATGGTCTCAAATTAGCCTACTGAGCAACCAAGTCAAAAGAGAAAAAATAAATAAGTTAAAAATCAGTTCATTTGAGCTTGCCTGCAGGCAGCTTTCTCTGGTGTGTGTTATTCCCAGAGCCAATTCTGAAAGAAACATGAGCTGCTCTTGAACAGTTTCTCTGATATAGGATATGAGTTAAACATGTATTTGCCTGGGACTATCAGCATGATTTTTTTTTTTTTTTTCCCTTAGAATTTTTTTTTTTTTTACTCTAGCAAGCCTACAACCCCCCATTTTCCTCACCAAGCAGCCCCTCACTACCTGTGAACTAGCCCCCGTTGATTATGAAGCGTTGCTGAGCTCCAGCAGTACCCGATTAAGGACCAGGGAGACAGTGAGTCAAGCAAGTACTTACCTGGCGCCAGATTGACCAGTGGAGAAGAGATATAAGAAATATACAGAATTAAAATGATTCTCAGCCAATATAAATATTTTTTTAGGCTGGGTAGACAATGCCACTCGACTATATTGAACGAAAAGTTTGGCTTGACCCATCCAACTTCCACTGCAGTCAATGAAGTGACCTTTGTGGGGTTACTTAGTCACTGTTGGTTCTGACTTATGGCCAGGACACAAAAATATCTGTCTCAGTTAACAGAATGGGTAAAAGCACAGAACAATTTGACTTCTAGCTCCGTTATACGCCTGTTTAGCTCGCTAGAGGAAATAAATCTAGATTTAGGTTTCACTGTGATGCATCGTTGAAGAATTATTTTTGTTCATGCGAAGTTATGAAGCCATACGTCTACTGTTACTCAGAATAAGATGTTTTTGTTAGGGGCGAGAGCATAAATAAAGCAAGTTTTGTTCTGCACTTGGGATACCCTGGTTAAACGAAAGGAAGTTGTTTTGTCTATTAAATCAAGTTAGGAAAGATCCAAAAGCCTTTTCTACTTTGTTTATTAAGCCAAGTGGGAAATAATAATCTTTGAGCATTTATTTTTGAGTCAGGGCTTGGAAGTGTACTTCCTGTTATTTGTGTTGGTTTTATCAAGTTAACAACCCGATTGCATTTGCCTAGCTGAAGCTGTGAGTCCTATCAATATCGAAGCCTGCAAAAGCTTTGTTGTGCCAAGGGTATCTCAGAATGGCTGACAAATATTTCCTCCAGAAAGAGTGTTTCTTTATGCCGAACACACTTCATTTACAAGAAGGGTAGTTTATATCCGACGCAGGTGGGTTAATTTGGACATCTGAGGCTAGATTTAATATTAGTGTTACAAGAAGAGTCTGCAGTAGCTGTTTGAAATCAATGGCACTAGGCTAGATTTACATCAGCACCATTTAGCTCAAAACCTGCGTCTAAATCCTGACTGTTCTTTCATTGTCCTGAGCCAGTCTGGAAGTAGGTGAGGAACAACCCTGGTGCACATGAGCTGGGCTATCTCTAGGGGGAACCAAGGCCCTGGAGGACAGCTCGTACTCTCCCACTGCGAGTAGCAACCAGCCCGTGGGGCTGGAGCACCGTGAGGCTGAACCAAACCCCCTTGGAAATGCGTCGGGGTGTCAGGTCTTCAGCACCAGCCCTTGTGCGACTGAACAACACAACTGGCCGGTGTAGACGCAGCCACTGGTGATTTCTAAGAGGTTGACAAGAAAGATTGTCCATGATAAGGGGACTAGGCGAGGCCTTGGGAGACTCGGTTGTGTAGCCATCGATTGTTTAAGAAAGAGCATCCATCCAAATTTAATATATTCTGGAAATGTGTTGTGGTTTGACCGTATCCTGTCCTTGTGTGTTTAAAACAACTAAAAGTTTCTGGAAGAAGAGACTACAATCCAAAGTTATGGACCTTAAGGCAGGCTACAAAATCTCTCTGTTGTTTTCTTTTTTCCTTCCAATTTTACTTCTTTGCTAATTGTCTCTCATTAAAAATGAACGACGGTCAAAAGCTGCAGTAACAAAAGCCACATAGATAAATACATTGCTATGAGGTTCTCTGAGCTAACTGAATTTAAATCTAAGTCAAATATTTTAAAGGAAATTCAAGATTATTTTTTTTTTCTTTTTTCTGGTTCTTCAGTGCTGACAGCATACTCTGATTTATCTAATCTGTTTATTCAAGTGTAATCTTGGACCCAAACACGAAAAAAATCCAAGCACTTTTTAAAGGTGGGTTGAGAAAATGACATTCACCTTGCTGAAGGCCTAGGTCTGGCTAGTAAACAACTCCATTAAATATTTGAAACTTTGGTAAAAAGAGTTGTCATTACATAGGAAGATCATCTTTCCATGTCATTAACTTCTTCTGTCCTTTTTTTTTTTTTTTTTTTTTGTGAAAGAGGGACAAAAATATAATGCATTAGCTGGTTCAGAGCACAAAACATTTTATAAAAGAATACATAAAACCCCATGAACTGTATATGTTGCCATCCCAGGAAATAAAACAAACTTTATAGCCACAGAAAAAATAATGTCATTTCCAAGCAGGTAACCACTTGGAAAAAAACACTGAGGAACTTTGTCCTGACAGTCATAAAGCAAAAATTTCACTGTTTAACAGAGGACTCGCTGCTTGGAATATTAAATGTCCTGTTTTGACCAAATCCTGGAGGGTGCGAGCGATACATATATCACGTTCAAATCAGGGTGGGAAGTCTTCATGAGGGGGCGTTTCATGGTGAGTGCAGGAGCCGGAATTGGGGAGAGAAGAGCAGCTCTAACCTGATTACCTTGAGCGAGTCGTTGAACTTCGCGATGCCTCTGGGCCGCCTGTAAAAAGGCAGGATGATCATAATCCCTGGTATTTTACTCAAGTGTTAACTATGCAGAAGAGTACAATTAAGGAGAGGAGTTTCCCTACTCAAGGTTAAGCCTCACTATCTTGAGAGCACACTAGAAGAGGATCCGTTTCTGCTGCTATAACACGGTAGAGCCAGGACTACAAGTGTAGCCTCTGAGGCCCAGCTTACACTAAGCTTTTCCTTGTTACAGGAAAGCTTCTTTACTCTACAGCGCACCTTGAGCCACAGCAACAACGATGGCAAAACTCTGCTTGCTATCGGTATCGTAATCTTCTCCAGCTGAAACGGCAAACGCTGCAATGTAAGTGTACGCCAAGGAGTAGCTGTGCTACGCACCAGAAAGGCAACACCCGCAGCCTGAGTTCTCTCAAGCATATGTATTTTAGAGAAAAGTGCACAGAAATAAAATATTATCACTCTTTTTCTCCCAATTCCTCTCAGGCTCAAGCAGACACAAAGCAGAGCTCAGGCAAGACTGTTCTTCTTCTAAGAATGACAGGTGATACAGTGCTAAAAGCCTTTCTAAGTGTTTTTGTAGTCATCTCCTGCTTCTTCCTTATCTCCAAGGCCATGACCCTGTCATGGAAGGAAATTAGATTTGTTTGACATGATTTGTTCCTAAAAAACCCCCAGTGATGGCTGTTTCCTTGTTTTTCTCCTAAGTGTTTGGTAAAATGCTGTAACCCTGATCGTGCCCACAGCATCTTATCAAACAGCCAGGGTTTCTGAGGTCAGAAAGCATCAAAAAAAGCCCAGGACAGCCCAGAGGATTCTTGACCCAACACGTGTGATTAATACCCTGCTTTTCCCAGCTGATCACAAGCAGCTGCTGTCATTCCTGACTAGAAAATGCAACGGCTTATTTTAAAACAATGAACTTTTCTTTCCTCTTCCTTCAAATGGCAGCACGGCCAGTACTGAAGGAATTAACTCGGGTACGACAGCTCTTCCCTACGGTCGCTCCAGACCCACCACACCTGCCATTCCTGTGCAAAATCTGCGCAGAATCTGTCAAAAGATTAAATACAAATTCATCTCACTGAACCTAATATCGAGCACTTGGCACATTCGGGATTCCAGCTGGAATTCGGACTTGAACAGCCCTAGTGGCAATGATGGATGATTTCCTCTTGTTAGTAAACATTTTCATTATTTTAGACCTCCCTGCAGCCCTTCACATTGTCAGCCGTGAGATATTACCTCCCACTTGAGAGAGTGCCAGAAAAGCTCTAGGAATAGCTGCTGTTCCTCCACAAGGGACACCCTCAAACAACAAGGATAGAAAAAAATACATCTTCAGCATTAGGTCTCGCATCTCTGAAGCCCGTGAAGGTCGTTTCCTCTCTGAACAGGGGTTCAACACTTATTTGCATGAAGAGAGCTTGGATCAAAGGAGCCGATTAAAAGTGAAACTCCTTGAAGAGGCAAAGACTCAGGAAGGATGATGTTCTGATGTTGTGTAGCTTGGGTGAAGGTACAGACGGACAGCTGGTTCAGTTGAGTCCAAAAATCATCCTTTTCTTTCTATCTGATCGCAAGCTCTCGTCTAAAAATCAGAAATGATTTCTCTCCTCTCCATTCGCCAAGGAAATGTCACCTCATGTCTTCCACGCATTTTTCACCATCTCTTCCATCCCTTTTTCACCTCTTCCCTGAACTTCAGCAATGGGATGTTCAAGCTATCAGTCATTCTGAAACTTGCTGCCATGCCAGACATCGATAAATAAAATATGTCAGCCTGCCCTCCGCTGGGTATTTCAACACATACCTGGAGTGAACTGAATCAAGTGCAAGATCTCAGTTTTTATCTTCAACTTCCATAACGCTCTGGGTCCAAGGTACTAAAATATCTACTGCAGTTCCTGCATGAAGGCTGAGAATGATTATTGATTTCTCAGATCGCTACAGCTTTCTGCAACAAGGGTAAAGGTCCTCTCTGCAGGAGACCTTCCTTTCTGAGGGCTGATGCTCAGGGTGATACTCAGCAGGAATGAACGACCACTGCAAACCTTCACTGATTTGGGCTCCAAGCATAAAGTGCGCTTCTTTCTGCCTGTCGTAATACCGACACCAGCTAGAGCTTACAGTTTAGAACCAAACCTCACCAGCACTTCATAGTCCATTAAATAAAGTTTCTTACCCTTTATTCCCTCTTGAGGAGAAGATGAGGCAATGACATAGTCGTCAGCGGCAAGAGATGATCAGGTGCTCCCATGAGGATGAAAGTGTATAATTGCTATTGCCTTGAGAGAAAATTCATTTTAAAAGTGTACTGAAAATTGGACTCGGCGTTTGACTGCAGCTGGCTTTTACATCACTCAGCTGCCACCCTGCAAATCCATCCTCTCATCTACCAAATGTCGGATATTGCAGCAGATGGTGAGACCAAAAGTTGGGCCGTGGAATTGCTCATGAAACCTTTTACTGCTTTTTTTTTTTTTTTTCACCAATGGGTCTTCAATGAACCCCACGGGAGATAAGGACATTGCCAGGTCATGAAACTTCACGGGATTCTTACTCAAGACAACCCTCGTTTCAAAAGCGTGTGCTCGTGAGGATCCACAACGGAAGGGAAATATCTTGTAAAATAAAAGTTCTGCAAGTTTCAAGAAAAATAAAATATTTGACAATATAATAAATTGCTACAGTTTAGTTACCATGGTCTACTGGAGCCTTTATCTAGTCATTATAATTTCACAGCACTAGCTCTTGCCTTATCAAAATGTTTCAGTGAATCAGGTGTTCTGGCTGCTTCTGGTACGGGATAAGAGCCTTGGCCTCTTGGTCAATACATTTGCTTCAGCTAATCATTTCCAAGTTGCCAAAGGGATAAATATTTAAAACAATCATGCATTCAAAACATCACAATTTAAAGGCTTAAACCACATCATCCGTTTTTCCAGCAGCACAAATGTAAAGTTTCTGAGCAAATATCATCGAGCCAAGCTGAGAAGCAAGACGAAGCCTCTACATTCGTTCCAGATTGCCCCAGTCCTGTTATTGGAATGGAAAAGAGAGGGGACATTCAGGGATCCACACTCAGTGACAGATTGGGTCTCCAAAGTACGGTGCCAAAGTCTGTAAAGAACACAAAAATCTAACGCTGCTCAGCCAGGTCCCTCCGCAGGGGACCCCGTAGGGTTCAGCAGCTCAGGACAGAGGCCCTTCAAGGTCGGGCAGTAGCTGTGTTTGGGGTGGGGAATGCTGGATTGATTTGCTATTAGCTGTACGGACCTGCCTTGAGCCAAAGGGCGCCGTGAGTTCCCAGCTGCTACGTGAAGTTGAGATGTGGGGAGGGATGAGATGTCCATAGCATGTTCATGTGACACGTTTCCAAGGAAAAAAAGGAAGCCAAGAGTCCTGAATTTGCCTGGCGTGCTTAACAGTGGAGAAATACAACTGTATCTCTGGGTATTTTGACACTGGGAAGTGTTGCAGCAACCTGCCTGGAGCATCTGCTGGAAGAGACCGAGGCCACCCAGTACCATGGCTTTGGGCACCGTGTGGCGGGCGGACATCTCCCGCTGCCTCTGCAGTGCCACAGCCTGTCCTCGAGGTGTCACAGGGTGCGTGGGGTGGGCACTGTGGGGCTGAAGTCAATTAGTGATATAGAGGTGACAGCAGGTGGCAGCTTCTTCCATGCCCCTTCACGGGTCAATCTCACAATTTCCCCAGACACTTTTTTAAAAGACTGTTGCCATCTTCCTGATAGGTAAGATGAGGCTTAGCCAGGGAGAGTGAGGAGAGGCGGCTTGCCCAAGGTCACAGATGAAGTGACTGACAGAGCTGCAAAAAGTACCCAGGAGCCCTAATTACCAGCTCGCTTTTCCAACGACTAAATAGCAATCAAGAATGATTATGCAGCAAAGGCTCTCGCACATGGGAACTGTCTTACCAGAGGGTTAATTCCACTGTCGCTTCTTCCTGTGAGCTGACACATGGTGGTGCAATGAGAACATTAGCCTCTCACCCTTCAGGATGTTGTTTGATGAGGTGCTGGTCTGGAAAACAAAAGCAAGAAGCAGAGAGGAAGCTGCCAGCAGCTCTAATCGGCACCTCAAGAGGAAAGAATCAGGCGTGGGGTGACCACTTTTGGTGGGCACAGCCTGGTAGGGCTGGGGGATGAAGTTCCTGGACTATCTGCTCCACAGCACTGCACAGGGTCTTAAGGGATGGGACCCTTCACTAAACTTTTATTTCTGGAATCCTCTCGGCCAATCATATTTTTAACAAAAGGCCTCAAGGGCAGGTTACCCCGCTGCAGTCAGATCTTCTCTGACACAAGTGTCAACACGAGGCTGCAGCATCCCATCTGCCTCGGCTCGGATTCTGCGTGACGATTCCTTTGCTCTCATTTTCCCGGATAAAAACAGTCGGGTGATTTGCTCTGCACATGCCTCGAACATCAGCATTTAAATGTGAGGTCTGTGTGCTGGTCTCTCAGCACTGTCCCCCCCCACCCCCCCCGCCTCATTTTGATATTTTTTTGCAACAGCCATTAGAAAAGTGTATTAGCTGATTCCCAATTCTCGTTTTCAGACAGGATTTGGAGAATTATAAGCTATTTCTTAAGCTATAATTCCAACTCTCAATTCAACAGATAGTATTAGTTAGTGAATTATTTCAAGCCATACGAGCAATACAATCAATACTTGTGAAGTAATGGGTTGGGTAACCATGCCAACGCAACTTTCATGCAAGACTGGAGGGCAGGTTAGTTTTTAAAACATTGAAAGGAAAGGTAATTAAGTCTGATCCTGACAAGACTTACAGACAAATGAGAAAGCACTGCAAGTCATGTGGAAATCTTCCCAAGGAAGAAATAAAGCTAATGCTGCAAATAAAATTAATTCAATGGATAATGCTGTTAAAAAAAAAAAAAAAAAAAAAAAAGTTCCCTCGTTCAAGCAGCCATTAGGAAAGTTTTCTTCATTTTCTTGCATATTTGGGTGAACATTGATCTTCCTTTTGTTGCCTGGACATCTAGATTTTCTAAGGATTTATTTTATTTTTCCTACCGAATGGATTTTATGTGTGGATTTGCAACCAAAGCCTCTGTCAGAAAACGAATAGCCGGGTCAAAGACTGGGTGATGTGCCCGTTCTTACTATCTCTTAGAAAGAAAGTGTTCCAAAGCCTGATCTAGTGTATATAACACCTATAATTTCTTAACAGAACTTTTCTATTTTGTGCTGAGAGACTTTCAGTGTTGGTGATTCCCCTAGCAATCTATTCCAGATCAGAACTCTACTGGTTGAAAGTTTTCTGCCTTTGTTTATGATGCGGAGCCTTTGCTCCAATTAATGGTAACACTGCAGAGGTTGGCTGGCACTAAGGAAAGGATCTGTTGGAAGGAGATGTTCAGAAGAATAAGGGTAAGTTCCTACACGAGGCAGGAGAAGCAGGCGGTAGCTTCACATCAAGGTGGAGCGTGTGGGAGGAGGTACAAAGGTAGGGGTGGAAGAAGAAACACAGAATGCCAACAGAAAGGCCAGACTGGGATGGAATAACAAAATATCGACAATTTGTGACGCTTTCTGCTCTAGTCAGCGATGCTGCATCTTCCTGTGCTTCTCCCCAGACTTTGTGACACATTCCTCCCGTGCGTTGCTCTGTGCTGAACCTCCGACCTGCTCCAGACTCTTTGAAGACGTCGGTGTCATCTCCCTCTCCAGACTGTTCGGCCATTCTGCTTGTGGGGAAATCCGTGCGTTGACTTTATCCACGTCTAGTTAATAGATATTAATTTGCAGACTGTGAAATAGAGCCCATCTGCTTTTGAATGTCTTGGCAACACCTAGGGTAATATCAGAACTGCAAGAAAGCCGTGAGAGACGATCTGCAAATAGCAAAGTAGCTGTTGAATATGAAGATCAAAGTGTCTGGGGAACAGAGAGGTGCAGGCGGACCACGAGTGATGGGCAAGGCCAGTGTGAGTCGATAAATGGTTGGAGACTGGGTCTCACTTCTTGCTCAAGGCTCGGACCAGCTGCGCCACGAGCTCTGACAGCGCAGGATCAAACCTGGCTTCTGTGGACAAGCATCAGGACTCTGACCTTTGTTTCCGAAGTCCCCTCCTCATCCTTTGGATGAAAGAAGAACTCCAGTGCTTGGTACCTGTAGAAGTGTCCTCAACCTCTCCATGGGTGGTCATGCCAGGGGTTATCACCCAGGCAGTAAAAGCAATGACAGCCAGAGAGTGACAGACATATAGGGATGAAAAGAAGGGATATTGTCTTGGTGGAAAAAAAAAAAAACAAAACATGAAACACCTAATTCTCAGTTACATTTCTAAATTCTGTTGTGCAATGCTTTTGGCCCCATATTCACACCACGAACACGATAACAACAGCTGGCAAACCCGTTGTGCCTTGCTTCTGCATTGCAGCTTTTAATTTTATTTAAGAATAACATCAGCTGGAAGCTGGCAGAGTGAGTCAGAGTTATCATGTTATGTCTAGTAGGTCCATAAAACCACAACCTGGATTTGATAGCCGGAGCTGTGAGTGTTGGCTAATGAACTCGTGTTCTTTACAAGGGCCATATGGGCGTAGTTAAAAATACAGTTCCGTGTTAAGGAGGCAGAGAGGTAAAATATTAAATAGAGAACAGACCCAAGAAGGGGATATCTATCTTCCACAAGTTATAGTTCAAACAAATTGCTATGAAAATCAGCCAATTTTTTTTTTTTTTTCCCCCAAATAAAGACATTATAGTCAAGTTTGAAGGCTTCTTACCTCCGTTATAGTGTCTTTTCTCATCTGTGAAACCTGTGCTTCATTTCACAGTAAATATCCTGTGAATATCAAAGATATACCGCTCGGGGATGTACCAATTAATTTTTTTTTTTTTTTTTTTTTTTTTTCCCTGCCAACTAAGCACCAGTGAATACACGGCGTTAGTTTGCACAGCCCTGGCAGCTGATCGTGTCTAACGCTGGGGATGCTCTGCCACTGGCCCGGGATGTCCCACGGGCCACGCGGGGCACTGCGCACGCATTAGGAATGGGCTTTTTGGTGTAATACCACTGTCTGATCCTGCTTTTAGTAGAAGAGCAAACACCTGGACTTACTTAAAACCTCAGTGAGAGTTTTGACAGAGCAGATTTTTGTTCCTTTTCTGTTTTCTAATCACACCACAGAGCCCCCCGAGGAAGGACAATTTAGCTGCATGTACCAAATTGCAGATTTGGGGGCTGACACCCCTCTGCTCAACTTCCAGTGGCTCTTGTTCTTTCTGTGTTATCTTTACCCTTCTCTACTGCTTTCTTTATCAATTATAATTAATTCACTGAACTCATTTTCCTGGGATTTATTTTCTTCCCTCTGGGTTTCAGCAGGCTGTTGCCCTCCAAGCCCTTTGTTCTACACGCCTCACGTGCCTTCTTCTAATTTATATAATTTCTCATGCTTGGTGTTGTAATTGCCCGGTCATGTACACTATCTTCTCCGAGCAAGCTCACAGGAAAATTTAAATAGGTACTTTAAAAATCTAATTTAATTTAATAAATGAACACAGGTACACCTAACACTGTTCTTCTAACTCTTAGCTGTTCCAAGAACGGTTTTGATTTTGTCTTTCTCTTGGTTGGTAGCCTCTCCACCTACTCGCAGGTACCAATCACCTCTCAGATGGTTTAACTGATTAAGATACAGGGTTGAGTTCAGAGCTATTGTTCTTGGCTTTGAAGCTTACTGCTCCGATTTCAGATCTGCATGTTTGTCTGTTCCTTATAAACACATCGGTTGGTCTGATGGAGAGATATTATCCCTCCTCGCTACCGGGCATCATTCACCTCCTTGGACCATGGCAGCTGTAAGAGCATTGCTGCTACCAGCCACAGCGACTTGTGGTTCAGGTCTAAGCCCAGGCTGCAGCTGGCAAAGGTATATCCATCCATTCTTTTATTGATTGATTCAGATGAAGAGTCAGGCAGGTTGGTATTGGCTTTCTTCTGTGATCAATGCAAGGGAAACCGTGGAAGGTGGGAGAACCCACATAAAGGCAATATCTGTATCACTGAGAAGCTTTATCCTGATACATGAGAGTTCGTGTCCCTTCTAAAAAGCCACTTGGCCTTGAAGAAATATAGATTGAAATGAAACCTTTTATTTTTTGACTTTCGTAAACAATGACATTTTCAAACAGCTTTCCCATAAAGGTAACAGAAAGGAGGAAGCTCAGCGTCTTCCAAGATGAAGTTTGATCAACACGGGAAAGATGATCTGATTCAGTTTCCTGAAAGAAGAGGAAGCCGGGGCATGAGATTACAATTACAACTTTGCAATTCTCTGTTCTCATCTATCTATAGGACTTCCTAGTTTGTTTAGCTGGGTTAGTGCAGGAAAAGAAGGGAGGTTTTCGAATTGCTTGTAGACGTATACTCAAACGGCACTTACAGCTGTCGTTTCCACTTGTTAGAGCATACTAAAGTTCTCAGGTGGTTGGGGAAAGGGGGACAAGAAACCGGTGCAGACCTGTGCCAGTTGGCTGTTTTAACGGGGTCTCTTATTTTGTTAGCACCGCTTCCAAGAGCTGATTTTCATCTCCTCTCCCTTTTTTTCTAGTCAGCATTCTGGCAGCTGCTGTGTGTGGGGCGATGGCTGGATCGATAGTTTATGGTTCCTATCTCCCTGTTTTCCCAAAGCTCTGCGGGATCCTGAAGGTATTTATTTTCATTTTGACTTGGTTTTTAATCGTATTTCCTTTGCCGGTGTTGGCTGCAATTAATCACCAGGATTTTGCTGCTGTGGTGCCCCTATTGAGTTTCGAAGTCCTTCGTGTTGCTGCTCTCCCCCGTGAGATACTTCACGGAGGCTTTTAAATGTCTCTCGCTGATCTCTGGCTTGAGCATCTTTGTTTTCGATACCTTTGGCTCACTCACTGGGTCAAATGATGGTTCTTGCGAGATTTATTGCCACTGAAATGCAAAAAGTACAAAGGACACTGAAGGATAAATCTCTAAGTAAATTTAGTGGGAGGCGAGCCAGCTTGTGCGCTGGGGATTGCTTTCTCTTCTGAGGCAGTGAAAGCTAATAGTTCTGGACTGTTAATATTAATGGTTACGTCTTTATCTGCTTCCCTGATTGACTTTCTTTCTGCGTTTATAGCACTGGAAATTAGTCTGTATTAAACTTACTTTCAGGAACAATAGGAAATGGAAGAGGCTCAACGAAATCATATCGTCCATGCTTTGTTTTTTGGTTTTTTTATCATATTTTATAGTCCTCGATTTATTACTTCTCATTTATAACCCAACCCCCTATTTCTTCACAAAACTCTTTATACTGGCAACGTTGGCTGCAGGCTGGCTTGTCTTTTTTAAATCTGACTTGGTTTTTCAAGATGAAAGAAGGGAGGGAAAGAAGGTGAGAAGAAGTTGTGTAGCAACAGAAACAGGCTCTCTGGGAGTAGGAAAGAAATTTTTCATTGCTGCAGCCAGGGTTTCAGGAGGGGGTTGAGCTTTTCCCTTCCAGTCCACAAAAAAAGATCGTCAATAGATAAAAAAAAAAAAAGTGGTTTGTGGGTTTTTTGGTTTTTTGGTTTTTTTTTTTTTTTTCCATATGTTTTGGTCTTTCTACTTCCTATTCAAATTGGAGTCGCTGATGACATCCTGACCCAGCCAGCCAGGACACTCTGCCCATACAACAAGTCCTGGGCAGGGTGTTTCTTCTTGAGTAGATGAATTTAGCCTTAATTAGCTGTTTGGGGTTTTGCTGTGTGTTTGTTTGTTTGATTTTTTTTTTTCTTTTGTAAACAATGGATGAGAGAGATGGGATTAAACTAAATCCTCTTTCCTCTCGAAGGAAATGCAAGGATATACTTTTCATGCTGCTAGGAGAAATCGTTGCTCCTTACCTGCTCTCTGAGCAGAACTGGCCGTCACTACATTGGAAACAGTGAGTGGACTTGGGGAAGCTTCAGTAGAAAGCAAATTCAAAGCTGTCAGAGGAGAGACAGTTAAACAGAGCAAAGACTAGAAAGAAGTGCACCAGGACACGTGCCTGGGGACCCAGGCTCTGTTCACGGATCCGGAGATGACCCAGCAGGTCATCCCATCGACGTGTTTTACTGTTGTTTCTTTTTTTTTTTTTTTTTTTTTTTGTCCCTGTCATTACACCGTTGGTCTGGGTTGGAATCCGAGTAGAGATGCTTTCTTATTAAGTGCTTGTTTATGTGTCCACAGGACCCACTGTGGCATCAGAGACTTTTAGGTGCTACTGTAAATGCTAATGCTGGGAGATAATGGAAAAAAAAAAAAAAAAAAAAAAAAAAAAGCCACCATGTCGTGCAAGAGTGGAATGATTTCTGACACGGTGAACATGTGTCTGCTGAGAATCAGCTGAAGTAGGCTCTTAAGCAAGTTGTCTGAAAACATTCACTTTGCAGGAATTCACAGCCAGAGTCCCATGAAATATTCAAGCCAAAGTTACTAGTTAATTAAATCGTTGACTTTTTTTTTTTTTTTCCACCAGGCAGCAATAAATAGATTCCTTTCTATGAAACTGAAATATCCCAAGTAATAATGTCATTGAAAATAAATGTTGTAACTGGTAATGACCTCCTACTGCAAGATAAGTTTCAAGTCATTTATGGAAAATAAACACAGAGAGGAGGCAGGGAAATGCGTTACTAAGCTTTGGAAGTAACCTTCATCTGGTTCCAAACTCCAGTCCAGGAATGTTATTGCCAATCTACCAAATGAACAAGCGAAGAAAACACGGAAGAATAAATGTAAAAATGGGAAAAGGAAAAAGGAGGCACTAACCAATATAGTACCTTGAAGATGTGGTCTGAAACCTCTCAAGTCGTTCAAGAGACTAATGTTGACTTCCACAGATGTTTTCTTAGAAGAAAACTTTATTCTGATTGGCTCAGGAGAATCTGCATCAGAACAAATAGGCAGTGATGCCCAAACATCTTTATTTTTTCATAAAAAAATCTAACGTGTGGGGCCATACCATCATTATTTCCTTGCCTCGCATGACCTGGTGTAACCGGGGCTGCACCCCCTCACCCCATCCCTTGGCACCACTGTGTATTTGAGGAAATAAAGAGAACAGCTTGTCATGAAAGTGCCCATTACTGTGCCGTGCCTGGCTGGGCTCGCCTGCTCCACAGTCTTTCCAAAGCCATTGATGTGGCGAGACAGTTACAAAGGCTGAAGCCCCTTTGGACTGTTACTGCCAGTAAAAATTACTCCGGGAGTTGTAAAGAGGAAAGCTGAGCCGGTACCGCCTGGTGCTTCTGAACACCATAGAGGAGACTTATTTTATATTGTCTCATGATCGTTGTGACTATAAAGACGAGGAAGTAGATAAAGCTGCTCCTCGGTCATACTCTGTAACCCCCTTGAAGTCAACTTGAAGGGCTTGGGTTTCGTTTTGTCTTTTGTTCCCTTGGGAACTGCAGGTCCTGGAGACCTTCCACAACTTCCTCAACTTGAGGAAAGAGACACGCCAAACTGCTGTGAGATCCTGATTTAACTCGTATTTTCAATTCTAAAATATCACCCCTACAGTGCTAGCGTGCACTGAAGAACCACGCCAAAGATTAATCACGATGGACGATTCTTAAAAAAGCTTCCAAATTTCATTTATTAAGATTTACAAAGCTGGCCAGAAAACACTCCTATAATTTGTCTCAATCACCTCTTTGAGCTAGAAGCAAAATTTGTTCAATCTACGTCCCTTCAGAGACCTGACCTACAGTTCCACCCTGTTTTAACATCAAAGCAAGTAAGAGCAGGAACAAAAAAAATAAATTCCATGGGAAAGGAATGAACAATTAATCTATTTAACAATAAATATTTTTTTATGAGTTCTTAGCAGTAGAAACACAACCCGTCTCTCTCCTGCTGATTTTTTTTTTTTTCTTTTTTTTTTTCCATTTGCAACAACGGCAGGTGAGGTTTATAAATCTTTTCACTGGCTTTCACGCTTCCTTAACTGAAGTTACCACCTGGTAGAACAAACTACTGATGGAAGAAGTGGGTTGCACATCTCGGGAAGTCCATGAGCTGCAAACCCCGGCAGCCAGGTCTGTGTTTCAAGGAGGTGCCAGCACACCCCTGCTCACCCACAGAGCTCTGCCCCTGAGAGAGGACCCCACTGACCATGTAGAAGATTGATTGTTCTAGTGCTGACGGTCAAAGATTTCACGCCAAGATTTTGAATTTCTACCAAAAGGTAGAATTCAGCCACGTGGAGGTAATTGGATGAAATTACATCGTCTCTGCTAGGAAGGTCAAACCCAATATTCCAGCACAGATGATCCTCAGAAGAGCTAAACTAGCCCAGTGCCTCATTTTACTCCGGCTTTAAAATATATGTTCTCTACACAACATGATTTCATGCAAATCTGAAATATTTCGCATAATTCTTTCTCACCCCCAGCCCTTTGTTCCATCCCCAAACACAGCCGGTGTGGATTTTCATGACGAATTGCGAAGATGCTGGTTTTACCCCTCGAAGGACGTAGTTCCATGTCAAACCTTGGCCTCGCAGACCCGCAGTGCACCCACCAGATCTCCAGACCTTTTTGCCAACCTGCTTGTTCTGGCTAGAGCTGCCAGCAAAGGTGGTTCCTAGTGTCCAAAACGTAACGGTATTCCCTTGGGGGCTGCATGTGTCAGACACATTACTGAAAAGCCCTCGGGTTTTGAAGCCTTACCATTGGTTTGGGTTTTTTTTGTTTGTTTGTTTGTTTGTTTTTTCTTCTGGGGTGAACAACCAGTTTTAATGGCTGTTGGGCATTTACGCAACTGGTTGTAGGTTTCAATCCTCATATCCAATCCTGAAACTTGAGTTTAATTCACTTAGAAGCTCATTCCTGTCAAAATCGCCTTGATGAGTTCAGGTTATCTGCCTGTGCCAGGAATATTTTGGTGACTGTTTGCCAAAGATACCATAATTGTATCTCTCTACCCTTGGTAAAACAGGATATTGGTATTAGTTCGTGGAGGATGATGATGATGATGATCAGCACCCTGATTGTCTCCACCAGGAGTGGTGGATCACATGCAGGTTGTGGGAAACACCCCAGAACGAAGCAAGGAAGTGGAAGACAGAGTTATGAGGAAACTTTAACTAAAGCCATCACTGCTCAGTCTTGAATTTAACTCTTGGAAGTGTTTTATGCAAATCTGGGTCCTGGCACATCTTTAAAATAAAACTTCTGCCTCTTACCCAGGTTGTTTGGTCAGAGGCTCTTGCACCGCTGACCGCTGCAGCGCATTTCTGGTGGGAGACCTGGGGAAAGCTCTGCAGAGCCAACCACAGCTCCTTCCATCCTCATCTCTCTTTGCTTTTGCAAGCTAGCAGTAGCTTCAGGCTGGAACAATATAAATGGAGGCTGTTAGGATTATGAGAAAAAGAAATAGACAGCAACATCATCATTATTATTATTATTATTATTATTCACCTTTTTAATAAAACAGACAGATACTTTCTGTGGTTTTTAAAGTACATCTTCAGTTTCTGGTCAAACTCTTTCTTTTTTGTCCAGACCAGGTGCCCGCTCGCTGAACCTTTGCTGTGTGCTGCGCTCTGCTACCCGGAGAGCTGGAAATCATCAGGCGCTACAGCTGCCCACCATGTCCCGTACAGAAATGCACAGCTTGGTGTTCCAGAGAACTGGAAACTGAAAGTTACCACGGGAACACCTCATTTGAGATGCACTTTTAATAGAATAATCGCTTTTTAGTAATTCCTGGGAATGACATGGGTAGTTTTTTCTGCCTGACCAAGCCACTCCCTGGCTCCCCCTTGTCTTTGCAGGAGCATGAAGGTACTTCCAACCTCAGGCCCATCCTTTTCTCTGCTGTTGCCTCCCCAGGCCCTTGCCCGGCTTTTGCATCCCCAGAGGTGCTCTCTGCAGCATTAAACAGCTTCACGGGTGCTTCGACACCCAAGTGCTGGGGCTCAAGGCGGGGGCCGGCGCAGGGTGGAGGATGCTCCCCCGATGCTCAGCTTCCAGGCATGGAAACCCCAGTAGCGCCGAAGCTATTGATTGGATGAGTAATGGAAATGTGAGCACAGCACCAGGGAAAAGGGGATAGACATTAAGAAGCAGGTAGGTTATAAATAAAATTGTATTATTACTCTCACTGAGACTTCCTCTGTGTAAAAATACTCTCGCTATACGAGTTTTCCTTTTTCTGTTTTAATAAGAATTAGAACTAAACTATCCTTGAATTAGAGTGTTAATATTGCAAAATATACTGACAGTAAATGATTTTCTTTATTTACAGGCCTTCCTTTTTGCCTCTAAACAAGACTTCAGGTGTGACGTAGTGCTAGAGCAGTGGTAGTGCTGTCAGAGTGCATTTAGAGCAGAAGGACATTAGTGGGCTCAGATGCTTAAATACTAGTGACGAATTCCGTGCAGCTGCTTTAGAAATAATAATAAAAATAATAACGCATACGATATAGATGGCTCTGGTAACTATGTGGAAAAACACTTCAGCACTTGGAACTTACGTCCAAATCCACGGTAAAATATTTAGTTAACGTCTCTCCCTTCTTCTCCTCCTCGGAGAGATTTGCTGAAAGCAACATTTGCCGCCCTCTCTCTTCACTCTGCTTCTGCATCATCTCCTCACCCCACTTTTATTTGTCTTCTCTCGTTAGATTATTATTTAAAATCATGCAAAACGGTGCAACAGGCTCTTTTCTCTCAGCAGACCCTTGGTCAGCGCTGTAATAATTCCGTAAATGAGAGTGCTCTGAAGAAATTGCTGGATTATTTGGAGTGCTGTGCAACCAGAGTTTCTGTCAACTCTAATAAAAGCTCAAGATTCACATCTACTCAGTTACTTAAATACCTTCATACTGCAAAGAGATGGGTTGCCCAGGGAGAAGCGTGGTGGCAGGTGCCCTCGCTTGCTTTGGAGCTTCCCATGGAGCATAATAAATAGAGGTAAAAATGTATATATAAGCGTTGCATCACTTTTCCCACCCAAATTATTCCCTCATACGTTAGATTTAGTGGCCAATTAAGCATTAACCGTTAGAGAAGGATGGTTCGAGTTGTCTCTCTTTTCCCATAAGCAGATACTTGTGCTGTTCCCTTCTGTCAGGTCTTTCTTGTAGCTGTAGCCTTCATCCTACATTATACCAATTTCATTTTTCACCCTCGTGCTACTTCCAGGCTTTTATTTTTATTTTTTTTTTTCTCTCTCCAAATTAGAATTTCAGCAACTTTTACTTGACCTTCACAAAAGCTAAACTTTTTTTTGGACGCTGTGTGGCTTTGTCTATATATTTATATTTTTATTTTTGGCAGCTCAATGTTGGTTGCTCTCCTCCCTTCGCTGTCTCAGCCTCTTGGCTAATTTAAAATATTCATTTTTCTGGTGCTCGAGGGCCAGGTTCTCACACAGCTTTGATCCTAGGATGTGACTTACGCATATATTTAATTTTGCATGCTTTAGAAACCCGTTCACTTCAAAGTTAACCACATCAACAGGCTGTTCGCTGCATTAAGGGCTAAGACAAGTTTACTTTGTCTTACTCTCTGGTCATTTCTGCAACTGCTGCTGTTCCTCACTTACTTCTGGCAAGCATTCATAAAAGTTTTTTGAACTAGTGTCTCTCCTAACCAAAGTTAATGGGAAAGTTGGTCCTAACTTCAGCAGAAGCAGGATCAAGACTTTACACCCAAGACTTGAAACAGGAATGTCTGTTTGGATCAATTTTATTTCCTCATTGAACTGTGTACTTAAGCCATTAGCCAGCCAAAGTGGGAATTCATCAGGAGACGGTGTTTAGCTCACTTAAAAATTACCGTCTCATTGTGACCTTTTAGTCTCAAGTTTCTCCTTTCTTTGCTTCCACAAAACACCTGCACCCAGATGATTATTTTGGGGCTTCTCAAGCTATGAAATTATTTTTTTTTCCTTTTTCCTAGTTCTCACCACACGCTTCCCATCAAACATGCGGTTCCTAATCTTAGGGAACATTTCAAAATGATGATTTGTTTTTCGGAGCACAGAGCTGGTTGTTAAAATTGAAAGCAAGAGTATGTGAGTTATTCCAGCCGTGGACTTCATGGGGGACCTTGAGAATGAGCTGCTCCCTCTCAGCTTTCTGCCATCTTCATCCTTTTGCAATTCCAAAGCTTCTCACTGCAAAAAACCCTCCACATTTTGCTGCTATTTCTGTTGAAAGGGCCTCAAAAGCTGCAGTGACATCACCTCTATGACACGTGCCCTTGGAGGAGATGGGAGACACGTGGGATGCCCTGAGTGGGGACCTTTGTGGTGAGACGTGTGGTGGGGCATGGGGGTGGGGGGCTTCTAAACAGAGGGGCCACCCATCAGACAGACACAAGGGCATGAAAACCTGACTTTACACTGCCCGCAGGGAAAAGCTACAGGCTGAGCATCTTGACCCCGGAACACAGACAAAGACGACAGTCTCAAATCTTAAGCTTTGCAGGTGAAAAAAAAAAAAAAAAAATCCAAGACAAAGTGCTGTGCTATCAGACAAGGAATAAAAGCAAGAAGTGTGGAGTTTCTCCTATGCCTGACCTAAGGGGTTCTTTCTGCCCATCTTTTCCCCCTGTTTTCGCAGAAAAATTAACCAAAGAACTCTACTTAGAGAAGGTATGTTCAGTGACATCCCACCTCTGCTGTTTCTCTACTCACAGAAAAAAAAAGTTCCCCCCTCAAAAAACATTTGCCTGACACTGAACTGCTCCAGAAATCTGCAGCCACCTTAAGGGCTTTCTTTAAAGGTAGGTGTGTTTGCTGTGAAAGATCACAGAGGGCTCTGTTTTTGCAGGCTGTGTCCCTCGAGCATCTCTGGACAATCTCTCCATGCTCAGCCCTCAGCACCCGCCGTTATCCGCAGCACCCGGCCACGCCTGGGGCTGGGCACGGCGCCTTCTGCACTCCAGCCTCTCCAAGGAGAGCACTGGCAAGGGCATAAATGGAAAAGTTGGCGATTGTCTTCTTTGTAACCCAAACCACGTGCCTGCCCCATGGCTGAAGGTCTGTCGAGCCCCAAAAACCAAATTGTGTTTGAAAAAGTTGATGCTGGAGGAGAGAGGCTGCGTGAGTGACAGCGAGAGCTGCTACCGAGCTGCAGACGAGAGGAGGAGGAGTGACAACACGTGAAATAAGGAGGAGCAAGAAGATCACTGAGGACTGAGCTACGGCTTTGCAATGGAGGCTAAGAGATACATCTACTATCCTAGAAGCAGAGCTGAGAGCTAATAGCTTTTTTTTTTTTTTTTTTTTCCCCAGTTCAGCCACTGAAAGTATTGAAAAATATTTGAGGTTTGGATCAGCATTCAGGCAGATCTCACCAGAACAAAAAAAGGGGAAATAAATCCTTTCATCTGCATTGCGTGTTAGTGGAAAGCCATCTCTTTTATATTTGAGGCAGTCCTTAAAACACCAAGAGAAATAAAGGACTCGATGCATCCGCCCGCAGGTGTTGGAGGTTCATCCCTCGTGTGCTCACGCATCGACAGAGGAGAAATTGTGGGAACCCCTCAGCTTCTGCACGGGGACAGCCCTGGGGTCACAGTGTGACGGAATCAGGATTGACACGGGCGGGGAGGCAACCCTGTGGGAGGGCTGGGCACCCACAGGAGGGGAATATTAGTCTTGTTTTCCCATGATATGGAAAAAAAACCAGGCTCGAAACTATGGCTGGGTCCCCACCGCTGTACAGCATCCAGCAGGTCAATGTGGTTGGGGTTTGGAAGACAAGAGTGGGTCTGCCTTGGCCTCTGCTCAAGAACAACTGATGTTCTGCACCTGTTAAATCTGTTATTAAAGATCTAACTTCTTAGTTAGGAAAAAGGAAAACAGTTAAAACATTTGAAAAATGAAAAACTAACAAAGGCATTCATATTAACAATATGCCTTTTTTTTTTTTCTTTAAATGCTGAGGATTTAAGAAAAAAAAAAAAAAATTCCTGTTTGACAATCTTTTGGATGGCACTACAGATGGGAAATAAAAAAGTTTCCTGAAACAAGCTGGAGTACTTGTCACTGCAGTTGTTTTCGAAGTCCTGGGCTGCTTCCCTGAATGCAAAAAAAAACAAAAAAAAAAAAAGAAAAGGAAGAGAATAAACAACAACATTAAAAAAATGTTCTTCTCTATTTGTGGACCAGACCCTCCTGGCACCTTCACCACTGGAGAACAAAGCCACAGGCCAAGGTTCTCAGCTATCCCAAGCCCTGTAAGCTTGCAGCAGCTTTGGGGTCCTTTGTGCCTGGCTGCCTTGTTTGGTTGCAGGCTTGCAGCAATTTCACGAATGTCCTTTGTTTTACAAAAATCCCCTTGGCTGGCCAAGCCAGATCCTCGTTGAATGAAAAGCAAGAAGGGAGAAGTACAAAGAAAAGAAATAAAACCAGAAGGAAAAGCTCACGGCAGCAAGGGTATGTTTTGTATTACAGGAGTCACATGGGACTTAAAGACAGAGAAAGAAGAGAAAGGTCACGTTGCCCCCAGCCTCTGGTTCGATGCCATTAAAAAACAAGTAAAATCCAGATGACAAAGGCCCGTTGAGGTTGTTCTCTCAGGATGTGGTTTGGCTTTCATTTCCAGGTGTGTTGACTCCAAAGGTTGCCCTGCCCTGCCCTCCTATCTCTTCATCTCCATGACCTCCAAACCTACATCTGTACTTCTTGTCTCCTGCTGACCAGTTTCTGATTCATTGATTTTGGCTCAGTGGTTTGCGTGCTGCAATCTCTCCTACTTAGAAGACTCCAATGGACTTACTGGATGGGTTGGTAACCTGTTTGCTTGCAACAATCATTCTTTCTGCCTTTAGCTTTTGCTGCTCCCACCATATAAGCTCTTCCAGGCGAGGCTGAGCAGGGAGTCTGTGCTCCCTGCAGCTCGGAGTGTCCCTCATGCAAGAGCAGTGAGGGAAGCCCATCCCCTTCATGTCACCAACGCGTGGGCTGTGGTACCACAACAAGCCCTCCCTGAACACCGTGATGCCCACGGAAGGCGTCAAGCACTCGGAGGGGACGTTACCCAGGTTTATGCTTTTGTGGGATTGCCAAATAAATCGGGAAGATTTCCCTGCCACATTACATCTTCTCTTCCTCCCCATAAATCAACTTGCTGTCAGGAAAGACGTCTGCAAACAAAATTGTCTCTGATGAGTTTATTCCCGAGCACGTTTTGGAAGCGCATCCATTCCCTTCAGCAGCACTTCCTACTCCTCATGAACAACGTTTTTATGCAGCTCGGTTTGCGCTGGGGGCTTGAGGGGCACAAAAAAAAAAAAAAAAAAAAAAAGGACTTTTGCTTAGGCAACCTGTACCTGAGCGATGTGTTGGGATGGAGACAGGCAGCAGTGGAAACAGGAGGACTTTCCACCACCTGAGTCCCCTCCAGCCCTAAGAGAGACACCTTTACACAAGAAAAATGGTTCTTTGCACAGTTGACTCTAGGGGGTACCAAAAAAAAAAAAAAAAATCCAGCTCAAAACTCCTGCGCTAGCTGGAAGGGTACATCCTTAGGGCAAAAACTAATCCTGCGGGGTAGGTATTGAATTTAATTTGGATAAATTGTGATGCACAAAGACAGACTCATTCTGCGCTTCAATAATTATTTTCGGTTGTGCTTGAACGTAAATGTTTGGGCTGGGAAACAAACGCACCAAGGCGCTGACCCGTGTGTCAGGAGGGGGAGAGGCTGCCCAGTGCTGCTCCCCTGGGGGGACACAGCAGGTCCCTTTCCTCTCTGACTCCCACCACTTCCAATTTCCACCCAACAGATGGGTTTTTTCATTAATAGGAAATTTTCTGAGCGTGTGTACCACGCTATTTTCCACTCAGCTTCTCCGAAAAGAATGAAGTTGCTTAAATCCTTTAAGATTCAGTTACTATACTCAGGTGCCTTTGAAAATCCCACTTTTATTTAACAGTATTGTGAGTTTTCTAATTTTCTCAGTCTGACTCACACGTTAGCACACGTGAATCCCCAGCAGAGAGGGTGTGTGTGTGTGTGTGTGTGTGTGTCTCTGTTTATTCAGCGACCATTAGCTTTTGCCTGAAGACAAGAAGCTGTTTTACAGGGCTTATGAAATTGCTCCATGCTTTGTCACACTTGAATTTATGAAAAGTTAAGAAAACAAACCTCAAAAGACCACAAACAGTCCCATCCTTTGTTTATGACCAAAACTGAGCCGTGCCCCGAGTGTATTAGTCTTCAAACACATTCCTGGATATTTGGGCTACCTGAAGCGGGGGGGTGGCAGCTCCGAGTCTTGCTCCCCTGGTACAACGCAAAAAAAGCATTTGATGTGCACCAAAGCGCTGATGTTTTCGTCGGAGCTGTATCTAAACCCAGCTCTGTTTTCTGCTGCCTGTGGCTTGTAGGTGGCCACGGTTTGTAGTGAGCTTCAAAACCTGGCTGCTCTCCCGGCGGGAGGGAGCAAATGCACTTTTATCCCTCACACGCCTTTAGTCTCGCTACTTCAAAACGCATCAGCACCGCCATCCAGGTAATAAAAGTGATGCATGAACCGCTGCTTAAGTCACTGATCGGTGCAATATAGAAAGTCAAACTACACGTATAAAATAATCCCTTCAGTCCTTAAAGCTGTGTGAAATCCCTCCTTGGCTAGACAGTCCTTTCTAGAAGTGTGAAAGATTTTCTGGCTACTTTGCTTTCAATGGAGATGTCTTCAGAAAAGATTCCCTAAGGTTGATGGGGAAAAAAATAAGTTAGTAAAGACAGAGAATCAAAGACCCAGCAGATAATACTGCAAAGACCTGTTATCCATATGGCTCTGAGTTGCAGTCAATTTTCTTCTTTAATAGGATTATTTCTTTGTCAGATATTTATATTCCCCTGCATGGAAAGTTTATAGAACATGCAGCATTGATATATTAGTGCCAAGCAGATTTATTCATTTAGCTGCTCAAATACTCATTGTAGCCCTGCTGGGAAGGGAAGATTTTTCTCAACTTAATAGTCTTTTTCCTTATCAGATATTCATTTAAATGGTTTGCCTATAAATACAGGACATGTTGAGACATGTAGGCTATAAATATCTCAGAAGATTTATGCTTGCATTAGGCATTCCTTTAGCTGGACATTAAGGTATTGCAGCTACTACAGCCAATTTAAAACAAAAACAATAACTCTAGTTATTGACGGTAAAAAATTCATGTGGTTTCAGAGCAGCAAAGCACAGCCCCTCTCCCTCCTGTCAAAGGAGGGTGCACATACCCACCGTTCTGTTGTAGCCCGTTTTGCACCGTGAGACTTGAAGATAGGAAAGATGTGGACGCGTTCTCAGCTGCTGGCAGAGGTTTGCCTTGTGTCGTGCCCGTCGTGCAGTTCTTGAAACCAAATCTCGAGGAGACTTGGCCGAGGCCACGCTATAAAAGTGCAGGTTATCATCAAGTTTTAGCTCCTGGGCTGCTGGGCTTGGCACGAAGGGAAAAAAAAAGACTTTGGTCCTCTCTGTGATCAGCGTCTGGCTGCTTCATTTTCTTGTCGGTTGGCGTTTTCGCCAGAGCTGCTCTGCTTACGACAGAAAGAACCATTCGAGGAGTCACAGCTACTCTGGATCACGAAGAGAAGCAAAATGGTGCGAAGACTTCAGGCTGTGGGTCTGAACGTTGACCTGCAAAGCTGGCAGAGCCCAGAGCTACGGGAGGCTCCCCACCTTCCTGTCTGAAGGGCTGCGGGCCGTAACGGGGCCGAGAGGCAAAATGTCAGTGTGAAAAGCTTGAGCCCCCTCCTGATAGGGTTTGGCTTGGTTTTGAGGGACTCTCCAGGCACAGCCTCATCTTTGGTTTTGCTGGAACAATTTGCAGCAACAAAAGATGTGTCCACTGAATGACTCCGGGCTTAACCTCTAGGCACTGGTCCCTGAATGTGTCTAACGTCATCCTTCCTCTTGACAGAGCTCTGATAACTACTGACAGAATCACAGAATCACAGAATAAATTAGGTTGGAAAGGACTTTGAGGATCATCTAGTCCAAGTGTTAATCTAGCACTGACGGTTCCCAACTCCCCCAGATCCCTCAGCGCTGGCTCAGCCCGACTCTTCAACCCCTCCAGGGATCCCGGGGACTCCCCCCTGCCCTGGGCAGCCCATTCCAACGCCCAACAGCCCCTTCTGCACAGAAATCCTTCCTCAGAGCCAGCCTGACCCTGCCCTGGGCAGCTTGAGGCCATTCCCTCGGGGCCTGGCGCTGGGGCCTTGGCTCCAGAGACTCATCCCCCCTCTCTGCCCCCTCCTGGCAGGGAGTTGCAGAGGGCCAGGAGGTCTCCCCTCAGCCTCCTCTTCTCCAGACTGAACCCCCCCAGTTCCCCCAGCCGCTCCCCAGCAGACCTGTGCTCCAGACCCTGCCCCAGCTCCGTTGCCCTTCTCTGGCCACGCTCGAGTCATTCAATGGCCTTTTTGGGGTGAGGGGCCCAACACTGAACCCCCTCAGCGAGGGGCGGCCTCCCCAGTGCCGAGCCCAGGGCTCAGATCCCTTCCCTGTCCCTGCTGGCCACGCTGTGACTGATACAAGCCAGGATGCCATTGCCCTCCTTGGCCCCCTGGGCACACTCTGGCTCATTCTCAACCCCCCCAGTCCCTCTCTGACTGGCAGCTCTGAGACAGTTCAAACAGGGTCTGCCTGGAACAGAGATAGCTCTTCCCTTCTTCCTTTCTCCCCAGAAATGGTCGCCTTTGCAAACGCACGTAGGTCCCTATTGGTGGAGTGGGCTTCTCAGTAAATTTGGACGATAAAATTATTGAACTCTATTACCATTATTATTGATCTGCAGAACCTCAGGGGCGGGTATGGAGTTAGGTTCGGTTCTGAGCTTAGATTAGGTTATGGAGTTAGGTTAGGTGTATGGAGTTGGGTGCATTCCCCCTATCAGCAGAGACACAGGGTCCTTCAGAGGGCCATTAAAATGGGATTTTTTTTTTTTTTGTCCCCCTTGAAGATGCCTACCTATATATTTCCTAGAGCCTGCTGTGACTTATTACCTGAGGTGTGATAAATTTAATTCTCCGTTACCAGAATGAATAAAACAGAAAGAGAAATACAACAGAACAGAATAACTAGAGCAAGACCGCAAACCAATATCAAAGACTAGTCTGCAGCGTATTTAAGAGTTCTGAACATCCTCACAGGTTACTCAGCGTTTTTTCAATCGACACGTTTTTTTAGATTGGCCATGGAATGTACAGCTGCTTCCTAACACTGCAGAAACGGAACCGGTAGAGCGGGAGCAAACATAAAAAAAAAAAAAAACCAAAACAAAGGAAACCATTTCAAGAAGAGCTCAAGGTGAAATCTTCACTGGGGGAAGCTGACTGATAGGAAATGGAAAATGCAAGGCGACAAGTGGCTCACTTTTGAGTAAATCAAAATCGTTACCAACACCTTGCTTTAATTTTAAAGCCGCGACCTGTCCGATCATGTTGAACGTGTGTTTCAAAGCGGTCGTGACCGCCCTTTTCTTTGGTTCAAGTCGGTCCTCTCAGGTGCCCAGCAAAAAGGCTTTTCATCCTGACAGCCTACAGGTGTTTTGTAATTTTTTAATTTATTTTCTTTTTAACTTCCTCATTTCACAGACACCAACCCCACACACTAGTCTGGGGAGGAGGTACTAAGGCTCGGTTTGGTTGCTTAGACCAGCAAATACTGACCAGTACTCATTCTCAGTCCTGTCTTTGTATCTACAGGACCACGCAGATCAATGTCCAAGAGGTGCCCGGTGGTTTCCCAGACCCAAACTGATCACTAAACCCGGGCCTAAAGTAGTGCCTAGAAACTGAGCTGTGTTTCCAGCATTACAGCTGAATTTAGACATTTTATCTTACACTGCTGCTGCCTTCGGTACTTCTGCTGTGACTAAAAGGAGTGGCTCGGTCTTCAGGGAGCCATTCTGTTACCTTTAATTAGGAATACATTCACTTAACTCCCCCTAAGCTCTTCCCAGTGATAATAGGGATAATGGCATCAAATTGTACCTGACTTCCGCTAAGCCTGCGTGTGCCTGCACCTGATCCCAGGCCACGGGAAGCTATTTAGCGTGGGTTTAGCTGGACAGTTTTCATCTTGGATCTGGTGATTTAGAGAGGATATCCACAATTGCATCCCCCTACCCCTCCAGGGGTGTATTTACTAGCCCAAAAAAAAACCAAAATAAAAAGACACGCGCATCCCACCGTGGGCTAAACTCTCCCAGTTTGTCCTGCCAAAACACCCAGAGCCAACCAGTCTTAACTGGAGGCTGTTTTGCTTGGAGGGTGTTGGGACACTCCCATCTTCTCATGAGCTTTTTGTTCTAAAAGCACAAAGACCAATTCTAATTTGTTGTTGTTTTTTGTTGGTTTTTTTTTTTTGGCTTCATCTTCCAGTCACCCTCCCAGTATATTCCGGTTGCACGCCCTGATTTGTGTAGCCTTTATGTTGATTATACTGAATATTAGCCTGGTCTTTGAGAATTGATTTTTTTTTTTTTTTTTTTCCCAACTGTCGGAAAGTTTCCAATTAGATGTAATTAATTCAATTTAACTTTTTAAAAGATTTTATTTTTTTTTTTTTCAACCACATTCGATTAAATTAATTGGGTGCAGGGAATGTCATCTAAACTATAATAATATTTGTTCTGATGGCAAAGCACTTTTGTAGCTGAGGAAATGGGAGCAGCCGACAGGAACAGCAATAACAGCGCTGGGAGCGGGGATCGAATCCTTGATTCTCCTGTGTGCAAATTATTTAATTTAGGCTCTGGACCCTTCTGTGGAATACTTTTCTTTTTAACTACTGTTACTGGAGTGCCAGGTAGCTAATTCGAGCAGTGTCATGTGCCTGTAGGGTTTCACTGGTGCGTATTTGAGATGGTAAGAGAGAAGAAAGAGTTGTTTTCTAGAACCAATAAATCCATTTTTCCAACTGTATCTTGTGGTTCCCGAGAACAAAGGAAAACTGTTCTTAAAATGCAAAAATAGCTCTCTTCACAACAAGCTTTATTTTCTTTTCAGTGCTGAGGTTATGTCTCTTGCCTTTTTTTTTTTTTTTTAATGAATATGGCAAATACGCAGAGTTTTGAATAATGAAATTGTGAAAAAAACCCCTGCAGATTAAATGTGTAATGATTCAACAAGACCTTATTATCTCAATCCAATTTCATTAGCAGCAATATAAAATTGTTTCTACTTACTCAGGCTTTCTTTTTTAATGAAACTTGGTGATCTGGAAAGTTAAATGCTTGTGTTTACAAACACTGATCAAAGGCATCTGATTTTGTAGATCAACTCATGACCTGATCCTGCAATTTGGTGACTTCTCGGGTTTCATTTGAGCATGTGCTTCACTTGGAGCACCTGAGCTACGGGAAGAACGGTTCCACCACGTCCTGGGTGCCCACTTTGACCTCACCCTTACCTGGAGGGTCCACCATGCTCTTGGTGGCTTTGCAGTGACACTGGAGCAGGGGACAACTGTGGTGGTGACAGGGGACAAGCGCAGTGGAACAAGGATAACAGCCCTAGGAGCTGGGAAAGGCGGTGGCAACAGCCTCCTGGTCTGGGTAGTGGGCAAGAGTTGGTGGCTGTAGCACATCACACCATGCTCAGAGTGTCTTCTTGTACCTAACGCCGATGGACACCGCCATGTCCAGGCAGGAGGGAAGGCAAACACTTCGTCTTGTTTATTTGGGAAAATCCCAACTCCGTGCAAGCTCTGGAAAGAGATCTGGAGTTTGAGGCGGGAGGGCCACCATTGCTGCTGTATCATCTGTATGTTTGCAGGTGACCACAAGTTAAGGAGGAAGGTCGATCTGCATGAGGACAAGGAGGCTCTGCAGAGAGACCTGGATAGATTGGGTCAGTGGCCAACTTTAACGGGATGAGCTTCAACAAGGGCAAGCGCCAGGTCCTGCCCTTGGGCCACAACCACCCCCTGCATGGCTACAGGCTCGGGGAGGGGTGGCTGGAGCTGTCTGGGAGAGAAGGGTCTGGGGGTTCTAATGGACAAGCAGCTGAACGGGAGCCAGCGTGTGCCCGGGTGGGCAAGAAAGCCAACGGCCTCCTGGCTTGTGTCAGCACTGGTGTGAGCAGCAGGAGCAGGGAGGTGACAGTCCCCCTGTGCTCGGCACTGGTGAGGCCACACCTGGAGCGTTGTGTCCAGGTCTGGGCACCTCAATCCCAGAGAGATCTGGAGGGGCCGGAGCGAGGGCAGAGGAGGGCAACGAGGCTGGGGAAGGGCTGGAGAATCAATCCTGTGAGGAGGCAGGGAAGGAGCTGGGAGTGTTCAGTGTGAGGAGGAGGAGGCTGAGGGGAGCCCTCATCCCTCTCTGCAGCTCCTGACAGGACATTGCAGAGAGGCTGGGGCTGGGCTCTGCTCCCAGGGGATCAGGGACAGGACAAGAGGGAACGGCTGGAAACTGCCCCAGGGGAGGCTCAGGCTGGGCAGGAGGACAAAATATTTCCCAGCAAGAGTGGTCCGAGAGTGGAACAGGCTGCCCAGGGAGGGGGGAGTCCCCATCCCTGGGGGGGTTTCAGGGCCGTTGGGATGAGCTGTGGGGGATGTGGGGTAGGGGAGAACTTTGTAGAGTCGGGCTGAGGGTTGGACTCGATGATCCCGAGGGGCTTTTCCAACCTGAAGGATTCTGGGATTCTGTGATCACCTCTCCATCCCTGGGCCTGGGGCAGGGTGTTCCCACAGTTCTGGGGACACCATCTTCTGGGAAGGGGCTCCTGCTGCATCCCCCATCGCACCCTCCCATGGGTCCCCTCTGCTTTTAAGTAAATCATAACCTCGAGCCGGCACTGAAAGATGTGCTTAGGCTACACCGATTATTATGCTTCCAGCTCACGCTGCTCCTTCTTGGTTACTAAAATATTCATGTCTGGTGCAGGGTGCTGGGAGGCCAGGTAGCACATTGTCATAATAAAGTGATACTAAATTTTACATGCCTACTTTTTTTTTTTTTTTTTTTTTTTTTTTTAATGGTCCAAACATTATAAATTAAACTGGTATTGCCCAAATAAAGAACCAGCGTTTCATTCCAGATTTGAGAAAGGGTGTAATTTGTTAAATCAGATAAACCATCCCTTCTTTCAAATTATGCCCAGACACTTAAAATTAACATATACATTAACCTGCACTGTCATTACATTCGAGGAACGACTTTCCTTCTCTTACAATTTTCATGATTTTATAGTCGTTTCCACTCTGCTTCAGAAGTTTTTCATGGAAGAGGAGATGATGAGCAGGGAGAAGCTGGCTGGAGGTAGCTCTGGGGTGATGGGTAGAGCCCGGGGGCTATGGGGTCAACTCAGAGCCTTGCACACCCCATGGGGAGCCTGCAGAGCCATCCACAGCCCAAGGAAGCCCAAACCAAGACATGAAGTCCATGTCCAACAGCAACAGTAAATATCTGCAAAAGCAGCTCAGAACCATCTTTCTTTTATTTATCTGACTGGTTTTGACTGGAACTCCCTGCACGTAACTCCCCATTTCTCAGCAAGGAGCAGTTTTATTGGGAAGTTTCTCTGAGTCAAAAGTGAGAAGCAAAGCAGCCAGGGATTGAATGCAACCCTGAGAACAGAGCTCAGGGTCTCCACCTTCCCACGCCACCACATGTCTGCTGAGGCGTTCGGGCCTTGAAGTAGACATTTTTCATGTGTTTCGCTGGAATACTGTGTTTAGTTTTGGTCCCCAACCTACAAAAAAGATGTGGCCAGCCTGGAGGGGATCCAGAGAAGGGCCACAAAGTGATCAAAGGCCACAAAGTGATCAAAGGCCACACAGCCATGTGAGGAAAGGCTGAGAGTTGGGTTTGTTCAGCCTTGAGGAGAGAAGGCTGAGGGGAGACCTTACCACCATGTTCTGGTGTTTAAAGGGTGGCTACAGAGCAGATGGAGACTCCCTTTGTACAAGGAGTCACATGGAAAAAAGGAGGGGAAACAGGTACATGTTACTCCTGGGGAGATTCTAATTGGACACGAGAGGAAAATTTTTCACAATGAGGACAATCAGCCACTGGAATAATCTCCCCAGGGAGTCGGTGGATTCCTCAACATCGGACACTTGTAAGATTCAGCTGGACAGGGGGGCTGGGCCAGCTTGGCTAGACCAGGCTTTTGCCAAGACAGGTTGAACCAGATGACGCCTTCCCACCTGGGATTCAATGATTCTGTGACTCCATGATTTGCACCGTGCACATTAGCAAATCCCGTCACCCGTGGCACTGCCCAAGGCCACGTGCTGCTGTCCCACTCCCGACCCCATCAGCATCCTCCAAGCAGTCATTTACAGACAATGCATCAACACTACTTGATCCGCTTGCTCTGACTGCACTTTTTGCTCAGTTTTTTGGGGGGAGAAAGGCACTTGCATTAATTCCCACGTCGCGAGAAATGTGCAATTAACTGCTGCGCTGTCCTACGGCCTCAAACAAGAGGGAGCACAACGGCTGGTGGGCTCCCAGAGATGATATCCTTCCCTGCTGAAAGCACGGGCATGCAGATTTCAAGAAATGGATAATTTTCACAAGTACAGCAAAAAAGATTGTTCCCACCTGGCCCACAGTAGGTGAGAGAAAAACTCCAATATCTCGTTGTGGTCTGAGGGACCTGAACAAATCAACTAGGTCAGCTGGATTTCCTTGGAAGAGAGAGTGCAGGAGTTGTCCAAGAGTAAGGAAACTCAATCTGCTGCTCTGTTTGGAGCTTCTCCCCCAGCCAGGGCACAACATCTCCTGTCCAGGTGATGGGTGGGGTCTCGGTATGAAGCCCAGTATCTGCAGGTGTTGGTTGAACAGCAGAACGTGCCACCAAACCAAGGGTATCATGACACGCTGGGAAGGTTGTTTGCTTTTCACTTGGGTGCTGCAGATGGACTGTCTTGCCTGGGGCGGCAGCAGACGCAGCAGAGCATATTTGCTTAAGTCTGCTAGCAAACAGAATTGCAATTCCAGTGGAGCCAAAACCTGGTTTCATCCCAAACCAGGGGGAAAAATGAAAAACGCATAGATTTCTCTAAAAGGAAATATTGTGAAGGTATTTGATTTACTCGCATTATAATTCAGCAAAGTCAGAACGTTTTTTTGCTTCTGACTTTTACATCTGGACTTTTTTTGCATTATAATATCAGCCCAAACATATGTAGCTTTAAAGCATGGTACGTGAAAATAAGTCAAAATATTTATGGCACAGTCAAATACTTTACCACATTGAAACAAGACTGTAATAAAACAGTGCCATAATTTCCTGAGCGTATTCCGTAAAATACAACATGTTTCAGCGAAACACTTGGATAGACTCAAATCAACAGTTTCTGATGTTTCGGAAGGGGACAAAAAAAAAAAAAAAAAAAAGAAAAACAGGGAAAAAAAAGACTCCATTTTGCAAACAGCCTTGTGGCTCGGGGACTTCAGCAGAAAGGCAGCCGGAGTCTGACGTGACCGTGAGGCTCTGCCTCCTTGGCGTGGGGAAACGAATTGCTTTTAAAATAGATTAACTTCCTTAGAGAGGTGTAGTTATGCACCTCAGCCCTGCCTCTGCCTGAAGAGACCTTTTGTAAGGCAGTGCAGAAAATAATCACAGAATCCTCTAGGTTGGGAAAGATCTTGAAGTTCATCCAGTCCGACCATTCTGTTAAGAATGTCTAAGTCCGTTTCTTTTCTTTGTGAGATGAGACACTGCAGATCCCAGCCTCGGGAACGCCTCCCAGAAAATCTTGCTGCTTACAAGTTTATGTATGTGGAGGTCTGTCCTCAAAGCCACCCCAAAGGACCAGAATGATACTGATTAAAAAGATTTTGCTCCCCCAGTGCGCTTAAGCTGGCAAAGCCAGGAGAAACCTATGGAAACAGATCTCTCTGCAGTCCCAGCCCAAAATACAGCTCAGACACACCCAGTTATGACCCCCCAGGTGCCTGGGTTGGAGGTTGCTTATATATTTCAGGAAGGACATTGTCTGCTCCGGCAGATAACTCAACTCCCGGCGTGTCAGTCTGCTTGAAACCTGCTGGGAATAAAAGCAGAGGCAATGCTCCACGCTCAGGCATTACTCCACCGATGGTACTGGGTTGGAGCCCAACCCTTTTTTATTTAATTGCAATCTCTCTGCTGCGCTCCTGTGCAACTGCCATCATAAAAAATATTAAAAAAAAAAATTAAAAAGAAAAAAAATCATTGCAAGGTGCTTTTGCACACAGCGGGTTTGCCTCCTTGCATATCCCAGGTTCGCTTCTTTTATGGAGTGGGATCCGTCAGGAGATCCCCAGATAAGGGGAAGTTTTTACACGCACACAAAATGCGTAAGTGCTTTCCCAAGCTGCTTCCCATGCTGCTGCTTGTCCAAGGAGTGATTTTGGCCCACAGGCTCTGCACCTCCTTTCCAACCACCAGCTCTTTTCACTATGTTTTGACTTCGTTTTGTAGCCACGCGCGCCAGCATCCTCCTGTGGAGTGATCATGAGATCAGAGCTGGAGAAACTGTAAGGGAAAAGCCATCGGTGAGCTGCCGAGCCTCTCAGGAGGTTGTTTGCAAATTCCTTAATAAAGAAAACACACTGTCAGCCAGCTCAGATTTTTTTTTTTTTTAATTTTTTTTGGCCTGTGGCTAGCTGCCTTGCTCACAGCCAACGAGCGGCACCCGACTCCTCCATGGTGCATCTGTTGCGAGCAGATTGCTAAAGCCAAGGAGTCACCAGCCCCCAAATGCAGGGCTCAAACCCCCCCACGCACGCATGAGGGTCATTCACACTTGGAAAACAATGTCTCGGCCACGGCACCTCATTCATTTATTACGATGGTTTCATATTTACAGGCTGGCTGCAGCCTCTTCTTCTAGACACCGGGAAAAGCAAGGTGATGGACAAGCAAAGCTTCCCCCCCCAAAAAAATCCACGTTGTGACCACAAATAATGAGGACAAAGCTCTTCAGCCCAAAACTGATCCAGCAGTCAGTTTGAATTAAAGTAAAACAATATTTTTTTTCTTCTAAACCGTCGGCTGATTCATTTCCTACGCTACCATTATTGTGTTACATGAAAAGCTCAAATAGAATTAATTTATTGGCCCCAAGAGAGGTCAACGTCTTTTTGTGCATGAAACAAAATATTCCCACCTGACCAATAAAATCCTGAACCGTGATAAATTTATTAGAACGCCACCATTTTAAATTCAAACTTAAAGCCTTAACGCGTGCAGTTCATCAGGGGTTGGTTTACCCTACAGTCATATTTCTCTGTGCATTAGTCCCCACTAACAACGTCAACTAGAGTTTTTCAAGGACTCCAACACAAAGCCAAAAGCAGTGGTTTAGGGCACCATCCCCCCCCCTCTCCTCTCGCAGATTTTTTGTCCTGGATCTTCCTTTGGGACAAGAACCCACCTTTGCTTTCAGCAGGATGCAGCAGCCCTGTCTTCAGCCCAAGAAACCAAACTGCAGGCAGCTCATGCCCTTCTTCTTTGGAGGAGAGGCCCGCTGTTGTGTCAACTTGAGGTCTTTCATTAAAAGATTTGAGGGGGTTTTCCCTTTGTACAGAGGAGAACCCAACATTTACAAAGTGCCATGAAGGCAAAAGCCCTTCATCTGGGGTCCTTGGAACAGTTTTCTGAGCTTTCAGTTTGACTTTTATTTCGCATGATATTCAAAAATGCAGGAGTTCTTGAAGGAAAAATGAAATTAATGTCTCCCTTTCCCTGGAAATATCTGGAAATATTAAAAGGCTGACCTCATGAGAATGCCCCTTCCCACCGCCCGCTCTCATGCTTGGCCCCGCCACCATCCTCATTAGCATCAAACCCAATTTTTGGAAGAAAAGTTCAAGTTGCTCGTGTGAAATGTTTACATGGGCAGTATGTCCCTTGCTGCTTTCTGCCACGGTGCTGATCTGAGCACAGCCCTGGAACACGTGGCAAGAGTCCCCACCGAGCACCAAGGTCCCCAGTGCTCAGTTCTTGCCAGGATGGGGCTGTGCTGGGAGCAAGTGGGACGGGCAGCCCACGGTCTTGCTCAGCCCCTGCCTCTGTCGCTCTTGACATTGCAAATGTCCAAAACTATCAGGTTTTGACTTGCTTCAAAATCAGGATTAAAACCCTTATTTAACTACAGAGAGAGCTTCTTATTTCTGTCTTCAAACACAAAAATCCTCCCACTTGCTTGATGTGATGATCTGGTACCTGCCACCGCCTGGAGTTTAGAAATAAAAGGAGTTTTGAGATTGAAAAAAGTTGTGCCAAGAACATAAAAAAAGGCTTCAGCATCCATGAAGTGGCATTAATTTTTAGGAATAAACATATAAGCTCTGGCCCCATACATCACACTGCTTCCTTTGGACAAGAAAGAGCAAACAGCAAGAGAAGAAAAGCAATTCCTTCCAGAGAATCATAGGTTGTTATGCAGCCCTAAAAGTTGAGAATAATAGGGGGGAAAAAAAAAAGGGAAAAAAAAAAACAAAGAAGACACGCCCCTCCTCAAATGTTCACTTTACCCAGGCTCCTCCAAAGTAGATGAGAAAGAAAAGCTTCACGTGAAAGAACAAATATGGGCACACCAGGGAGTTGGCCGTGATGGTGAACATGAAGAGTGATTCTGCTGGGAAGCTGAGACACCGACTGAGGAGGGCACGACACCAGCCATGGGGGCTGCAGTGGTGGGCACCAGGTCCCCAGAATTCGCACGGCTCAAAAAGTTGCTCTAATTCTGTTTTATTCAGAATATGGACTTGGCCCTTTCTCCTCTGATCAGATGAGAAGCCCTCCATTCCCAGAACCCGTGTAGGAAAGGGAGAGATTGGAGGGTTTGGGGCATAATGTACAGAAAACGTGCCCTTCCCACCTAGTCCACAACATAAATTGCTTGCAGTGCGGCCTCAGGAGACCTAGAAAGCATTTTGGGTCAGTCGGCTGCACCCGTCGCCAGGGTGGGTTCGCAGTGAAAACACCCACGACTCCAGTAGCAAAACATGAGGGAATTCTGGTAAAGGAGAAATAATTGCAACAACAGAAATGGGACATAAGAGGCAAGAAAGTTGTGAATTGTTATGAGAGACCAAAACGGCTGCCTTAGTTACCCATCAGGGTCTGGAGAAGATTTGCTGTCCTTCGGCTGTGGGGTCAATCACCGAATCCCAGAATCATCTGGGCTGGAAAAGCCCTTGCAGCTCCTCCAGCCCAACCATGACCCTCCCCCTGACCGTTCCCAACTCCCCCAGATCCCTCAGCGCTGGCTCAGCCCGACTCTTCAACCCCTCCAGGGATCCCGGGGACTCCCCCCTGCCCTGGGCAGCCCATTCCAAGGCCCAACAGCCCCTTCTGCACAGAAATCCTTCCTCAGAGCCAGCCTGACCCTGTCCTGGTGCAGCTTGAGGCCATTTTCTCTTGGCCTGCTGCTCGTTTTTCTTCTTCTTCCCTTCCAAAGCCTTCCCCAAATGGCCACCGCTCCTGCAGCACCCAGAGCATACCCTGATATTCACCTTAAATTGCCCCCAAATTGCAAAATGCATTTACGTGGGTCTCGGGAGGGGAGAAATGCAGCGGAGATGGAGCTAGCGGACGCTGCAGGGCTGGGGGGGATGTGCTGGGGTGGGAGCTGCGGGGCCTCCCTGGGACGCAGGGACCGATACCCAGCCCTCGTCGTCCAATGCACCAACCAAAGAGAGAGAATTTGTATCAAAACTTTATTTATTAAACAAAAAAATGCACCATTGGAATAACATTTCTATAAAAAATGAATATGAGACTGTTCTACAGTGCATTACAAAACCCCCTTTTTCCTCATGTAGTAGTATACAAGATTGTGTGTAGAAACAGTCATTTATTTTTAAACTGTAAGCAAGTTTCCTTTGTCATAGAACAAGATTTACACTTAAATATTGCAGTCACTATTCTAATTTGGTTAACAATGCTAGAGTCTGACAATTTAAAGAAACTGTTTATAGGCTCAAAATGCCGTCTTTAGGCCTTTCGTAACAACAAGATTTTTTTTTTTTTTTTTCAACTAAGGCTAGTTAAAGCTGTAGTATAACCCATTTCTATCAGATAAACATATCACTAGTATGCTAAGAATTTTTGAATTACCTTGCAAAGCCCTTTAAATGGCATTTCACCAGTGCCAGGACATTGAATTAGCAGGCTGGTGCTTCACAGCAGCCGTGGGGGGTGTGTGACAGTGGCGGTGACCAGTGACTCGGTGGCACCGTCCCGCTGCCCAAACCCCGCCCCCCAGAATCCTCACGCTTGGGGTGGGTAACGCAGGGCTGGAGCCCAGCACAAGGGGACATGGGCACACTGCAGCTTTAACAGCCTGCTCTAGGTTTCCAGCCAGGTATCCCTTGTCTCATAAATTATCCAAAAGAAAACACTCTAAATAATAAATTAAATATTACTTATAAAAAGGACACCCTCCCCCCTCCCCACACCCCCCCTGCCACCCCCCCCCAACCGCCCCATCCCAAACGTGGTGGCAATTCGCAAACGGAGGAATTGCCGGGTCTATTTTACAAGAATAAAAACAGCATTGTTCCTTCTCCTACCGCCGTTGCTTCCTCGCCCTTGGAGGTCCATGTACAGCATAGAGTGAAGCACGCTGGCTCGTGCCGCCTCGTGGCAGCGGGGGCTGCAGCGTGTTCTCCAGCCAAGCCAGACCAGAATGAGGATGCATTCAATGCTTTTCGCTGAGAACGTTAAAAAAAAAAAAAAAAAAAAAAAAAGTCATGGAGCCTCCGAGAACCCAGTTCGACACCAGACGGGACACGGAGCAGCTAACGGGGACGTGGGGTAACAAAGCCGACAGGAAAAACAATCTTTGATCACCGATGAAGCCATGATTTTTTTTTATTTTTTTTTTTTTTTTAAATAAAAAAACCCTTCTTCCATCCAGCTTCCAGGTATCCAGCTCAGAAATGAGGCTGAGGGGGGCTGCAGATTCGCTGCCCTCTGCTTCCCGTTGGTGCTGCTTGCGGAGCGTTTCCCTCACCTACATCTACTTCGGGATTTAACAAGCGACTCGGTCAAGCTGCCAGCTCTCCCCCTGAAAAAATGTTTGCGCCTGGTTTTAGAGCTGAAGGTGGTTCGTGCCATCACCTGAGTATGGATTTGCAGGACTCGGCGTCCCAAAAAAGGAACCTCGGTGAGCTACAGTGGGAATTATACCATCAGCTCTGACCGCAGATGCTTCCCGAGGGCTGGCAGGACCCAGAGATGGTCTCACTGTTAACTCACTCCCATCCTTCCACGTGTGAACAAGCGCTGCCATCGTTTTGCCTGGTGTTTTCTGGGTTGCACCACGTGTTTTGGGAGATGATGTCAGAGCTGGCGATCATGCACTGCAAACATGCCCAGAAACTCTGGAGAAACGTTTTTTAAAAAAATCATCTAGTCTTTAAAAATGTCAAGGAGGGAATCAAGCTGGACATGTAGCAGTCCTACCTAAGCCAGTTTTTAACGGAGCTGGTGCTGGGAAGGGGTTGGTGACAAAATGCTCCTGTAAAAAAAACTAAAGACAAAGCTACTAAAAGAAGAGGCTCAAGGATTGCCGATGCAAAGAGCAGCCACTTTGCAGCAGAACCTTACCGCAGCATCCGACACACCACGTCCCAAGCTGCACAGGAGCCTCATGGTTCAGATTTCCTTTGCTACCAGTACAAACTTGCCAGAGTGTACTGGGACGTGCACTGATGCTGGTGGTGGGCTGGGTGCTGTGGGGAGAGGAAGGACCAACCTTTGAAGCATTTGCAGCCCTGTTGGGAGACTCTGGGGTGGGCAATTCTGCTTGGAGCTACATGACTATCCCCGTGTTGCTCCAATTTCTGGCTGCCTGTTCGTTGGGAATTACCAGTTCCTAAATTTGAGGGTGCACAGGCAGACCAGTATAGAGGATATGATGGTCCTCACTGCCTGAGAAGAGACACCCCAAACCCTACGGCAAAATTTTGGCAGTATCGATGTCCAGCCCCAACTCGTGACATAATCCGTATGCAAGAACAACAAAAATAATAATCAAGATCACAGGCAAGAACGAGAAAAAATTCCTTTTCCAAAAATCAAATAGCTTCTCAAAGTGACTAAATCTTTCCCCCCAAAGTGGACATTTAAGCAGCCTACGAAGAGCTAGGGAGTGCTCAACCTTTAGAACCATCGATATTGCTCCATTTAGGTGTTGAAGCGAAGAAAAAAAAGGGGGAAAAAAAAGGAAAGAAAAAGAAAATATCACTTTTTGTCTGATTTTTTTTTTTTTTTCCCTCCACCTGTTTATGGCAGCCCTGTTGTATCGATTAGCTAATGATCTTCCAAGGTAACATCAAGTTTCACAAGCTTGTCATGCACTGACAGATTTCTCATTCCATTTTTTTTTCTGGGAGTGTCCATGGCTAAGATAGTCACGGGCTAAAAATAGTCTGGCAGCTGAGGAATTAATCAGAAATCCGAAGAAATTCTCAGCCAAGCTCACTGCAAATAAATAGAGCACCAGCAGGATAGAATGTGGAAGTTTTGTGCTAAAATGGTTGAGTTTTGTAAGTTAGGTAGTTGACACATAAGGTGAAATTTTAAAAGAAATGCCAACTTGTTAATTACATATTGTACTAAAATCATCCTCAAATGAAGGTTGGGAATGTCTCCAAGGCTACAGTGACACCCAAATTGAGTGTCACGCGACTCAGGGGAGGTGAAGGGTACAGCCCTTTTATGGCTGTAGGTCTGAAGGAAAATTAAAAAAAAAAAAAAACAAACAACAAACCAAACCTAACTCTAGACTCAATGTTTATCTGGAATAATTTCATGCTGAACTTCAACCGAAGCAGAAATTTCTTGCTAATTTATTTAGAAAGGGGGTGGGAAGCGGTTGTGTCTTGCTTGGGATGAGCTGGTGGTTGTTTTTTCCTGCGGATAGTTACACGAGGACTTGTTTTAGTGTTGACCATCGATTGAAAGGGGCTGAGCCTGGAAACAGATACACTTCAAACGACAGAAGAAAGGCCTCGCTCAAGAGAGCGCCAGATCAATCTTTTGGGGGCTTAATGTTTAAGTCGGAGATGCCTGAACCAAACGAAGAGGCTGATCAATACCAAAGCGTCTGGACGCTACAACCCTTGTGTCCAAACCAAACAAAATCCAACTTATAAACCCTCTTCGTGACTCGTCTTAGTTTAGGCAATTCGGGATTGTGATACGTTTGGTCCTGGATTAGTTTTCCGTGTTTAAAAAGGCGCAGGGCTGCTCTTTAAAGTCGGGGGGGGGCAGTTTCTGCTCCCAGCTGCAAATCCGGGGTAAGAGATATTTCATAAATGATAAAGCGCGAGACAGATTTGATCTTGTGTTCCTATTTCGACCGTGTGACCAAATATGGATGGGGAGCTATTCAAAAGCTGCATTAAGCCTTCATTTTTTGGAGTTAAAATGGAGGGAGTGATTTTCTACGGTCTAACAGCTGAGCTGGGTTTTCATCAGGAAAGATTTGTTCGTTTTATTTTTAGTAGAGGCTTTGGGTTACAAATCTTTCAGAACTGGAAAGCTCAGCCTCCCATGCAAACAAGATTTCCTCACTCTTGAGAAATATTTCATTAAAAATCTTAGTAAATTGAATAACAAGGCATTTTTAAAGGAGCATTTTCACAAACACGCTAGCGATCCCAATGAAGCACTTGAATTCCTCCTTGACATCTGATTTCCTTTCCAGCACAGGGCTGTAGAAAATAATCTGAATTATTACTTCTGTTGCAGTGCCATTTTACTCAAAATATTTTATTCGGAGATTCACATATAATTACCCACCTAATAAAAGGAGCTATTAGGTTGTAAAGATCCTATCCTTTCCATGCTCTTTTAAAATTATGACCCACTCAAGCTTGAAATCAAAGGCAGAGCTGAATGGAATAATTCATCTGAAACTCTCTTATTGGGTTTTGCAGCCTCCTAACTGATAAATATGCAAATTAGTTCCCTTTTGGTGATTCAGCTGCATAAACAGGGATTAACGCTGAATGCAGCTGAAAATTTTGCAATAAAATGTATGCACACAAAATTTAGTCAATTCAACCCGTTATGGTTGTCAATAAACACTGTAACGCGCAGCTAAAGCGCTAGGACGAGGAGAGGGAATCCCTAAAGATGGTGCCCGGCTGCTCTCCGCTCTTTTCTTGCTCTTCTCATGGAGTACTGCCAACCTCAACCAGGAAGTACTACGCTTGCAGATAAACCCCCTCCTAATTAATTTATCCGTTATTTACCAGCCTCTATGGTTCCTCGCCCAGGCTCGTGTCCTGCGGGACAGCACCGGCCGTCAGCCACCTCTTTGCCCTCCTCATCCTCATCCCGGGTGGACGAGTCCTCGGATCGGAGCCATCCCGGGGGATGTGGGGTGGATGGGAAAAGCTCAGGGAAACTTCAGCTCCGTTCTTCTCTCTGTTCCAGCTCGTGGTGGCCCCAGAAGAGCTTCCCAGTGTCACCACAGGGCAAAGGCCACCCCGACGCCGACGTGTTTTATAACAAACTCAAGCACATAATGACTGCGTGCCAGAGAAGATTGCAGATTATGTCCTCTTTTTGCAAGTGTACACTGGCTGGCTGGCTGCAGACCACCAATGCAGACTTTTTTTTTTCTTCTCTTCTTTTTTTTTTACATTCCTGGTTCTCTGCTTGCCATACATAAAACATTAACTACGGGAGGATTTACAAACGCTTGTTGAAAATGGCTGAATTTTACAGCAACTCCCCAATCCCCACCGCTCGTGCGAGATGAGTGACGGAGCCGATAAAAGAAATTTGTAATTTGTCTTTCCATTTTTGTTGTGCTGTTGGGGAAACTTCCGAATTTTTGGTGTGGTGGTGTGGTTATTTGCTATGGGTGTTTTTGTAGTCAGTAATTACGTGGGGTTTTTTTTAAAAAAAAAACCAACACAGCAAACAAACAAGTGACCTACAACACCGTCCCATTAACGGAATGGTCTATGTTTAAAAACATACTTGCATGAGGTAAGACTAGATCTATACAAAGAGCTACAAACCTCTACGGAGTAAAACATGAGTTAGTCATGACACCTTGAGCTCTACGAAGACTAGTAGATCAAAATGAGCAATCTGTTGGCATCAGCTACGACTCCACGGCGATGACATCATTCGCTTTGCCACGCTTTCATCACTTTTAGATGCCAGATTTACAGTTCGGTAACATTTCCATTATTATTCTTGACTTTTCTCTTCTTTTTCTCACTCCTTTTAGGACTTTGCAGGGATCTTCCTTGCACTGAATGAGTGGTACCGGGAACAAGATGACTTTATGGGGTGGTGTACGTGGGTGGTATGTGTGAAATCCTGGTATGCTGCAATGCTCCGGGATAATTATCGCTTCATCAAGAGCTGTTAGAAGGCTGAGCCTGTGATAGCATTGAGTTGCTTCATTAGCCCCTCCAAACTGGCCATCTGTTCACTCAGATCATCCTGCTCATAAACCTGTGAGGGAACAAACACACACAGATAAGTGGGCGGCAGGATGGGAACCAAAACCCCTTGCACAGTGCCCGGGATGTGGCTCGTGGCAGGGACCTCCCAGGGCCATCCCACAGGCACATCGTCCCCACGCGACCTTCAGGGACCTGAAATGCTCAAGGATGGGCTGAGGCTTATAGCAAAGCCTCTCTGGGCTTAACTCAGGAGCTGAATCCCACTGGCAGGCCCATCCCAAGGGCCAGCCCACTGGCACATCGTCCCCACACGATCTTCGGGGACCTGAAATACTCGAGGATGGGCTGAGGCTTAGAGCAAAACCTCTCTGGGTTTAACACGGGAGCTGCAAACCAGGGGTGATCAAGCTAAAACAACGCTAAATGTTAACAATCCCTCCAAAAAACCCCTTTCAAAAAATGAAAACTTTTTTTTTTTTTTTTTTTTTTTAGCAGCCAACAGACGCATCAAACGCTCATCCAAACACGTCCTCTTAGGGCAGGCTGAAACAGTTCATCCAGCAATGAGCTGAACTTCAAAACCCTTGCTGGTGGGTGGGAATTCCTATCCAATGGCCTTTAGCGGGAGCAGAGGACTGGGAATAGTTTTCAGAAGCGCTTAACTGGCCTGGAGGAAAGTAATCCTTTGGGGTAGGGTCAACTGAGAATCTGCAGCAAAACCTCAAATTACCAGCTTGGCATCTGTTCTTGGAAACCCCTGACCTCCAAAATTACAAAGGAAAGAGCAAGATTAGTGACTCTTCTTCCAGTTGCTGAGAGGGAGCTCAAACATTAGTTATTTTGCCTAGTAAAAGATCTGACAGTGCTGTAGGAGCCCTGCAGGCCATGAGGTGGGACGGGGCAGGCAGCTTAAAAGAGCACCTGCAGAGTCAAGTTTAAAAAAAAAAAAAACAACAACCCTAATCCCCGGATTTTAGCCTTTGTCTCCAAATCCTGATGACCCATGAGCTGCTTGTTTGCACTGTCATCACCTGTAACTGCCCTCAGACTTGAGGAGTGTCTCTCCCCAGGGCTAAATCGTGCTGCTGTGATGAAAGAAGGTGTTGAGAGCTGAAACTGCGCTTTGTGTTACCAAATGTCCCGGGCTAAATCACTCCTTACACCTCCAATTTTACCACAGAGGGAATTTTTCTTCCCATTCCCCTTCCAGCAGGACGTTCCATGTCTCTTACATTGTCCTGCGTCCCCGTTTCCCAGCAAAACATGAGAATCCTTCTGTGACCGTATGCAGAAGTAGATTTTTATGCCGTTGCAACAAGCAGGAATCAAACGCTCTTGTCCTGCATTAATTAGGCAGGCCCAAACCCTCCATACCTACGTCTAAAGCAAATCATTTGTCTTTCCCTTTAGCCAGGATGAAACCCTAAAAGGATTCACTAACAAAATATTGGACAAATCACTGCTATAGTCCCTCGTAAAAAATTCTCCTGTGCAAGTAGATGAGAAGAGGTGATACACAACATGTATTTAATACATTTCTTTTTTTTCCTTAGTCCTTTTCTTTTTTACTGTTTCATCTTCTGGATCACGTGAGACCTTTCTCTAACGGAGCCTTAATAGGAGCAGAAGGATTATTCTAATTTCACCATCTTTTCGGTTTCATTTATCTACTTCTTCAATGCTGTTTTTCTCACCATTATCTGGTATTACTATATACTCATTTTTTCCTGCCAAAATTATTTTCTTCCCTTATCGCACTTCTCACCCCCTCCTTCTCTTCTCCCAGTATCTCTGGGCGCTCAGGAGAGGCTCTGCGAGTTGTCCCGTGGATAATATTAACACAGAATTTAAGTACTCGCTTCTCCCCTCTATCACACACGCCAAAGTCCATTAAAGCCAACGGCAAAGTTTTACCAGCTGCCAGAACTTTTTAGTAGCTTTCTAATAGCGATCAGCTGCAGCGTAATACCTTAGGTAAGGAGGGACAGGTCGTTATCTAAAAATTAACGTGCGGATTGGGGATTAGAGACTATAACTCGATGGTGATGAGCCCCGCAAGGCTCTGAAAGATGATTCTTACGTTGGCGGAGTCCTCCGTCTGCTTGTGGCCTTCTTCTGCGACCTCCGGGGCCGTGGGCACGGAGACGGGCAGCAGAGGTGACCTGGCTTTTCCTGCCAAGCCAAGGGACGCTGTTTTAACCTGAGCCTTGGGGAGGTTAGGCCCTGGAAGAAAAAACAAAAGTCACATTGAGAAGCTGTAGGTAAGGAAAAAAGGGGATTGGAGTGAAATTTGGAACTTATAGGCAAAATGCAGCTGGTTTTATCATTGCTGCTTGTGTTTTCTGTTGTAAACATACAGTCCCCTTCCCACTACTTCTTCCTGGAGGAGCACTAGAGCCAACACAAACACTTCCTCAAAACTCTTCAATTCTATTTCACGGGCTCCGCTCCCCAACGAGTCACAGCGGGTTTGCAATTTTCAGTTGACTTTTTGATGACGAACGCTCTTCTGCAGAAACAAAAGTTTTCACACGGAAACTTAAAATTTTCTTGGGGAAAAATACCTGCAAACCTGGCACTCCAGGAAGATAATGAAAACTTGGTCTCTGTGGCTCCTGCCTGGCAGGGAACTGTCAGCTTGGCGTTGTGTTTGAGGGAGAAAGTGAGACCGAAGAGCAGCGAGCAGTGGCCAGGCTGGGGGAATGGCTGTTATTTCCACAGTTGTCACTTATTTTTGTTCCTAACTCCCTCAAGCTGACAACAACCCTCCAGATGGGTCACTGCACAAGCTAAACTAAAAATTGTATTTCAACTTTCTCAAAAAAAAAAAGAAAAAAAATTATTTCTGGCTTTTTATCCCAGTTTGGAAGGAGGAGGAAAAAAAAAAAATCAAAATAGATTTTTTTTTTGGACAGAAAGGGATTCCCTTTTTTAAGCAGCTCTGCTGAAACTCCTGCTGCTTCTCTGAGCCCCAGTACTGCTGCTTGGCACAAGAGTGTCAGCCTCAGCACCGTGTGAAGTGCTGCCCTTTAAAGATGCACCCACTGAGATGCCTCAGCTCTCTTCTAGAGGAAATTTAAAAAATCCTTTGTCTCTTGTAATGATTCAAAACATCACACAACAAAACCTCTGTCCTGAAAGTTCTGCCTCCACTCTCTGCAAGACACTGCTGGAAACACGAGGGTTGTCAGTTGAAATAGAAGCACCCAAGACATTGATTTTAAGTACACGGGGATAGTTTTCAAATCAAAGTCACCATACAAAGCCAAACTAAGATCATGTCTCCTCATGCATCGTAAATTCAAGGCTAAAATTGGGGGTGGCAGTTACAAGCTTACTTGCTGCCAGAGGAATCCTGCTTAAACATCTCTCCGACCTGCGTTAAGGCCAAACTCGTTCCAGTGAGTCCTTCTGGCGTTTCTTTCAGCCCCCTCAGTCCCCAAAACTTCTTCTTCCTACTTTCTCGCTATCAATATCACATCACTTTGACATCTACTTGTGCCCTAAAGGAAATTTCATGTTCGTATCTTTAAATAGGGAATCTCCAGGCTGATGGAGAGAGCCTTGGCAGGCTGCATCACCTACCAGGGATGGTCAGATCCCCCCAGCCATCCCCAGTGGGTAACAGCAGATCCCCTCTGACACCGGGGATCACTTTGGAGTCTCGCAGGACATCTTTCCATCTCACATGGGACGTGGGCATAATTTTTATTCTGCTCATTGGACTCCCATTTGAAATCAAGAAGACAAATCATAAATAGCGAGCTTTTTTTTTTCTATTTCTTTTCTCCACTACCACCTTCAGCAAGCCCTCTGCCTTTTTTTCTATTATGGAAATGTGTACCATAATGATGATAATAACAACAGCCATTGCTTTAGCAGCTGACTGTGCTCATTAGAGATATTAAAAGGCATCAGCCTCAGTAAGTCAAGTGGGCTGGTGGCCACTGCATCAGAATTGGACACAGAAAGAGAAAAAACAAACAAACAAACAAAGTCTTGAGACACTCCAGTCATAAAATATGTATTGCGGAAGGGGTGTCCATTGGACAAGTTTCTACAAGGATGCCCGTGGCTCTGGAACTGAGACACAGAGACCAGGAGCATGGGAGATGTCTTCATCCACATGGGATGCACACGGGCTCCCTCCAAAATCCACGTCTCGGGTCGGAAACCCACCCAGTTTTCAGGCAAACCCAAACCATCTCTTCATGAACCTGAAGTTGAACTGCCCGTTTTGTTTTCTTCACCGCTGGATTCCCACCCGGTTACCTCTCTTCTCTCAGACACCATTATCCTATCATTAAATCAATGCACTGGGAGAGTAACTCCAGCGTAGGAAGGTGGGAGCTGCTGCAGCCAGAGCAGCCACGGCTCTTGCTCCCCAAATCCCACCGAATCAGTATCGTCATGACAGCTCTCTGTATCCTTACAGCTCCCGCCAGTAGCCAGGAGACAAGAGCTGCAGATTAACTTTCCTGTATTTCAAAGAACTGTGTTTACATTTTTAATTAGTTTAAGGCAGAGAAAACACAATGGAGCAGAAGAGAGAACGAAATCCCTCCCGAAACCGAGCTGCCAACAGCGAGTTCATTAGAAGGAAGTTCCAGGAAAGAGCTGCAAGAGGGGGGCAGAGAGGTAGAGACTCATAAACACCCCCTCTGTAAGGCTGAGAATCACAGATAACTCCTGCCTAGCTGAAGCTATGAATGTGTGAAAGCTCAATACAAGCTAAAAGAGATCACCACAAAGATACCCTCGCTCTTCCAGCTCCAGTTTAATAGCTAAAAGTCTTCTTTAATAACTGGGCCTTCAGACTTTCCTGTATCTCAGCCTAAGAGTAGAAGATACAGCTATCCCCAAAGATTCAATCTTCTAAACGCTGCACATTCAAATCAGGTTGTTTTTTTTTTTTTTTTTTTAAAATGTTTTCCCCTTCCATCTCTTCATAAAAACCCCCACTTTTTTTCCAAAGAAGTGTGGGGAGGAATATTCACTATTCACACCCCGACACTCCAAACACACACACCCCACTTTCACATTGAGAAATGCAAGAACCCGAATCTAAAAAAATAAAGTGACGAAGGTAGCACCGCGGGCAAATTAACTCTAAGCTGCCTGGTGCACAGACTGCAGTTTCTCAATATTTTTGCTTTGAAAACACCTGCAGCGCTCAGCAAAGAAGCCAACTGCACTTACGGCCCCTGCAGCTGGCAGCTGGGGTGGTATTTTGACTCAAGTAGTGCTCGCGTGCGCTGCAAAAGAGACACTGATCCAGCTCCTGTTACAGGGAATCCAGATTGTGTCCTGGGATATCACCGTGACGTGAAGAGTAACTAATAAGACACAGCCACCACCAAAAAAAAAAAAAAAAAAAAGCATCCGTTAGATAATGGACCCAAAGCGGCTTTTTTTATACGAGTGACTTCGCGTTGTGACTTGTTTGATTTTCAGGGGCTGGTGGAGAAGTAAATATTTGATGTGGTGGTGAGGAGCTCATGTGAAATGCAGAGTGTGTTGCTATTGTAATCCTCCAAATCCCACGGTAAAAATCACGTTTCTCAAATGTAACTCATTAATTGTAGTAATTGGACTTAAAGACCCACTTTCCTGCACAAAGACAGATGTTCCCTCCTGGATATTGTTAATGAGAAACCATAATGACGATTAGTAAGTTCAGTTTGTGCATCTTTTTGCCCTTTAGCTCACAAAAGCAACAGGCAGATTGTAATTCTCGCAACGAAAAGGAAACTGAGAAAATTTCCCGTCCGCGTAGCTTCGTGTTTCAAGTTCTTCAGCAGAGGTTTTACAGCAGTGACTGTTTTCCAAGGTAACACGGAATTAGCACAATAGTTGAGCCCTCTTCCCCCAAAGGATGTTAAAAAGACCAACCAGGCCTCTCAAAGAGAATCCTGGACACAGGTTGACGTGCTAAATAAACTAATTTATGCAAACGACTAGCTAATTAAATTAAAATCGCTTTGGTTTCTAATGTTCTTCAACTCAGCGGGAGGCTCGCAAGCAAAAAAAAAGAGGAAACCTTGGATCTGAGGCCGCAAGAGGTGACAATACCCATCAGGTGTAACTCTGAGAAGCCCCAGTAATGGATTTATTGTTTAAAAGTTTCATTTTCTCCGTAGGGTTATTAAACACTTCACTGGCTTGTTAGTTAGATGATATATGGCTACCAGGTGCAACGCCCAGCTACCGCCGCCTCGCCGAGGCCCACGCTGAACTCGCTGCAGTACCACCCCTGGCACTTCAGGAGCACTGAGCATCAGCACAGTCCTGCGTCAAGCCATGAAGAAGCAGGTTTCTAACTCTACACCCATTTGTGCCATACGTTATCACGATGGACACAAAGTAAAACTGATATAGCATCCATCCTCCTGAGAGCAATGCTTTGGGAGAGCTACTTGGCTTCATTGGATTTCAAGATATGTTCAATATCTGGCTTGTGTCAGCACTGGCGTGGCCAGCAGGGACAGGGAAGGGATCTGAGCCCTGGGCTCGGCACTGGGGAGGCCGCCCCTCGCTGAGGGGGTTCAGTGTTGGGCCCCTCACCCCAAAAAGGCCATTGAATGACTCGAGCGTGTCCAGAGAAGGGCAACGGAGCTGGGGCAGGGTCTGGAGCACAGGTCTGCTGGGGAGCGGCTGGGGGAACTGGGGGGGTTCAGTCTGGAGAAGAGGAGGCTGAGGGGAGACCTCCTGGCCCTCTGCAACTCCCTGCCAGGAGGGGGCAGAGAGGGGGGATGAGTCTCTGGAGCCAAGGCCCCAGCGCCAGGCCCCGAGGGAATGGCCTCAAGCTGCCCAGGGCAGGGTCAGGCTGGCTCTGAGGAAGGATTTCTGTGCAGAAGGGGTTGTTGGGCGTTGGAATGGGCTGCCCAGGGCAGGGGGGAGTCCCCGGGATCCCTGGAGGGGTTGAAGAGTCGGGCTGAGCCAGCGCTGAGGGATCTGGGGGAGTTGGGAACGGTCAGGGGGAGGGTCACGGTTGGGCTGGAGGAGCTGCAAGGGCTTTTCCAACCCGGATGATTCTGGGGTTCTGTGAAATGGGACATAAGAAGATGGACCCTGGCAGGTGAGAACAACTTATTTCGGTGAGAGGGCTCAGGATTCCTGCTGTTCCCGTTGCAGGGTTTCCAAAGGCCAGAAGCTCCAGGGAGGACAGTCAGCTGCAAACTCAGTATCAAAACCCGCTATGTCCACGCTCAATGGATCTGGGTTCTGCATCCAACCTGAAGACCAAAAACTCTTGTGTGGTTCACATGTCTCAGGCATTTTGGGTGGCGATGCAAAACAGTGACGTGGAGGAAAAAAAGAGTTAAAGTGGAGAAAATGTACTAAAAATTTGAAAGGAACAGTTTGAGGAGAGACAAGAAATCATGCTCAGTGGAGAACACTGGAGTAGAAGAGAGCTACCAGTGGAGTTCCTCAAGATCTGGATCCAGGACCAATTCTTAATATTTTGCTACAGACAATAGGTGTCTGATTATGAAATCTATTACCAGCAAGAGCTTGGAAATAGAGCTGGGGCTGGAGTTACACCAAGAGAACTGCAGGGACCTTTCTGCCGCTCGCGCAAACTTTCAGTCTTTCTCAGCAAGGAGGCTAGGCTGTGTATCACACCCCTTCAGCTGCAATTCACGTTTCGTCAGCTCTTTAAAAGTGAAGGACGAGTCTCTGCGGGTTCTTTCATCTGCCTCTTATCGTCTATGGAAAGCAGCGTCTTCCAAAGTCAGCAGAGAGGTCGAATGAATTGTCTTTCAGAAGATCTCTCTCCGCTTTGGCTGCACAGTGAGCTGATGTGACTGGGATTGAGCAGAAACCGATTCATCAGAAGTCTAAAATTAACTAGGAATGAGTCATATCTCTCAGAAGAAGGAACAAGAAATTTTGCCATAAATTCTCCTGGGTCTAACAGCAGGAAATGAGGGAAGAGAAAAGCCTGCACGCTGCTGATTTCAAGCCTACAAGTGGTTTATGGGCCTCAAAGAAGTTAACTACGAACTTGGGATGTATGAGGGAGGGAATTTTTGGCAGAAGCAAGGCCAATAGCAATGGTGTTTTAGAAAGCGTTGGGAAGATCCTATCCGGAAAGCCTGAGGACTTGCACAAAGGAAAAAAAACGAACTGTACAAAGTGTTGAGAAGGGTTTACCCCAGTGAACAAGGAGCCTGTATGATAATCTGGATATATAGAACAGAAAATGTGATAGAATCTGCTTTGCCGGTGAGACTTCTCCGAAAGATTGCGGCAATTTGTTTCCACTTGGTGGTAATGCCAGACTCAAAGGCAAGGCGAGTCTTTCCATTCCCCTCAACGAGATGTGGATCAAGCTCACACCTGGGCTCAGGAAGGACATATCTTGGCTAAACCATCAGAGAGCGACCGCAGCTATAGGAAGGAATTTTTAAAATTTTAAAAACGTTTATCATCGTTTTCAAAATGTTTCTCTTCCTAATAATCTGGCCTTGGTTGACACAACCATCACCAAACGCAATGTGTGACAGCAGGCAGGATGCTGGAGATGCTCTGGAAAGAGGATTTTGCACTAAGATGCCTTGTGTTCTATATGGGCTACTGGTTTTAAACATGCAGCCATTTTAGTCTATTAATTCCAGAGTTGGACAAAATGTTTTGTTCAATATTTAATTAATCTAAAGCTAATTTTTGCGTTGCTGCTTTAGGATTTTCAAGAAAGAAAAAAAAAAAATTTTTGGATCAGGCAAACTGAACCACAGAATCCTTCAGGTTGGAAAAGCCCCTCGGGATCATCGAGTCCAACCCTCAGCCCGACTCTACAAAGTTCTCCCCTACCCCACATCCCCCACAGCTCATCCCAACGGCCCTGAAACCCCCCCAGGGATGGGGACTCCCCCCTCCCTGGGCAGCCTGTTCCACTCTCGGACCACTCTTGCTGGGAAACATTTTCTCCTCCTGCCCAGCCTGACCCTCCCCTGGGGCAGTTTCCAGCCGTCCCCTCTTGTTGTACCACTGATTACCTGTGAAAATAGTCAAGTTTCATAAAACCAATTTAGAAACTTAAATAGAAAATTTCCGAACTGGGGATACTGATATATTTCTCTATCCAACAGCCCAACAGACAGGGCGTACATCCAAGATGTGAAGGGGATCTGCAGTTGAAGATCATCTGAAGAGGCAGATGAAAATTATCTATCTATTGGGGTGCAAACAAGCCTTTGTTTTCATAAAAACGGAGAGGATTCTTGGAGGATGAAGTGTACTGAGACGGATCCTGTATAATGAGACCATAAAAGTCGAAATAAGCTGGAAAAATTAGAAGATAATGTCAGCCTTGTAACTAAATGAGGATAATCTTTTCTGGCCCTGCATCTTACACTTTTTTTCCACAGCTTTTTCGAGCCAACAATAGAGAAAAACTTTCTGTGTCATTAAGAGCTGCTTCTAGTAATGAAGATCTGTGGGCACGGAGGAATCCGCAAGGATGCTTCCACAGAGAGACGTCATAGCTTGCAAAAGTGCAAGCAATCAGTCTGTAAAAATTAAAATGATTCAAGAATTTTGTCTGTCCCAGACGCTTCTGACAGTAAGGAGATTGGCAGCCTGAATTTCAAGGGTGGGGAAGGAGGGCTGAATAGCATTGCCAAGCCAGATGTTTTTCCCTGTTAAGTGAGGTTAAGTGTGGTATGAAGAGGTAGTTTTCTCACAAAAACCCATCAGAAGATCACTTAAAGGTTATTTGATATTTCCACCAGTAAAACCAGCACCAATTTAAGCGACTTAAAAGTTGAAACATAAAGTAGAATTGAGCTCCCTTGTAGCTCCATGGCAGGATGTTTCCGTTCCACACGTTGCTTCTCAGGGGAACAGAATATGTAACTGTAGGGAAAATATTATTTGAAGACTCAGCTGTTTTAAATTACAGGTGGGAAAAAAAAAAAAAAAATTACCGTCACGAAATTGAGTTTCTAAAAATGATTTCCGAGGTGATAATCAGTGGAGGCTTGGCTCGTTCTGCAAGGGAAATTGTTTTAGAAAAGAGGCGAGGTTTAATTTAGAAATATTTGATAGTAGAAGAAATAGAGCAAAAAGAAAAATAAAACACAAAAGAGAAAAAGGTCATTTAATCACTCTCCCCAATATGGGGCCAAGCTAGTACTGGCACTGACTGTTGGGGAGAATTTTGAAATAGCGCTGATGAACTTTACACATTTTTACGTGCTACAACTTCAAAAAAAGGTATAAAACCAGGGATTTTGGAGAGGAGACTTCCAGAAAAAAAACCCAGACCGCTCCAATATGTGGAAATATCAGATTTCATCTCTGTCTTCTCGCTTGCTCTTCATGGTTTTTAATCTATTTGCCGGAAATACTACGTGGACTAAATAAACGTTGGGGCAAAAGTGACTCGTTGGCTGCAATTGCTCAGTGATAACACACACACACCGAGTCCCAAATGACTATGGGGAAATTGCACATGCAGTGGAAATAAGTTTGATTTCGTTGCTTATAAACCACAGGGAGATAGAATGGCCCATCGTTAAATCTTTCTATGGATTTACAGTATAATTATCCCGATATTTTTTTTTTTTAATTGAATGCTTTGATCGCTGCCTTGTATTGAAACAGATCATTTATATCAAAGGGGAATCAGTTCATTTCTCCAGACGAGCACCTAAATCCACACTTCACTTTACACCTTCCTGTAGTCCCGTTGATTTTAATGAGAAAATTCAGGTGCCTCACGTTATCTACACGCTAATTAAACTTCACTGGACTGGGGACAGATTTCTCTTATAGACAGGACTGACCCTTTCGGGACACTTCTGTGTCACTGTATCACTCAGCTGAACGCAGAAAGTTTATTTTCATAAAAAGAAACGTTGAAGGAAAAAAAAAAAAACCAACCCAAACAACACTTCAAAATGGAAGGGAGGTAAAAGCTTATGAAATGAAAGAATAATTTTCCTTTGAATCTGGGAGTTCCTAGTGCAGAAAGCTAGGATTTCAGAATAAAAGCTTCAAGAATGAATCATTCCCATATTTTCAGTGAATTTATAGACTTTGCTTACTGCAGACTGTGATGAAGAGAAGTCCATAATCTCATTTACACTCATAATTAAAATAATAATAAAAAAAACACAACAAAAAAACCCTACGCCAGATTTTTATGATGTAGATTTTTACACTCTATTAACAAAAGAGTTCTCGGTTAGCTTTAAATTCAATGACTGAATTCAAATTAGAAGCAACAGTTTTAGGTTTTCATTTGTATTTTATATTCGTATTTTATATTGGCGCTGGGATTTTTTTAGTGCGAATGGTAAACTTCCCCCTACCCCCTCAAAAAAAAAAAAAAGAAAAAGACACAGAATTTGGTTGTAGATTTAATGAATGAGTGAATTGACTTTTCGGAATTAAATGCACACAAATTCACCCCCTGCTTTGCATGAGAAGGGATTAAACCCTCTAAAAAACGGAGTGAACGGAACTTCAATGCTGAAGTCTGGCACCAGAGGGTTCTAAGTTCCTGTCTCCAAAATTTTGCCTAATTTCCACCCCAAAGTCTTTTTCTTGGAATTTCCATTCTCTAAACATTTCACCTGAGGTCAGACACTTGTGTAATTGTACCGACACTCCTGTGAGGAGCAGCCTGTGATCAGCACGACTGAAAATTCTTTCTATATTCTTTCTATATTCATTCTTCAGGATCACTGGAATTTCAGCATCTACTGAGGCCTCAAACTGTTGCTATTTAAGATAATTATGGCCCAGCAGTCTCCGCTTAATACCAATATACCCCCTTTTTTCCCCCTTTTTTTTTTTTTTTTCCCTCTTGAGTTCATCCCTTATTTTGTTAACTCGTGGTTTTAACACTGGCTTTGCAAACCTTCAGTCTTATCTTGGTTTTCTGGTTCTTTTCTTACAAGAGCTATAGGAAAAAAAAAAAAAAAAAAAAAAGAAGCAGCACAAAAAACACCTGACAGAGCTCATTTTTTTATCAGACTTTCTTATCCCATTTGGTAATGAAAAGAGTGGGGAGGGTCAGCCTGGATATGGGAGGATTTGTATTAATGTCCAGGCAATATCCAGCTGCTGCTTTCTACAGAGGGATGTTGACTGCCCGATTTTTTTCACCTCACTCTCTGCTTTTACTCCCCAAACCTTGAAAATACAAGATTTTTTTTTTTTTTAATTTTATTTTTTTTTTCCAAAGAGTTTAAAAGAAATCAATCTGGAGCAGTTAATCTGCAGTGCAACCCTTCCCCTGCACTCCCAGCCCAGCCAGTTTGGGGCATGACAGCTTGGCAGAAGGAAGGAAAATCAAGCTCAGTTTTGCTGTATAATAAAGTATTTTTAAGCTCTGGGGTGTCACTCGGAGGAATATGGAGAAGACGACGATTTGGATTTTTTTTGGTGGAGTATCGATAGAAAAAATTCATTTTTACAGCCTCACAAAGATACAGGAGCCTGAAAAAGGCTGAAGTTTTAGAACTGTGCCACAATATAAAAACCACCACTTCACAGGCGGTGTTTTCTATCACCTCACACTTGCTTCTGTAGAAGAAAAATGACCTCCTAATTCAGGTTCATTTAAAGTGCAGCTGATCATCAAGACCTAAAAGGAATTTTCATTTGCGAGGGTAAAAAAAAAAAAAAAAAAAAAAAAATCTTTCCTGTCCATTTGTGGAATTTATGTCAGATCTATAATGCAATAAGCTCAATACTCCATCAAACATTTTCTATTTAACCTGAAAGGGGCCTAAGTCAAATCACTTATATGCCTATGTGTATGATTTGCAAAGAGGAGCCTCAGTGGGGATTGGAAATACCGTGGAGCGATTTTCACGCCTTCAGAATAAGTATGAGGGACCTCGAGTGCTCGATCACAAAGCAGTGATGAAAAGGTGAGATCTCCTATAAAATATCAACGGGAAGGGCTTAATGTGAAGAGTCCAGATTTACTGGGCTCAGGAAAAAAAAAAAAAAAAAAAAAAAAGGAAGAAAAGGAAGAAAAATGGCAGAATTAGCTCCGGATTAGGCTGATGTCATGACCCAAAACCAGAAGCACAGCCTTTTAAATATTTTTTCATGGCACAATCCCTCCACAACTGAATAAATGGTCTCTGTATGTCTTTTTTATGAACCATATGATCGAGTTTAACAGCTAATTATAATGCCACTACAGAGATATACTGAAGAGATAAAATATTAGAGGAGATCCCTCCTTTTAGCATCAGGTCAATCAAAGCCAAGAAAAAGCCCGGCGCTCGTCTATTCTCTGGGCAAGATCCAAAAAATTAATTCTGTTACGAATACAGCATGAGGGCCAGTGTTAGACCCCAACTCCAGGACTATCGTCTGAATATAAAAATATGCAAATACTTATGGAGCTTCAGCAGGAGGTTGGTGATGGGGCTGGTTGAGGATTGGAGGACAGCGCTAGCCAGGCATTTCCATAGGGGCTAGTCATTAAAAGGAGATATAAAACCCACAGGGCTGAAGGGTGGGGAGTCTGCAAACCAGAAATGAAGAGATTCCAAGGGAAATCGCCACTGAACTTCGGGTTTTTGCTTTTTAAAGTCTTTGCTGAAAACCTCTGGGTCAATCTCTACAGTTCTCTGCTGCTTTCTCCCCTTCTGAGTTCTGCAGGGTCGGTCCGTTAGTTATGTATGGTGTGAGGGGGTGAGACACCTGATTGGCGTGGATTTAAAAAGCAGGACAGCAAAGCAAAGAGTGGTTTAAGTGGTTTAAGTGATGATGAGCCCATTACTTATTGCCCTATTACTTTATTCCACACACGACGTAAAAACGTCTTGAGTTTAAGAAAAATGTAATGCAAGATTAATTGATTTTTGCCTATCAGGTTCAGGAAATTAGCGGTTATTCCAACGGTGGAATTGCTAAGAGCTTTTTAAATCTGCGACGTCCCTAAGTGGGGTTTAATTAGCAGAGGTGGCCCATAAGATGTCTCGGTTGGCCTGTGGAGAGCTTGGCCACCCTTGCTCTGCCAGTGAGGATGAGGGAGGAGGGACTGCGCAGGGACGTGTCAGTCATCGTTTCTAGGAGGTTTGTTCAACCAGAGAACACATCACGAGCTTTGTAAAGTCACAAATGTCTTCAACATTTCCCTTTCCAGGGTATCTAACAACGGCTGAGATACCATGCTCATGGGTTAGTATTAAACACCGGTGAAATGAAACGCTCTTCCTCGACATCTCTTTTTTCAATTCTTTCTCTTTCCACTCCTATTTTAAGTGAAAAGAAGCAAGATTTGGCTTCCAGAGGAGCAGGATTCAGGAGAAGGGTACCGAAAGAGCAACCTAGTTTTGAGGGATCACGTGCAGGACCAGGATCAGTTCTGCACAGCCCACTGCCCGGAGGCACAAAGAGAAGTTCATATTTACACAGGAAACCTTGCCACGAGAAATTGGTAAAGGAGACAACATCCATCCGGCTAATGACTCTGAGGACAAGTACATTGAGAAACGCACGAGAAACTCTGCGGAGTGACAAATAAATAGCCCCCGACAGCACAAAATGGCCAGAGGCAGAGCAGCAATGAAGTTATACACAATTTTAAAAAAAAAGTAAAAAAAAAAAAAAATCACGGTTTCAATATAACAGCGAATATAATATTTTGAATGTCATATATAACCCAGCAACATGCTTCCATCCGTGTGTCAGTCTGGAAAAAACAGATTTTTTTTTCACTACTTTAACATTTCTTGTATTTATTCCCATTGCTTTAGGGGAGATTATCGCCACAAACGTCCACTTCTTAATTTTTACCTAATAACAGAGTTCTACACATCATTTGTAGGAAACATTGCGTCTGCTTACGGGAGATTACTTTAAAAAAAAAAAAAACAGGCAATTTTATTTTTCAGGACGTTGGGATTCTTTATGAAGATAAGTAACATGCCCCAACTTCATCTCTCTTTACTGCTCCTCCTAATTATAATGGTTAAAATGCAAACTCTGCTTGACTCGGAGAACAAATAGTCCTTTTGAGGTCACCAGGCTTACTCACTGGAGTAAGACGAGTAGAATTGGATCTTCCTAAAGTAAAATGCAGTACTACATAAAGATGAATGGACTCTGTTATATAGAAAAAATAATTCAGCGGCGCTATTTGGCAAAAGCAGTTCTTCAATAAATAAGGATTTATCTACTTCTGTCTGCTGTCAGAAACTGGATTACTTGCTGATGGATAGCAGGTGCTTCCAGTAAAAACGCAGAGATGTTTTGGTAGCTTGTTTGTTGCAAACATCGACCTAACATATGCTGGATGGCACGAAAGCTCTGCTCGGAAAACAGCATCAGAATCGAAAAAGAGTAAAGCTGAAATCTCAAAGGTTGTCTGAGCCAAACTGGAGATTATCCAAGCTAAAGGAGTAGGGCAAACAGTTAAAATGAGATACCACTCTGCAACCCTTTTTTTTTTTTTTTTTTTTTTTACAAAAAAACCCCTCTTATTTTATTTTATTTTTTTTTTCTCTTTAACAGCACTCGTATTTAGGGTTACCAAGGCAAACAGTGTTACTCAAACGACACCGCTTCACGCGAACATCAACTCGAGCGCCGGGTCTACTTTATGCTATCAGACATATCACACAAATGTTCTCATTTGATCCAAGGGTGGATTTTTCAACCAGCTCTCTAGAAATGCTGCTGCTCTGGAAACAAACCCAGAAAAGAGCCTGAGAGGCACCGTTTCCTCTTACTCCGACATGCCCCCCGCCCATGACCCAACGTTTCGCTACAGCCTTACACAGCCTGAAACCACCCCACAGCTTCATTCAACAGCAGCACTATTCTAAAGCCTTTTTTTTTTTTTTTTTTTTAATTAAATATATAATCATTTTCTTTCTCTTGCTTGCACGCTCGCTATTTAATTTTTAAGTAGTTTGCACACTGGAGTGGATTGCAGTCAGTCATTTTCCAGCATACATAAATAGTCCTTTCATTAGCAAAAAGCCAAGCCTTGAAAGAAGACTCAAGAGTTTGGCACTGGTTCAAGTTACTGTAGCATAACAGGAGACTGGAAACAAGACCAAGTGATTAATTTGGCATCTCATTTAATTCATTTTTATCACTTACTTGTTAACTCTGATTTTAAGCTATTGCCTTGTCCTGAAATTTTTATTCCGGATTGTCAGAATGAAATACTGGATTATTATCATAAAACTCTCTATATATACCCAGTTTCCACTCTGTGTGCACTTAGAGATATTTCTTCAAGGTACAGGACAGCCTTGTGCTCTCTATTTTCTCACGAATTGCAAGTCAGTGCTTCAGGCGAGTTGTACCGGAGTCGGTTCCCCCGTCCCTCTTACCTGTTTGAGACAGAAGTGGTGTATAAGGGACTTTCGGTTCTATTGCACTCATGGGTGGAGGTAGCAAGGGGTTGGCAAAGCTGCGGAGAGGGTGAGTAGGGCGGACGCAGGCCGTGGGGATGGTTCTGCTCGGGGCATCCTCGGTGTTGGGGTGCTCAGGCTGCGTCTGTGGCAGCAAGGATGGCTGCTGTGGTGCTGGTCCTTCGTTAACAGCTGCAGGAGGAGAGTCAAAAAAAAAAAAAAAAAAAGGATACCAACAGACTATTATTGATGTATTTTTTATGTTGCATTTTCTACTTTTATGGTCATTTTCAACAGAAGGGACAGCATTAGATTCCACCCTCCAACAAAGTGCAGGAAATGTGCGAACGGTTCCATCAAAAGTTATTGGCAGATGAATTAAGGAGAAGATGTTGCTCAGAGGGGCCATTTGAAGCTCAAAACATCTTCCTTTAAAAAAAACCAAAAAACCAAAAAACAAAAAAACCCCCAAACAAACCAAAAAAACCCCAAGCGTGATATTTTTATCTCCTTCTCTTTCCTCTCTATGTGCTTTTAAATATTAAAACCCAATAAACACGTTCATGCATCACGTGGAGGTTGAAACAAGGTATGGCTATGGAAACTCGTTACATTCAGCATGACGGTGCAGTTCCAGTCATGGTGGAGAAAAGCTGGAGACAAAGAAAAAAACTGAATTAATTTCCCCAGAACCAATCACCGATGTTGTTTTCCCTTGAGACAGCTGTAACATTTAGTGTGCCAAAGCAGTAGGCTGCTGGTTTATTAGCCTATATTCAGAGTCAATTTTTCAGAGATTTAAATGTTCCGTGTCAACCTTCTAATATAAAAGACAGCTTCCCTACGTTTGGCCGTGTTGTTTAAAAGAAGTTTTCAGTATCAACCTTTGTCATGGACTTCCCATGCCAGAAAACAGAAGCAAAGAGCTGAAATATTAATGAAAACAAAGGCTGAGACAAACAGAAAAAACCCTCCATTTCCACAGCCCTCTAGAAACTCATGTTGTAGGCAAGCTCTAAATTAAAGCCTGATTTATGGTTGTATAGGAGTTTTCAGGATGTTATACGGTCCCCAGTGTTGTCGAACATCCCCTCGAATGCAGAAAAAAAAAAAAAAAAAAAAAAAAAGATGATTTGTGAAACTGTCTTAAAACGGATTAGATGCAAAATTTTCTACTTGGCGTAGTCTAAAATCAAGAGTCTCTTCTACGGAGCGTGTGGAGGGAAGACGTTGCGTAGGAGGAGGGAAGGAAGAAGACAACAAGAGGTGGGATGTACACTCGCACATCCCGATGGCATTGCCCAGATTTATGGTGCTGCTCTTCACCTCCCACTGCCTCTCTTGAAGAGAAACTCCCTGCTGGTGTTTACACCGGGAAACGCTGCAGCACCACATTACTCAGGCTTGAAGAAGTTGAAGCAAATAAACGAAGAGCGAAAAGAAAAAAAAAAAAAAAGAACTGCAAAGAAACCAGATTATTTTGTTCTTGTGAGGGAACCGGATTTGGAACAAACGCAAATCTCTTCCTGACCACTACGCTTACCGCGACAAGGCCAACTAATTAAGAATTAATTACAAGGAGGACTCAGAAGGGTAAATCCACTGCGGTGCTTTATGGATGGCAGCAAGAAGTTCATTTCCCCGCCCCACCGGAAGGAGCCCGCCACTTCTGTTTTGTTCAGGAGAAGAATAAGTGAATTGAACTGGCAACGCCATCTTTTATCTTCTTTTTCCAAATCCTGACGGTTCCCCAGAGCTCAGGTCCGTGGCCTCTCCCTGCTCCTGCCCCACTGCTCCGAGGAGCAGCCCCGGAGCAAGTTCTCCTCTTGGGTAGGGTGCCCACAAAGCCTGACATTATTTGCAAGCAGAACAGTGGAAAGAAGCAAACTGGTTCGCGAAGAGCCTGATCACAACAGGAATTGACTTAATTTGAGGATGTTGGTGTTGTCCAGTGTCTCCACGGTATCTGCGCCAGCCAAGATGGCCTCACAGCACAACACTTAATCAAGCAGGAAACAAAAACCTGGGAAAAACTCAACCTTTTACGGAAGAAAACAACCTTCCTGACATATAGATATCAGACTTAGTTATTATACTGGGACCCAAAATGCTCCAGAGGATCTGGTTTCTTTCAAAGCCTGCTGCAACAACCAGAACTCATTGTGCAAATAACATGCAATTACACAGCCAAGTCAAATCTCAAGGCATTTTATAATAATTAATGTCAAAGTATATAAGTAATTACAACCTACTAAGTGGCAAAACAATTTTTGAAAAATGGAAATGAGGATTTCTCCTCATTTCCACAGGCCTATTGCTTGTTCCTATGGCAATACCGCAGACATCCCTGGCAAAATTGCACACTGCGGATAGGAAACCAGCTACAGGATCAGACCAAGGTCAAAATCATCTACGGTTTGTAAAGTTTGCTCTTCTGTGGCTCATTTTCCTTGTTTTCACCTTCAAGGTTTTTTGTGTTAGCATGCCATTGCCCTAGCTCTGGTTTTCCATTTCCTTCCTCGCTCAGCAGACCCCTCTCTTTTCTTCTCCAAGGACTAAAATTCTCCTTAAGGAGGCCGGAGGTACTGAGGTGATTTGTAACAGGGTAGAGCAGGAATGAGAATTTACAGCTTTTTCCACTCTTACTCGCTGCCTACGCATTTAATAAGGTGTTACAGCGTGTTGCTGCTCTAGGCTACCACGGGGCGTTGGACTCTTCTCTCCCTTCACCCTGTCCTAGTCAAGGAAGATGTAAAATAGCATGTGAGTGTCACAGAGATACACAACTGAGGTTACAATGGAGCAAATCCGTGGTGGGGTCTGGCTCGAAGTAAAAAAATAAAGCCTCTTGTCTATGCCCTCAGCCTCAAAACGTCTTTCAACACGTTGGTCAAAGTCTGAACTTCCTCTGGAGCCCAAGGGCTCCTCTGAGTTCCTCTGGAGCCCAACACTTTTCATTGTGACCTTAAGGATGGTTCTTTTGAGAGGCTCTTGACTTCTTTGGAGAAATAAGAAAAACAGACACTTCCTGCTCCTCGCCATCAAATACCTTCTTGGTATTTTCTGCAGCGGGGCTCTCGGATAACAAAGCTTTATCAGCTAGCATCAGCATAACGGTCTCAGCATTAAAAGTCTATTAAATGACTGCTTTACTGTACGGCTAGGTTTTCTCTTAAAGATTTAGTTGTAAAATCCGGAGACCTACACAGCCATTATTCCATAAAAGAGTTCAGGTTATCCTCGAGCTATTACCGAAGAGAAAGGTGTGATGGCTCTATTAAAATGAGAAGCTAGAGTTGAGATTTAAATACTGAAGGTAGGTAGTCTAATGAAGGTGCTTCATGCTTGAGAAGACTTTTTCTTTTTTTTTTTTTTTTTTTTTTTCCTAAAATAAGACGTGCATGCTTGCAAACATAATGAGAACCATCCATTTGCAAGTCCCTGCAGGAGGATTGTTTATCTGAAGGATGGGTGAAGATGAACGTATCGCTACTGCTGCCTCCATCACCTACATCAATCCCCTGCCTAGCAGCCAGAGATTTCCCGTCATACACCTCAGCAGAAGTGCCCAAGAATTCTGATTATTTCCACCGATCCAATTATCACCTTTTTTTTTTTTTTTTTTTTTAATAGAAAGTAGACTCCCAGTTGACCTTTAAGATGAAGCTGCATTCTAGTTGTGATCTTTCGCTCTTGAATATAGGAAAATATTTTGCTATACATGATTCTAAAGCCCAGCAAAACCAATTAGGGTCTCATTGCTTTGGAGAAACCTTGGCTAAAACCCTACTTGCATTCCTTTCATACGTGAGGAAGACTGAGAATAATCTTGCTTTGAATTCCAGTGGCCATGGACACCGAGCAGCTGAATAAATATCGTGGACAGAGTCCTTTGGTCTTCCCTTTGGTTTTGCATAGTTGTTGGCTGGTACAATGCTGTTAAGCAATTAATTTAGGTCTCTGAACGTATTTGTACATTGTGTACTTTCTACTCTAAGAAGTAACACTGGAAATGTTCCCCTTTGGGTTTGTAGCTATTGGCTCTGCCGCAGTCTGAGGTACTGAAAAAGTCAATGCAGGTTGAAAACAAAATGTAATAATTATTCAAAGTACGTGGTGGTGGACGGGGACTTAAAATGACTGAACTTTATTCCTTATCTACTAATGACTTTATATATTTGAATTTACGCAGGTCGTAAATATCACGTGGCCAAGACTATACACCCGCACGATGCTAACAATGCCTCCATTCCTGTTGGGATCTTTGGATGATATGGTAGCACAAGCATTAATATTTTTTTTTTAGCATTTTATTGTCAGGTTACTCCTCTCATCCAATTTTACGTACATCCCAAAGAATATTTTTGGAGGAATACTTTTCTAAAAAATTGCTAATCTAAAGCTGAAAGATGGGAAAGCGGCAGAACCATTTTTAAATCCTATGGGGTTAAATCCAAAGAATTATTTACTGGGAAAAAAAAAAAAACCCAAACAACCCCAAAACACAGCAAATTGCTTTGCTGATGATTCCATTTCTAGAGGAGCACAGAGGAAGTGAGAGGCTAAGCAACTCCAGTACAGTTCTCATCCCACTTCTGTGAGATGTTTCAACCCCCGCTGAACCCAAACCGGACTGTTGAATAAAAATTAGAATTTACACAAAGTCCAGAATGCAACTTCACTGGTAGAAGGGATTTAAGGTGGATGAGCTCACCGCAGAGCCAGCTCCAAAAGGAAATGTGCTCAGGAAATATTTCCTTTAGTGCCTCTCACTTTAACAGATTAGTGTATGTAGTTATCTCCATTCCATAATGCTTTTCTGTGACTATCTCAAGCTATTAATATAACTGTTGTTTTATTGGTCTGGTTTACCCAGTTTTCAATCTTTTTAATACTAGAAAAATAATCTTTCTTCTTAAAAAGACATACTTTCTAAACGTGCCCAAGTTTTCACCATGTGGAGTGTTAGGGCGATACACCGATGCCTCTAAAAATGGTGCTGTTAGACCAGTTGTAGCGTTCAGGGTGAGCCAGACAAAAAGTGCTCTGCCTCCTGTAAAAGTGTGATTAGGATGGGACCAGAACACAGATCTGCTCATGCTGACCTGTGTGTGGATGGGACAGGATGGGGCTGGGGCCACCTCAGGATCTCCCAGGTGGGAGAAGGTTTTCATCCAGCTCTCGTCTTTCCCTACTGGAGACTGTGGTAGTTTAGCATCTCCAGTAGTTGCGGTAGAGGAAAAAACAAGAGCATCTTCTCTCTTCGGAGAAATACAAATTGGAAGGAGCCTTAAAGATTATCTTGTTCCAACCCCCTGCCCCAGGCAGGGCCACCTTCCACCAGCCCAGGTTGCCCAAAGCCCCGTCCAACCTGGCCTTGAACCCTGCCAGGGAGGGGGCAGCCACAGCTTCTCTGGGCAGCCTGTGCCAGGGCCTCACCCCCCTCACAGGGAACAATTTCTGCCTTAGGTCTGATCTAAATCTCCTCTCTTTCAGCTTAAAGCCATTGCCCCTCGTGTTATCCCTACATGCCCCTCCTTCTGGAACACATGACAAATTAGGCATGTCACCATCTTCTCCTAGCTGCCTTGATAAAATTCTAAGCAGAGGGTGTGACAGAGCTCTGGAGTAGAAGGCAAGCCATGGGAAGGATTGCTGACCAGACAACAGGCATTTTATTATAGCTGAGAGATGTTCTCTATCTGGAAAAAAAGTTATAATTAACCGTTGGATTTTATGGCTGGTAGTCAAATAGGTAAGACGGTTTATTATTCCAGCTCTAGCTGGGGCCTGACTCTCCATTTTTTTCCATTTCCTCTTCAGTAGAACATCTGTCCTAAAGACACGTTGCAGCCACTCTAATTTTTGAGTCAATGAAAAAGGCCTTCAGAACCAGAAGGAAGTGTTCGAGCCCTGCCTGTACGGCAGGATGCCGAGCAACGCCCCCGCTAATAGCACGGTGTCTGATTTATTCAGGGATTGCTACTTCTTGATCAATAGGATGCTCGGTCATGCAGGACCTCAGGTAGGCTCTTGTCTCAGAGGAATTATTGCTGGCTCTTTCTTTCTCAGACACAGCTGCAATTGCTCAAGTATCAAGTGCATTTTTCATCCCCGAGGGGTAAAACACACACACACAAAAAAAGCTTTACGTATTGTCTTCAACCGCAAGTTGCTCGCAACCGTGTGATCGTATGAAGGAAATAGCCCCCCAAATAAACAAACTCCGAGTGTTAAGAGTAATTTTGTTGATCGATCCCCATTCTCTGCTGCAGCGGGGTGGTCGGTGAGGCAGTGAGGGGGTGAGCCAATGAGGAAGCAGCTGCTTTTTGGTCGGATGCGTTGGAGATTGACCGCTCTTCCAGACAGACTGACATTGCCAGCGCTGGCATCAACAGCACCGGTGCTGAGAAAAGCTTCAGGCATCACGTTAGAAATATACTTTTATATCCCTTCATCCCTCCTCGGTCTGAAAAGTAATGAACACTGCCGTTATATAAACCCAGCAAACTGCTTGGCTGGTTCTGACAGTGTCAAGTGCCACTAGAAAACAAACACTATTTCCAACGTCCTTGTCTGTGCCTTCGCTTCGCTGCCGTGGTGGTGAAAATGGAAGGCACAGCGAAGGGAGAGAATGATTTCATTTGGAGGCATTTTCTATGAGCTGGGAGCTTTGGAAGTCAATAGCCTCCACCAGAGAGCACGAGGTTGTAACAGGTCGTCGTTGCACATTGTAACGGGCTTAGATAAATCTCAAAACCCCGTGCAGTCTTGATTACCCTCAATAATCTGAACTAGCCGTTAGGCAAACAAGGCTACATCCACTGCTTTTGAATTATTTAATGGGAAATTTCCCCAATTATCTGAAATCTTCAGTGCCTGAGTTTTTTCAAGGCCCATCAGGTCTTCTGAATAATTAAAGCTCGTTTGTACTCGAGCTTCTTGCGGAAAACTTTTGTGTATTAGCAATCTTCTGTTCAAGTCGCAAACATGCCACACTTGAAAGGCTTGGGCAAACCCGTACCGTTGTATACAGATCTCCCCCCAGATCCAACGGGATTTCAGAGACATTCCTCTGTTTGAAAACCTCACCTCCACACTACTACAGGTGTAAGGTGAGTGGCTGAAGCTGAATGCACCAGGGATGTGGGATTTCGAGAAGGGGCGTCCCAGCCACCGCTCCGTTGAGATTATTGAATAATTTCTAGCCTCACTAAAAAATTGGGCGTATTTCTATGGAATTGACTTGTAGGGTTTTGGAGACATTTTGAGAAAATCAATGGGACTAGAGAGGATTTCTCCCAATCCACACCGGAATCTATGTTCGATTGGCTAACAAAGCTGCTTGGATTGGAAAACAAATGAATCCACCCAGCCGCTTGCACCCCCGGAGGCATCACCAAAACTTGAGAAACCTCCCGCACTTTCACAGCTGGACTTTGGATCTGAGGACTGAAGGTGCTCAGGTCCTTTATCAGCAGATCGAGATGATGATGCCTGAGCAAAAAATTCAATCTTCAGGTTTGTTTTTTTTTCGCTTCTACCTCCGTGATGAGGCGCACGATAGAGACTTCTATTTTTACTCCCCAACATCTAATGTATGTCAAGCAAGAAACTGAATCTACTTTGTTTCCGTGCGTTGCATCTGCGGTGGGTTTGGTATTAATTTAAGCAGCAGATCAAAACCTGATTATGCAAGCGAGGCCCTCTGGAGAGAAAATTGCCATCTAGCTTTGAAAGGAACTCAGCAACCACACTGAAGAGAGGGGAAATGGTGTTAGGGGGATGACTGGAACACCTGAACCCACCTTTTACCTACAACCCCACCACTGGATTTCAATCACCGGTCCCCGAGGATCTGTCTGAAGTGACTGAAAGCAACAATCAAATAGGAGGAAAAATCAGTCATTTCAAGATGAGCTCCCCGTGGACCAGCAGCACAGACTCTCTGCGATGTGATAAAAAAAAAAAATAAAAATCAGGTGTAGCAGATTGACATTAATCTGTCAATAATTCAGATTTGATATGCAGTAGAGTTAAGGGAGAACGATAGGAAAATATGAGCCCTCCAACTCTAATTAATATGCCAGAGCACGCTCGTTAGGCTCGAACAAAGAACAGATGGCTGCTGGTGCAGCAGAGGCTTCCGAGGAAGTTGTGAAGGTGAGGCTGGGGGCTCGTGCTGCGTGTGTGTGCTTCCCCCTGATCGTGGTGAGGTGAGGAGGAGTGACAGAATCACACAAACCACCAATCTATTACTGCAGAGGAACAAATGGGAAGTAGAGAGCTCGCTCCAGCAAACAGACCAGGGGTGCAAGACGGGCTAATGCTATTCACATGTAGGAAAGGATCTTGGAAAGGGAGAAAAATATCTTTTTTTTTTTTTTTTTTCTTTTCTCTATCCTCTACGCCCGTTACAATCGAATCAAGAAACAATTGGCTTAAATTTTAGCGAGTTGGATATTAAAGGAAATGTTTCTAGACGCGAGGGCAGCTAAGCCTGGGAAGACACTGTGTGGAGAGGTCGTGTAAGTGCTATCACGGATGATTTTCATGAGTGATGATACGAGATTCTGCCTGAAGAAGAGCCCTTGAAGCCTGCATTTTTTTTTTATTTTTTTTTTTTTTCTGGGAAGATCCTTATGAATAAAGCAAAGGAAATTAAAGTGCAGTGAAATGCCTGACTAGACCTGCAGAAAAGACAGGATTGGATTAGAGCTGCCGTGACTTTTAACTTTAAGGCATTCAGTACAGATTGGAAATTGCAACTGGAGCTGCTGGTGGAGAACAGCCAGTTGCTGTTACCAGACTTCCCCTGGCTCCCCCAAAACCAGCATTGTTTTTGTTGGCTAGAATTTAATGCCAGAAAGCAACTCATTTCCAAGCATTTTAACAGCAAAAAGAGCAGAAGAAAAGCACTGTACTGACTTCTTCCTGCTCCAAAGGTCCTGTCCACAGAGAGGGTCGGGAACGGCACCGGCCGAAGGGTGAACTGTGGGTGCGGGTACCCGCAGGTCGGGGACGGCAGGATCCCGGGGTACTGGGCACTTTCGAGTGTTGGCACTGGAATGGCACTGACCACAGCTAAAAGGAAAGAAGAAGAGAGAGATTAAATGAGCGGGTTTGGAATATTAAAAAAAAAAAAAAAAAAAAAAGTCCTTAGAGGGTCAATAGGGAGCCAGAAACAGCGATATTTCCATAGCAAAGTACCCAAACGCTTGGTGTAAAACATTCCTCTGCCCCCAGAATCCACCTCTGTCCACAGAAATACGCCTCTTTGGATGATTGCAGGTGCACTCTGCCATTACTTATCTGTAAAATGAAACAGCTTTTTGTCTGTGTTCCAACTATACAGCCACATTTTGAGCGGTGCCTTATATCCCCTGACAAATAAATGAGAAGGAATGGCTGGGGCAATTGTTTCAGTTGTCTAAGTCCAGGTCCCTGGTGCCATTTCTGATGCCTTAGGAGAGCCTGTGGCCCTCAGGTGCTGCTCTGGGGGTCATGTGGGCTCTTCAAACTCTTCCATCACCTCTGCCAGCTTCACCCCAACATCCCTGACACCCTCAGATGTCCTCAGCGTCACAGGACCCCCGTGTTTACCCATCAGCTGAGGTTGGCTGGGTGTCATTCCTCACTCAGGAATGCCCAAGCTTCTAAGGAAGGGGGGGTGAGCTGTGCCAGCAAAGCACTAGTCTGAAGTTGAAGTCGAGTTCTTAAGCTGAATTTAAGCTTTGATTTGAAAACCAGCGTCACAGCGTGATGAATTCGGGCTTTCCCGTGAGTTACTGCCTTTATTTTCCACAAAGAGTGGGTGGGAATAACGCTATACAAATCGTAAATGTCTTTGTAGCTTTCAGGAAAACAAAAAATTTAGAAACTCTCATTAAAGTTTTGCCCAGCTAAACAGTAAGCATTGAGGATAAGCTTTGGCTTACCTAGCACCTTTCACCCACGAATTGCAAACGACGCTGTAAACTTTAAGATAGTCATTGCAACTACTTCTACCTCCTACTACATCCATTACACAGTGGTGAAACGGGCTACCTGCCCGAGGTCACACCAGAAGTCATGGCAGCGCCAAGGCTTTACGAGGGTATTTTTGAGCGCATGGCTTTCCACGAGACAAGGCTGCGCTTCCCGAGGTAACGGGCAAGTGTGGAGATGAAGAAAACTCAAGAAAAAAATGTTAACCTGGGTGATTTGAGCTTCAGAGTTGTCTGGGTTCAATTCACCCACTCTCAGAAGAGAATTTCTCCTCTTCAGGCGTCTGTGTAAGACATTTTTATTGACAATATTTATAACATTGCCGTTCCAGTGAAAAATATCACTCTTGATTGAATCCTGTTAAAAATCAACTTGTTTTTCAAAGTCCATTTCTCCATTTCTTTTTAGGGTGTTGATACCGAGTGCTTTCGTTTTGAAAATAAGACAGGATTACTATTCATTGCAGTATTCTATTGTAGAGAAGCCAGAGAAGAGGTAACATCAAACATTTTCAGCAAATCTTTGCTATTTCAAGATGAGACGACAACAAATCTGTTCTGTCATAGCCTGTCAGCAATTGAATTTGCACTTAATATTGATATAGTAAGACACTGAAGGCAGAAATTCCCCGACCAAATCATGGAGCTCCCTAAACACTGGTCTACATTTAAAATGTACTGTATCATGGGGAAAAAAAAAAAAAAAAAAAAAAAGCAGCACCCGAGAACAGCTTACAGAAATGACAAAGTAGGACAGTTTGAATTGTATTCAAGCACTCCAGAGGCTGCCAAAGCAACTGAGTCGATGTGTTCATATTTCCCTGAGGAAAAAAAAAAAAAAAAAGAAAGAAAGAAAAAAAAGAATTGTGATTTTCTGCCATTTTAGAGAGGGGGATAAACAGGAAAAAAAAAAAAAAATTCTCCCCACAAATCGTAGCAGAAATTGGATTTATTCTGCGAGCGTTTTTCTTTTCGTCTTCAGTCAGGAAAGATTACAAAGAGAAAACAGGGGAATTACAGGTACAATACTTGAATGTGATACCCTGCAAAGATTTTCTCAATAATTTTTCTCTGTAAATACTCCTCTCCATATAACAGCCTCGGTGGTTGTGGCTGCCTGTGTTCCAGCAGCATTAGAGTCGTCAAAAAGATCACAAAAATCTTATCAAATTTCTCCGGTTTATGCTCCTTCCACTTCACTAACCAAAGGTGCATTATGGAGTAGATTTGTTCTCAATGACTGCAAATACTGATTACGGAGAAGAGCGTGAATCCTTCCAGATTTGGTATTTTACAACTAATTGTATGTGTTTTTCACTTCAGAATTACAATGTTGCTTCTTCAATCTATTTAATCGCTCACTGCTGACGATTTCTTTCAGTATCAGGCAAACGGAGAGAAACTAATTAAAGTATCTAATCTGACAAAGCCTCAATTTTATCTTCCAGGGGAAAAAAAAAAAACACCAAAAAACACAAAACCAAAACATATCCAACGTAACTCAGCCTGCACAAATAGGACTTTTATAAATCTGAGTTTAATTATTTGCAAACAATCATGATATGCTGTCGCTGTAGATTAGATTGAAGCGGTTGTAAATATAAATAGAAAAGAGGACATCACTCCTCAAAGTGCATCATACGGCTGAAAAAAATGGATAAATTTAAGAGCACTTTTATCTTTCAGCTGTAGAACAATGTTGACTTGACTTTTGCTTAACTAACGCTGCTACTGACCCATCGTAATCACAATTGATTTGGGTCTGATTTTGCTTACACCACTCCAAGTCTATTCATTTTCTTGTTTCATTTTCTTGGACTGTTGCTCTCTTTTGACCCAGGCCCAGCTAGGAGAAATCCCACTAAAAAAAAAAAAAAAAAAAAAGGAAAATTGCCCAGTTGTGAGATTATTGTGGTTACAAGATGGGAATATTTCCCAGGACACGGCCAGCTGGTGTAAGAGCTTCCTCTGCCTCAACTCAGAGTCTTTTCTTCCAGGTGAAAAAGAGGGTGGAGGCTGAAATGTGGTGGTATGTCCAGCCTAACATGTGAAAAACTGGAATTAAAGTCTCTCCCCAGGCATCCTTGCAAGGGCCGGGTGCTGAGGCATGACCTGAATTGCACCCATGATGAACACAAATTAAGGGAACCAACACTTCTCCTACTAAATAATTTACTGAACAAAGCCACGGTAGGGGTATTCCCTTTCCTCTCCTTCGTATTCCCTTTCCTCTCCTTCGTTCCGTTCCTTCTGTTTTTATTTATTTTTTTAAATGTATCATTCGTGATGTGCCCTTCCATGAACCCACAAATAGATTTAACCCATCCGAGCTAGACCGAAATTTTGTGATGAAATGGGACTTCTGGCAGTATATATCCTCATTTTTCTTACCTCAGACTGTTGACACAGATGTACCAATTCCTACAGATTTTTGATCGGATCTATTTTACGAGATTAAAGGTAGAACTTCTAGCTAACACCTGAGAGGCACCAAAAGACTGAGCAGAGGCTGCTCAGAGGAAAGGTGGAGAACCAAAGCCTCATCCTCCCCCGGGAATCTGATCAGTGCTAAACCCTCTCTCCGGTGCCTACAGGCTCTCAATTATCCCTTTCCTTTGCTCAGATGTGAAACAAGGTTGTTTCAGAAATTCTGAGAAGTTCTGCAGGATGGGAGAACCCATCTAATGCTCTCCGGCCTTCCTGTAGACTTGGTTGCTTTGAAAAAGCTTCACTTCCACCTATGAAATTTGTTCAATGAGAAACGGACTGTGGTCACTAAAATGGCACGTCTCTTAAAAAAAAAATATCTTGGCTCCTCATTTGCTTGGCTTTATAAGAGAGCTGCACCATATTAAAAAAAAAAACAAACCCACACCATATTTTTTTTAATATGCGTGGCCAACTACCAGAGACAAAATACAGCATAAAACTACAATAACATCCAGCTGATTACAATTATTAATAATAACATCCCAATTTTCATCTGTGTATTGCAAAACCTTGTGCTCTGGCAGCTTGAACTCTTCCCCCCGCATTTAAAATTTTACAGCAGGGAAACAGAGGGAATTTATCCATCACTATCCACCTAAAACCAGAATTGATGGCTCTTAGGCTTAGCCTGTGCTGAGTCTAGCAGAAGGATGATTGTTGAACCCTCTCCATAGTTTTTCCACGGATGAGTTGTGAAGCCCTGGCAATTTTCCAAGCCTTTTTTTTTTTTTTTTTTTTAAGATGGAGAACACATTGCTAATGCTATTTAACTTCCTGAGGCATAACTAGATCATATTTAAAAGATGGTGTGAGATCTTCAGCTGAGCGAGCACGGCTTGGGAGGGTTGCAGAAAGGGGTTGGGGAAGGTCCTGGTACTCACGAGGGTTGTTTGGTTGTGGATCCATGGGAATCATGAGCTTGGCACGGGTGGCTCTGCGGGCAGCAAGCGAACGCTCTAACGTGGACATGCTGCTCCCAACGTCTTCTGACTCGGGACCTAGAGAAAGACAACAGCAGCTTAGTTGAAAATGCTGTAAATGAATCACAGACTGGTTTTGCTTGGAAGGGACCTTAAAGCACCCAGACCAACCCCCCTGCCCCAGGCAGGGCCACCTTCCACCAGCCCAGGTTGCCCAAAGCCCCGTCCAACCTGGCCTTGAACCCTGCCAGGGAGGGGGCAGCCACAGCTGCTCTGGGCAGCCTGTGCCAGGGCCTCACCCCCCTCACAGGGAACAATTTCTGCCTTAGGTCTCATCTAAATCTCCCCTCTGCCAGTTTAAAACCGTTCCCCCTTGTCCTATCCCCCCCCCGTTCCCGCAGCCCCTTTCAGCCCTGGGGGGCCGCTCTAAGGTCTCCCCGGAGCCTTCTCCTCTCCAGCTGAACCCCCCAACTCTCTCAGCCTGTCCTCACAGGGGGTGCTCCAGCCCCCTGATCTCTTCACCTTCTATCTAGCAAAAAAATCAATAGGCTTTTTAGGATTCAGTTATTTTAACCGATCATTAAACGTCACCCCTGCAAAGAGCCGCACAGACTTGTGGCTGCCTTTTCTGAATAAAATTATTGTTTGCATTTTGCTGTAAGAGAATTAAGCTATCATGTCCCCTTTTTTGGGGGGACATTTTCTTTGTCTCTGAAATTCTCCTGAAAACACCACTCACTTCATAAAAATACGCCATTTCCCTTGCAACTACTCTGTTATAAATATATTTTAAGAATCAAGCATCAAGACCAGAAAAACGCTGCGTAAGCACAGGTATCTACAAATCCTGGCAGGCAAAAATTGGCCTTTGAAATACATCTGAAGGGTGAAAACGACCTTCCTTGTCCTCATTCTAAGTCCTCATTGTCCAGACTACAGACCCAGTAATTCATGGCGGCTCTTCCAGCCTGGGCATCTTGATTTTTTTTTTCTGCAGAAACCCCGGCAAGTTAAAGATTTGCCCGGATCTTCCTCTTCTTTGGTCCACACCTCGCACATCTGCCTAGATCAGAGAGCTGAGATAATGTCCAGCCCAATTTAAAACTGTCCCAGCAGCTACATATATTAGACTCTCTGAATACGGATGCTCGAATTTCGTCCCATTAGTATAGAATAGCTGAAGTATTTAAAGATTTTAGAGGTGACACTGGTCAGAAGAAAAAACGTGCTTGGCACTGGATGCTTGGTGGCATGAATTGCAACGGAAAAAAAAAAAAAAAAAGCTGCTATTTGTCTCTTCACACCTTGCCTCACGTGAACCTTATATTTCTGTTTGTTTTGCTATTTTAATAAACCATGGATGAAATCAGTCTGATAGCATCCTACAGGTAAGCTTAAGACTCACTCAGACTATTCTGGATCCAAGTAAATGCATAAAAAAGAAAAATTGCATGAAAAGCCTATTTTTTTTTTTTTTTTTCCCCCCCAAATCACTCTTCTCTGAATTGCAGGACCGCAATGCCAAGTCTTCTACCGATGGCCATTCAAAGAGCTAATTGCTAGCGAAAAACCACAGACGATATCACTAGACTGTGGATTACAGGATGGAGAGAACATAAAGGCATTTATTTATGGTCCAAAATGTTTACACATAAAATCTCCAGCCCAGCCTTTGTCATTAACTTGCTCATAAGCTGTGATGACTTCCTACCACGTACTCAATTGCAAGCCTACTGCAATCAATTTAGCTCTCACGTTGATCTTTCTAGGCCCTGGATCAGCTCCCCTGATCGTCAGCAATATCAGTTTAGGCAGAGGGAATCTTCGGGTAGTGTTTTCCCAATGTCTACCGTAACGAGGACTTTGGCATTAAACCCAACAGAAATCATTGTCACAAGTTTCTTCCACACCGTAAACTCTCAGCCCAAACCACAACGTCAGAGAAAGAAAATAAAGATTCACTGAGAAATTTGAAAACGGCTGCTTTTTAACTTTTCTTCCCCTGAAAAAAAAAAACAACAAAACAACAAAAAAACCCACCCAAGAGCTACAGAACAGGGATAAAACCAGTAAAGGCATCTGAAAAAGTCACCTTCATTCCAGCCCCGCCCAATATTCTGGAGTTATTTCACTCCGTCACCCACAAGCAACGTGTTCCTGATGAACTCAAGACAAATTCATTCCCCTCTGTACACGCCACCTGCCTCTCCCAAGACTTTTTATCATTACGGTGAAAAAAAATGTTCTCAGCTCAAGTGGAACCTGTGATGTGCTGTGTGCGCTGAGGTTAAAAAAAGGAGGAAACTTCACCTAAACCATATTTTTCTTACAGAACATCTGCCTTCATATCTGTAACTTCTCTCAGTCTCCCTGGCCTAAATTCTGCTCCTGGTGATGCTGCTGACCTTCGTAATCACGTTCTCCCTCTGCTCCATTTTTAATTTCTTTTCTTTTTTTTTTTTTTTTCCCACTTACTTCTCCATGCCTCCTCTCTTCCCTCTCCTTTTCTCTTAGCATGGTTTGCAAATTCGATAACATTTGAATCCCTGAACTTAAAAAATTAGAATGGTGTCAAAATCAAAACTGATGGGGTTTTTGAAACCACTGCAAAAATCATCTAGGAACATCTCTCCCAGCACCCATTGCAGAGCTGCAAATTCTTCCGGTTTCCTCCTGGATCTTGTTGGGTTTTGCCCTCTGTTAGAGACTCCACATGCTGGACTGAAGTCACTAACCACCAATATTGAATTAATTTAAGTAAAATTTACATGCTGGTGATGGAGAAAAAAAAAAAAGAGTGTATGGAATGGGGTTGGAATACATGACCTTTAAAGGTCCCTTCCAACCCAAACCATTCCACGATGCTGATTTCCCCCCATCCAGAAAGTGAAACCCAGCCAACGTCTGTCTCTCCTGCCCTCGGAGCCCCTCACCAGGTTGTGGGGTGCTCTTGCTCCCCAGCTGCGTTTCTGACTGGCTGTGGCTGACGGGGGTGATGTCCTGGCAGCTCTGCATCGGTGAGTCCCTTCCTGCAGGGTCTGAGCCCGTTGGCTTCTCGATGTTTTTCATCTCCATCTCCTCGTGATGTATCCACAGATCGGGGGGTCTCAGGTCCTTCTGGCTGCCCTTCCTTTTACCAGCGCTGTGGGTTGCACGTTTCCTGCAGCAAAAAAACATCAAAACTGTCATGTAAGAATGTTTTTCCCCCTTCACAAGACTAAGAGCGATGTCTCCTCATCGGAGTCTTTCTAAGGAACCCCTCCGGTCGTGTCCTTTAAACAAACCAGTTATCGTAGTGTGGTCCTACACTTCCTGGAGTTTGCCCCAGGGGATGGGCCTAGGGTGGGTCATTTTTTGCATCAATTGGTGTAGAAACTGGGGAAAACCACGCTTCCTGGAACAGAAGGGAAGTGTCCAGTTTTGTCTTGAGAAGAGCAGCACTTGGGGAGCGTCTACATCTAAAAACAGCCACTGAAAAGTGCTGAGCGTGCTTCCACCGAGTTACGCACATCTTAAACCTTCCGTAACTGTGTGCAGCATATGTTGTATTTATTTAATTAAACACTAAAGTAGGTTTTTGTGTGTTGTTGTTTTTTTGTTTTTTTGTTTTTTTATTACAGAAAAGCTCAGAAATCCAGAGTAACATTTCCCAGAGCAACATTAACTCTCCTCTCTTTATGATGCAGAGGTATTACACGTTGGTGGGCCACCTCCCCTGGGAAGAACACCGTGCCACGAGGGGGTGGCCCTGCTCTGCTGCTCTCAGATTTTCACTTCCCCTCGACTATACAGTCTATTTATAACTAAATACACATTTTTTCTATTCTAAAGAAAAAATTACGCTCCTTAAATATGGAGTAAAATGTCTAATTTACAGCTGTAGAGAAGGTCTTTCCAGAAATCTATCAATTTAAATAACTCTGAAAGAAGAGTTTTCTGGCTTACTCTTAGGGTTTTTAATCAATAATCCAAAAGTATTCTTAACACTGGTTTTAAACTTTGAATATCTCAATGTACTTTGGGAAAGGAAAGTAATAATACTGTCCCCCAAGGAAAAGTAGAAATACTTGTCTATACAAAAAGCTGCTGGCAAATATTTTCAAATTCATGTACACCTTCAGGGAACAAAAAAAGAAAACCTTGATTTCCAGAGGCCCTCAGCTACTTGTTACCCCCATCATATGCTCACCCCAAAAGAGAGCTGTGCACCTCCTGAAGGGAAGGCTTTTTCCCAAATCCACAGAAAGCAATGCAAAACCTCTCCTGGTGTCCTGAGGACTTGTGCTCCATGCATAATTTCAGAGAATCCCAGAATCATCTGTGTTGGAAAAGCCCTTGCAGCTCCTCCAGCCCAACCATGACCCTCCCCCTGACCGTTCCCAACTCCCCCAGATCCCTCAGCGCTGGCTCAGCCCGACTCTTCAACCCCTCCAGGGATCCCGGGGACTCCCCCCTGCCCTGGGCAGCCCATTCCAACGCCCAACAGCCCCTTCTGCACAGAAATCCTTCCTCAGAGCCAGACTAAACCTGTGCTCCAGACCCTGCCCCAGCTCCGTTGCCCTTCTCTGGCCACGCTCGAGTCATTCAATGGCCTTTTTGGGGTGAGGGGCCCAACACTGAACCCACTCAGCGAGGGGCGGCCTCCCCAGTGCCGAGCCCAGGGTCAGATCCCTTCCCTGTATTTCTGTAGGTGTGCTCACATAACTGCCCTTCCTATCACACGCCGCGCGCAGGATTGTGGAAGGCGACGTGGGATTATTTTACCAAAAAAAAAGCTTGAGGAAATTTTAAACTTTAAGAAATTCCAATTGTTTGAATCAATTTCTGGTCTCTGTTTAATTTTCTCAGCCTGATCTAAAAAGCAGGAGATGGGTGTTACAACGACCTGCACCACCAGACATTTTTCTTTCCAGGGAAGGAACAAACACACCCAATAATTTAAAATGTCACCGAGGGCCCAGCCCTGCCTCATCCCCAGAAGCTGATGGCAATGAGATTGTAATTTAGCAGAACTATTGCAGTCCTCAAACTACAAAAAAACCCTTAAAGGCAGAAAATGTTTTAGGTCCTTTGAGTGGTTGGTACCCCAAAAGCTCTAAAGATTAATTTTTAAATGAAATCTGGAAAATTAGCAGCGGGGATATTCAGAGATTTTGGTTTACATCCCAGAAGATATAAGCGTGTTGGCTTCTGGCCATGATTATCTCATGTTTAGTCTGTTACTTGTTAATTGCCAAAACTTAATAATTTAAAATGATAGTATTTCGAAGAACAGGAAAAAAACCCCACAGTTCTTTAATGCACAGACCCTAGTATCATCCTGATTAGCACCTACAAGAATAATTATGAGCAGTTTCATTCAAACCTTAAGGTATAACTCGCCTGAAGTTAAAAAGTAAAGTTGTTCTGTCTCATTCAAAAAAAAAAAAACCAAACCAAACCACCATAATTTTGGTTCTAAACAAGGAATTACTTTCTTCACTTTGGGATACAGCTGCTTTTTTGTCACTTGCAATTGAAAATAATTCACTTCTCCAGGCTTGAGCTAGGCGAGAGAAATTTCAGCCCTAAAGTCATTTTAGACACAACTCCAAATAGGGGGTTATAATGAATGTGTCATTCCAACCGTAACTACAAAACCGCTACGGCAATGATATAATTTCAAAATATATGCAATGATCTAGCCCCGTTTGCATTGTTTTTTTCCTCACAAATTATTGATGTTCTGAAAGCCCGTGAGGAGCAAATTGAATCGGAGCCGGGAACGCATACGAAAAGGTCATCAATAACAAATGAAAATAAATCCTCCCCTGGAATGTGTTGGTTAGGAAATACAGAAGTTGAGGCTCGGCTTCTGAAAACGCACCCACCCTCCATGTGAGGGGGGAGGCAGGATCTTTGGTGCACCAGACAAGCACGGGACATCTATAGGAGACAAGTCACAAACGCTTCAACATCGGCTTCAAACCCCCGCTGCAGCGATGGAAAATGGTGCCTCCGGAGTTCGTGTGGAGATTTACAACGGGATTCAAAGTTAGTCCGTTTCCCCTTTTACCACCGGAGCAGGGATGGGGAAGACAAGGAGTTTGGAATTGAAAATCTGATCTCAGACGGCAGCGTTTCTCTTGTTCAATTATTTTACAACATCAAACGCATCCACCTTGCATACCAGAATGAATTTTTTTTTTTTTTTTTCCCCGCTAAGGACAATTATAAAACCAGAGTTGAGCTCTGCCCTTAAAATATATATTACGGTCATGCAATCTTAGAACTTACTCTGTACTTTCAAAATAAATAATAAACTCTCCGGAGACAAAACTCTTTCTCATGGTCTATAGTTTCCAGCACAAAGCTCCCTGGGTCTTCAGCCTTTCCCCAACACACCCATACAGCTCCCAAAAACACACACGTGCTACATAAGATTATTTTTCAAATACCCCAGAGCGATGTTACTCTTCATTGCCTTCATTTTACACTTACATCACCCCAGAGAAAACATTTAAGCTTAGTTTATTTTAGCCTAGTTTATTTATTCATTTATTTATTTTTTAACAACAGTTGAAGACATCGCTTATCTGAAGGTCTCAGAAATAAACTGTTCTGGGCAAAACAAGTTTTTGCTTATAAAAAAAGCCCCAGAAGTAATCATCCAGTCCTGGCCTGATTGGATGGTCTTTACTGATGGAGCAGGGATGTTTCAAGGCAGGACGCAGAAACAATGGTCCCATAATAAGCCATAATCACATCCTGCATGAACCCTGAGCCTCCTGCACTGCGGTTTGAAAAGCACTTTGAAGAGACTCAACAATAAATGAGAACTTTACTTCACCTTTATTATCCTTCCAGGGCCCGAGTTCATATTTTATATTTTCTACTCTTAATCTGACCAAAATGTGCACTTTGCCTTTTGGGCTGGGTTAAAGGAAATTTAACTGGTGTAGAAATCCTGTACAAAAAAACCCCAAACCAAACCAAAAAACCAACCAAAAAACAACAACAACAAAAACCCCCAACAAAACCCAAAATACTCTTTCTCTAGAAAATCTCTCCCAGTGTTTACAGATGAAAACTTATTTCATTTCGGCCTCTCTACTTCCTGCCATCCTGAAAAGCTGAAACTAGTACCTGTCTCTCCTCCGTGGTAGGATCCACCCCCACGCCATCGTGCAGGAGATGGGGCAGCAGCCGCGGTTAATGAGTGGCCACAGCTAATGAGTGGCCACGGCTAATGAGCCACCCCAGCTAATGAGCCACCCCAGCACAGAGAACTCACCAAAACCCAGAGGCATCTCCAGGGAACTCAGCAGTGAAATATGGAGGCTCTTTAGTGGCTGCCGACTCATCCCCCGCTACTTGGAGTTTGATTACGCTTTGGTTAATGCCTCCCCAGGTCTTCCCAAATGTAGAGACACACCCCTATTACATAAATTAGTCTTAGCTTATGTTTTGCAGCCTATTGTTACGCCACTCCCTCGCCCAGCGTGCTAATTGCTTGGGCCCTTGTTCAAGACACTTCATTTTTGAGTGGCTTAAATCTGCACTATGTACTTACTAGGCTCAGACTAGACGCCCACCCTCATCTTTTCTCCAGTGGTGGCCATAACCTCGTGGTACTAGTCCATAGGCTAATTTTTCTGGCATGTTACAAATTTTTCTTATACCTTGAAGCCTGGAAAAAAATTCCTGGAAGAGCCAGTCCTGCAGGTTGGGTGTATCCTGTACAAAGTCCTATTTTCCTTTATTTTAAGATTCAACGGGGATTCATCTTCTCTAAGCTTAAGCTCTGAACTGACCTGCCTAGACCAGGACTTGAAGGACGGAGCTGATGAGTGACCCCATCGTCCATCCTCCAGAGCAGGGCAGGGAGCATCTTGTGCTGCGGAAGATGTAATTACGGTGAGGGCATGAATCTCAATTACTGCCGGAGCCACGCATTCCTCTTACGCCCAACTGGGTGAGTTATTGCACCTGAATCTTTACTCCCGTTTTCGTCCCCTATTTTTTACTGGTGTCAAGTTGTCACAGGGTTTGTATGGCTGATATTTCATTCTTCCCTAGATGGCAGAGACAGAAATACTTACTAAGCCACCTAGGTCAGTACCAGGTTGTTCGGTGTAATATGCTTTATTGTGCTTTGTTCAGCCAAGTTTTAATTAACTTAAGAAATATGACTTTCCTCCACTGAAGGCTTACAGGAGATTATTCCATCACCTGCAAGTTTTTTGCTCTGGGAAAGGACACATGCATTATCCAACGAGATTTGGCCTTTGCCCTTACCGCAGTCCTTTTGTTCAGTAGTTCATCAGTGATTTTAAACTAAGAACCAGCTGCCAATAAAAGCCTGAATCTAAACTCTTTATGTCACAGTGTGCATCTCTCCAGGCAGGTCAGAAACAAAGTCATTTCCACCACCAACCTCTGTTTTGAGGAAATTCAGGATTTTTCCCATTGTGCTACATTGAAGATCCATTCTTTAATTTTTATCACCCTATTTTTTTCCTCACTTTCAGTGCAGAAACTCTCCGAGGCAACTTGGGTGCTGCATAGTATAGACATTTAGAACTTAAAAAGCAAATCCAAATTACCAGCTTCACATTTTTTAACCAACGGAGAGCAATAAGCACCTTCAAATGGCAAGTCTTCCAATGTCTTAGAATAAGATGAATGATTCTTTGAACATTTCTGTTCCTCCGCAGGGGCTACAGAGGAGGTCAAAGTCGATTAACTCAGACTTGGATATTTAATTTTTGACACCCAATTCTGGATAGATGATTCTCTGTTTCTTTCTTTCTCTTGTAATTCCCTTTGCCCTGTTAGAAACTCAAGGGAGCTTTGATTCACCAAACTCTACTCAACACCAAACTCAACTCAACAGAACTTCCACTGCCCTCAGATGATGGCCTGATTTTCTCACTATGAAGCAGATTTTCAAACCAGTTCATCATTCAATTCCCCCAGCACTCCTAAAACAATTTTTTTTTTTTCCCTAAACGAGAGCTTTCTCATTTAAAAAAAAAATCTACCTTCAAACATCCATCTTTAGCCAAAGCACTTGGCCCGCTGAGTGTAAAACACTACAAGCTGCCATCTGCCCATGCTTCACCACCCCCAAGCTGATTTCAGCAAATGTGGGAGCTCTCTGGTTCCCTGGCCATGCCTTCTGTCATTGTGCCACACTTTTCTACACATCAGTGCAAACTAATGTCTGGCCCGTGCAAATATTTATCATTCTGGTGGGCAAACTATGATTAAACTTCACCTTCTTCTGTCTAGTCTCTCATAATAGTCTGATAATACAATGAATTAATCGTAAAAATTTGTATGATAATATTCAATGCGTTAAATGCATCAAACGCAGCTCTGTTTCAAAATCATCGAGTTCGCTTCTGATTTCTCATAAAACCTGAAAAAAGCTTTGTGCTTTACACTGCTGCCCTTTTATAGCCTTTCAGAGGAATCCTAAAGATTTTTTTTCCCCATAATTTTCTACAGACTGGTTTGTTGTTTTGTTTTATTTTGGGGTTTGGTTTTTATTTTGTTTGTTTGTTTTTTGTTGTTTTTTTTTTCAAGTATGTAAGAATTATCTGAAGAAACAGTTCTGGATGCTTTTTACTGGAAGGTTTTTGGAGACAGACTGTCTGGAGAGGATGACATCCTCCCAAAGGTAAGCAAGTGAGCAGGACTCTCCGTGTTTCTCAGCTGTGAGGGTACAGGGCTGCAGAGTCAGAAAGTCTGACAACCATCACCAGGCACAAATACCTTTTTTTTTTTTTTTTTCCCCTTGAAATCAATGTAATTGATTATTTCCCGAGTCTGAATGATACTTGGCAATATAAACAACAGAGAGCTGTGCATGGCAGAGTTATTTTTCAAGCCTTGTCACATCAGGGGTACTTATTCTCCATGGTTTACTCTGCAGCCTAGAGGACAGGGGATACTCTCCACTCACCCAGCAATGAGTGACACCTACAAAATCAAAAAGATCGAGCGCCAAGATGCAGCTCAGTCCCAGAACTCACGTCTCCACAGTATGACTCACAGAATCCCCGAATCCTTCAGGTTGGAAAAGCCCCTCGGGATCATCGAGTCCAACCCTCAGCCCGACTCTACAAAGTTCTCCCCTACCCCACATCCCCCACAGCTCATCCCAACGGCCCTGAAACCCCCCCAGGGATGGGGACTCCCCCCTCCCTGGGCAGCCTGTTCCGGTGTTATTGCCCAGATCTACTTTGAAGTTGAGCTTTTTCCTTTCATCCCGTGATTCGAGAACCTACTTCCTCTGCTGCGCCGAGGAGCGCCTGGTGCAGATGACGGCCACCACCGCCACCACCACCACGGTGATGACGCCGACGGTGACGACGATGATGACGAGGAGGTTGCTGTTCTTCTGGGGCGTGACGCTGCCGTGGGGAGGGTGCATCTGCCCAATGGGGGGCTCTGGAAGAAAGACAAGACAACAAGGGGATGGTTAGCGCTGGGTTTGCTCCTCTCCCTCTTTAGGAGACGCCCATAAAATAAAACACATAAAGCCTGTCAGGTGGAATGAATTCCTCTGAAAAAGCAGATGGAGGGTGCAGAAGGGTGCCATAAAGAGCCGAAATTTATGTCTCGCTGCATTTCAGTGGTAGAGCAAACAGGAAAATATTTAAGCAGTAACGACTTTGCATCTTCTGGGTGTTAATAACCTGATGTTGGGAGTCAATAACTCTCATCTCATTTTTGCTTTTATCAGCTGAAAATGGAAACACGGGGACTATGGATTTTTTTTTTTTCTTTATGGCCCGTATAGTCTTTCTCGGTATTTACAGACAAATACACATCTTGTGTATCAGTCAACCCCGATGCCTGATTCATTTGTCAGGACTGCAGTCACCCCACAGTCACTCTCACATCACAATAATATTTCGTTTATTGCTGTGCTGACCAGATCCCCGTGCAACACTTGAGCGGGTTAAGGGCTCAATCTTCTGAAGTGATGAGCTGCTTCGTTTTCAATGCAACAGCAAGACCAGGACTGAAAGTAACATCATTTATAGCATCAAATCCCAGTCAAACTGACTTCAAGGACTGGTCCCTTGCTTTCAGCAATATTTTCCCCATTGCACTGGGAATAACGCAGTTTATATTTTTCTAATCTTGTTGGATAACACCTCTATTTGCACGGCGTTGGGCCATACGTTACGGGCACCTGCACGAAACAGCGAGTAATCCTTTTGCTCTGTCTGCTGAGGCAATCTTACAGGCATCCTATAAGATTACAAGCCCCGAAGTATCTTTCCACTTGAGCTTGCAGAAAAAAACCCGAAATATTTGCTGCAAGGGGATGCAAAAGGAAGAGCTGTTGAAGATTTTAGAAGAAATGTCATGCAGGAGTTTTCATATGGCATCATCCCCCGCCAAGCTCCCACGGATAAACTAAGAAATACTTGACTGGGATTTCATTTTGACTTTAGTACAACTGAATGTGCAAGAAAAAAAAAAATAAAATAGGACAAATCTTTCCAAATAACTGCTTTAGTTAGCGATAGATGTAATCTAATTGTAATATTCTGCCTTGATTTTCTGACCTAATATCCTTTCTTTATTTAACTAATTATACTATTCAAATAATTTGCTGGTTTTTTTAGGCAACTCAAGAAGACAAGGAGCTGTGAGTACCATCCTTTCAGCGGTCTACACAGTCTACAGAAATCCCAAAGATTTGGAGGTTTGGTTTCTTTTTCATTTCCACGCTGAGTAAAAGGCCTTGAAGGAATATCCCACATAAAATACAGTGAGTATCAAGACAAAATTGTTATTTTTTCTTTTTCTCTCCCTACCCTTTATTGCAGGCCCTGGAAGCTCTCTTTTCTTCTCAAATGTCACTTTTCCTATATTTGAATTACAACTATTTGAATTCCTAGTGATGAATTACTACGAAGAGCAGGACAAAAGCATGAAACAGTGTTGGCTCTAGCAAAGGAGGATAGAAAAAGGTAACAAAATTTTGCATTCCCTCCTTGTCTTGGCTGAGGAAAATAATCAGTCTGAGTTAATCAGCTATGCGCCTTGTAATTATTTTGTACTTTCAAACCTCTCTTGATACTACATTTGAGGGAATCTTGTCTGTTGTTTCATTTAACAATGTAAGAGGACAATGCTTCATTAGGTAACGGAGATGGGGTCAGGAATAAGAAGTTATCGATAGCTTATCTACACCCCAGCTGGCACTGATTACGTTCTGTTATTTTTGGTTAATCCATGGGGTTTCTTCTCATTTCTTCCTATTTTAGAGCAGGATGAATTAATTAAAAAAAAAACCAAAAACAATCTTCTGCAGAAAGCTTAAATTAAAATTGAATAACAGCAAAAGTATTCTACAATTCTTTTCAAGCTGGGTTGTTTGGGGTTTTTTGGTGGGTTTTTTTTGTTTGTTTTGGTTTTTTTAGAGGCATTCCTATGGCCTGAGATATATCTAAAGCATCTCTTGCGATGGGATGGTCATACCCAGTGATGTGCCTTTGGGAGTATTGAATCAGCTGGAAAGCTGATGGGTGATTTAGGGATCAGCTTTAAGAAAACCAAGGCAGAATACATGGCGACCTGACCCTACTTTTTTGTCAACATTTCTGCCTGTTTCGCAGCAGATATTTTGCACAACGGAGACGATTTTCAACCCCTGATCTAACTCTTCCCTATAAACCAGCAAGTGTGCAACCCATCAGCGCATGGAGTGGTCTCCAAACCAGGAGAGAAAGGAAAGAGGGAGTGATAAAGAGGTGAAAAGTAGGGGGTTATCACCAAAACTGCAATTAATTGTGGGATGGAGCTTGTATTTACCGTTCAGACTGCTCCTGTCAATGAGGTTGGTTTCCACCGGCCAGTAAGCGCCATCCCCATGTCGACCTGTCGGCAGAAAAATGCATCAGATACGGTGTGACAGGTCAACCAGCAAAGTCAAGTTTGTTGCTCGAGGAGACGGCGCCTGTCTGACAACGTTTAAACCATTAAACATGGGAAAAGTCATCCCATATGTGCTGAGGAAAATCTGCCATCAAAGGAGGCGTTTGAAAGCAAGCTGAATTTCAGCCCTTTGAGCAGCTTGCCTTGTTCTGTTAGTTTTGGGGTGTGGGGTTTTTTTGTGTTGTTTGTGTTTTTGTGTTTGTTTGTTTGTTTTTTTTTTTCTTCCTGACCTCCAGATGTGCTCGTTAGAGTGACAAACTAATGTGTGATGGCAGCATCCGTCTGTGCCCCCTCCATGGGTGATGGGAATAATTCAGACAGCTGCTTTTGTACACAAGCGGCTACAACAGTGGCAGAGGGACGGTGCTGCAGAGAAAATCATGGGCACGTTCTCTACCTGCCAGGTGGCTTTCCACCACTATTAAGCAAGCTTTAATTTAGTTTCCTGCCTGTGGAAACCCTGTTGTGGAAATACAACTCCACAACTGCTTGGTTTTTTGAAAAATATCGCTTCTTACCTAACCCTCATGTAAAAAAAAAAAAAAAAAAAAAAAAAAAAAAAAAGGATGTGGTTATTATTCCAAAAATGTTTTGGCTGTTGAGGCACATTTGCGCTCTGAAATAATATAATAAAATTTGAGGTGTTTGTCTTTTCCCCTGCTTTATTTTCTCCTATTTATCAGCTGTGGGCTAACCAGCCATGCTATGTCCACATTTCTGCCAAGCCCAGCGTATCTGTGTCCTCATGTCTGACAGAGGAGAGTTGCAAAGGTTGGTAAAGGCCTACCAAGCTCTTCTTCATCTCTACTGGTGTGGGATTGAGCTGTCAAAATCCATAGCAGAAGAGGTTTGGGGTAAAAACTGCTCATCTGGCCAAAACCAAGCTTATGCCAACAGCGTGTTCTTGGTACGGGGGGACAGAACCATAGCAAAGCCCAAAATGTGGCCATCTCATTCCTCCAAAAGCTAATTATTTTTTCACTGTAGTCAGATGAACCTTCCCAGGTGGCAAGAGCTCTGCTGGGACAGTGCTTCAGGGAAAAGATGTTTTTTCCCCCGAGACAGACTCAACACCAACTCTGTAAGACACCGTCTTCTTGGCTCTGCCATCCCTTGGGTCAGACAAAATAGTCCCTGAGGGGTTTGGTTGGTGAAGGAATTACGAAAAAATTCTGAAAATTGAGCGGAGGGCAGGGCACGATCAGGGAGTAGTTCAGGTAATTTCTACATCAAATAACAACAATGTTTTGGCAGATTAACAAACCCACACCCCACACCGCCCTCCGCCAGTTTCTCACTCTCCTGCAGTTATTTGTGGCTGCTGTGCACTGTTAAAAAAAACCCAAAAACAAAGCACCCTGCCACATGCCTCTCCAGAGGTACTTGTATCTCTGTGGATTGTGAAGAAATTCACGTGTATAACTTTGTCTACCAATTTGCAAAGTATTTGGTGATGAATGGCCCTAAATAAATGGAAGATGATTATCATCAGAAGAGACTTCAATGCAATCATCTTTTCAATCAGCCTAATTGCACAGCTACGACAACTTGAGCCCGAGAAAGCAAGGTTGCAAAATGTTTAGCTGTAAAAGCAGACAAAACAAAGAGATAAATGTAAGGTACATAGTAATTCTGTTTACTGAGATGACACTCTGAGGCAGCCCTGTTCACAGTATTACACCGCAGCGTGCGAGTATGTTGTGACCCTGGGGTTATCCTGCGCTTAGGAAACCAGCTCTCTCCATGGGGGATTGCTAAATGCTACTATTTTTTTAAAAAAATTTTATTTTTATGTTTAGCCCACACTGAAATATCTTAGCGGGAGCTTAAAACATCTGAAAATTTAATCGGGATGTTGGACACTTAAAAAAAAAACAACCCCACATTCCTGACTCTGAAGTTTCGTATTTGTTTAATTAACACAAGTGCACTTTTCAAGGCATTATGCATGACATTTTCATTGTAAAAGTGTTTGTGTAAACAGCTGCCCATTTCATTTTTAGGCTCTAGTAGGGTGACTGACACCTGAAGATGCCATATATTTGGGGTGGCTGCAACACGGAGGCAACCAGGGGAAAGGTTTGGGCTACGCCATCCATCTCGGGGGGTTCTTGGCCTGGAAACGTGTCTGAACTTTAAAACTTTTGAAATCTTTAAGTTTTAAAACCATCCCAAGGCAGCAGAGTCTTCCATTTTTACCCACTGAGGGCAACTCTTTCTATAAACCCAACTCCTAATCAGAGGTAATTTCACAGGAAGGCAAATAACTCTTAACAAACAGCATTTCAACACTTTCTCAGGGATCACCAAGACTGAATTTATGGTGATTCAACTCTCTTCTGCTATCAAGACGTACAAATATTCTTCAATATTTGGAAAAACACAGAAATTTAAGCACTTAGGAGCTGGGAGGCAAATCTCTGATGCATTCTACGGTTTCTATGTTAAAGGGTAGGTAAGACTTAAACCTCTAAGGATTACCCATGCTCTGTTCCAAGCCAACACACCTCCACGAATCATTTCTGTCTCTAGTTTTCACTCAGCAACAGTTTAGGTTCTATTTCCCTTTAAAAAAAAAATAAAAAAAATAAATCAAACCATGTGCGAGAACGTTGCCGCTTCAAGGTCACTGCTTCCCTTGGTTTTAAGGTGGCAGGTTTTGACCACCTTTAAAATAATCTAATTTTAAATTGAAGCTAACCAGCGTGCTTCCCCTCAATCTTCCTCTTCGATATCTTCACTGCACTCTGGTCACATGTTTCCGTCACTCTCCATCTCCTTCCCAAATCCACCGGTGGGTTTTTTGTCTTACAGAAGCCAACTGTTTAGCTGGAAACCCTCAGTGTCGCCAGAAAGTCAAGTTCAAGTCAGGCATAACTCAACAGCTACATCCAGATCTCATTTGGGTTTTTTTGTTTTTTGTTTTTTTTTTTCGAGACCATGGACTCTCTTTTCAACTTCCACCAGTGGAGCTGGGGTGGATTTTTTTTTTTCATATTATTCCTTCTTTTGCAACAAACCGTTATAAAACCTTGACTCAGCAGCTGTTTCTTTGAGAACTGCCTTTCTAAATAGAGGTTAAACACTCTTTAACCTTGATTTTCCTACTTTTTTAATGAGTTGGATTAAAAGCTTTTGTATCAGAGGTACTAAAACCTGCATCCATATGAACCTATATATGATTTCTCACCTCTCACTTCTCTCTTTTTCTGTTTTCTCCCAGATCTCTCCTTCTAATGTTTTAGTAATTCAAGCCTTTATCTTAAAAAAAAAAAAAAAAAATTTCTTTTTCCAAAAACTGTATCTCAGGTGCCATTATATAAAATCAACATTTCAACTTGGTCTTGTCAAGGCAAAAAAAAAAATAAAAATCAAGTTGTCAGAGATAACAACAGTTCTTTATTTTCTCAGGTCTCCAGCACCTGGAAATTGGCCAAAAATTCTGTTGTTGTTTTGCTGTAAATCTCTTCCCTTTTTCATGCTTTACTCGAGCAGCTTCCCTATTTATAAACTTCAGGTAACACTGCGTGGCCCAGGCAGATTTGTAGACGTTGAGGGAACGTTCTCTCCTTGCAAAACGCTCGCTGCAAGCCAACTACCTGAGCTGGAGGGGGAATGATGTTGTTGTTAACATTGTCTGGCTCCTCTGAACCAGACACGGCCCTGCACTACCACTGTCGCTGTATTTTGCCTCAGCCCAAAATACAGAGAAAATAAGTTGAGCAATATTGTCATATGAGACAGCAGAGACTATAAATGATATTTCCTGCCCCGTGGGTGTCCCCATGGAGGTTCAAGAATGCAGACTGGGAGGTTCCAGCACACAAAGTCATTGGCTCTCAGAGCCAAAGCAACTGTCAGGCGTATGGTGCCATCAGACAAGCTGCTCTTGTTTCCGCGGCAAAGCTGAGCACTTGGAAACCTGCTCCAGGATAGAGCAGAAGACAGCAAGTTGCCTTCGGGGCGGGGGGGCAGCTCCAGCTTGCTGCTGAGCTGCAGCCCTCCTAGAAACCTGGTGGAATAAGGATGCTCCAACACAGCAGAGTAAGAGTAGAGGAAGGAGACTGGCTGAAAAGGGGCAATGGGAGCTTCTGCCCAGAGCAGACTCACAGACATCTGAGAAAAATGAAAGCATCCCCCTAGAACCTTGTTCAAATTCATCTGGGAAGGTAGAAATACGAGTCAGAAGAGAGAAATGTTGAATAAAACATGTTCTGCAGTTCAGTATTGGTCCAGAGGTTGCTCTTCTGCCTGAGATGGGCAAAGCCCTGCAGCCTCATCATGTCCTCGGTGGGAGGCGGGAGGAGGAGCAGTGGGTCACACACTGACTCCAGAGAGGTGAGGATCCATCTCCCTATGCATGGCCATGCATGAGTTTCCTCTTTGGTCAGCAACGAGAGGAGTAAACCACACAATCACGACCGAACCTGCTCATCTGGGATGGGAAAAAGCTGTTTTTTGAAGGTATCCACCTCTGTCTGACACGGAGATGTACAACATCAGGTTTCATCGCCGCGGTTCTGCATCCACCAGCATTTAAACAAGTCAGAGCATGAGGACTTGCGTCTTCTCTCCAACTACGGGCAGCACCTGATAACGAAGCAGACACCCACGTCGGCCTGGTGGCAGCCGAAAAGCTCAGCGAAGGCAGAGGTGTTGGCAGATTTGCTTAGGAGCAAGTATAAACCGTCAGACTTCTTGGGAAGATGCTGGGGCTTGGGGCAGAAATGCAAGATTAGGTGGATACCCCAATACCTGTTGCCTTTCTAGTCCTTCCGTTTCAAGTACATGCAGAGTCAGCTGTCTCTACGTCTCAGCCGAGCAGGAAACACAACCAATATGCAGGAATAAGCCTTCTTTAAATTTCAAGCATGCCTTGCCTTCTGAGACACTTTCCATTTTTTGGACCTTACAAAAGAGTTCCTACACCTGCTTGGTAAACATAGCCAGATGACAGAGTTTGAAAGGCTTTTTTTATTATTTTTTTTTTTACCCCCCAGAAGGAGTTATTCTGATAAATGGGGTACTTCTTATTTCTTTTCTCTAGCAAAGAGCGTTACAGACCACTGCATTATTTGTTTAGGAGGCAGGTCTTTGAAAAAGATCTGAACTGCTCATCCTTTCACTGCTGCTACGCTCAGAGTTTGCAAAATAGCTTCAGAACTGAAAGCCTGGAGCCATCAAAAGCTTTAGCAGAAAAAAAAAAAAAAAAAAAAAAAAAAGAGGCAAACTTGATGCCTTCTGCAGTCACAGTATGAGACGATGTGACTGGTTTGGGCCTGATATCAGGCTGTAGATGTCCTGGCAGGTGTTTTCATGCGCATGCAAAAAAATGAGCACAGGAAGGTTTCAAATAGGCAAAGAGCAACACGCCTGCAAGAATCCAACATGGAATGTTAAACTGCAGAAAGTCAAACTCTAGGTGTGACCAGAGTGCGCTTCAAACCTTCTTGCCCCGAAAGCTGAAGCAAGTGGTGAGCTGTTAACTCACCAACGGTGCAAAATAGTAGGTGTGAGTCAAGTACCCAAAGTTCATCCCTTGTTCAGGAGAGGCAAAGTCCCCCAGCGTCATGTGGAAACCCTTCCGCGTGTCTCCAGACCGGACGCAAAACCACGCAGACCTCTGTTTTCCTCAAGATTTGGAAAGAAAAGCTGTGGATGTCTGTCATGGATGGTCTTCTCCATGGGCTTTTTGGGGTCCTGGGTATGGTCACTGGCCTTGCTCCAGGCACGGAAGAGGAGACTGGCCTCACCATGGCAGTCAACATTAAATCTCAACTTGTAAATATGCAGTTTATGGTTTAAAAAGAGTAATGTCACATATATAGAGATATAAAATCATACCTGTATTCCATATGTAACACTATTCCAGGCATATATGAATTTATTTGAGTATTCTAAGCATATATGAATTTATCTAGGGAGTTTATATCACCCATTTCACCGGAGGCATGTTTTCCGAAAACAATTGAACAATCAAAATGTGTTGAACTTCCCCAAGATAAGGAGAAACATTCGTTCAAAATTGTGTACGTTTCCTTTTATCAGAATTTACAAGGGATGTTAGAAAACATTTGTAGTCCAAGGGCAGAAATTGTTGTGTTTTTTTTTTTTTTTTTTTTTCTCGCAGAGATCTAATTCCAATGGCAACGCAAAACTGTTGACCAAATACTGACAAAATACGGACTAAAGAATTTAATATTGGTTTTATCATATGGAAACACCGGGATAAGACAAAACACAAGGAATGAATCTCTTCTTTGCCCAGTTTGCCTCTATATTAAAATCATAAATAGGGTTTTTTTAGACTCCACGAAGCCTCTACCACAGCTCATCTTGTCCCCTGTACATAAAGTTTGTGACAAAAATTCACTCTTGAGCATCTGAAAATGTAATTTTAGTCTTACTTTTATATTACCATTTTTACTACCTTTGCATATGTCGTGCTCTACCCGTTGCACACATGCAAAATAAAACTCTGCGAAGAAGCTGACACATTTACGGGCTTGGCACCCACATCAGATTTAAGGGTTCTCTGGGGACGTGTGTGATTTGATTCTCTCGATACCCATGCTCCTCTCTTTTCCCTTTTGGATAACGGTGTTTGCTCCCTGGGAGCATTATTTGCATTTCAGCAGCAGGATTTCTCATTCTCCGACAGACAGCTGAGGACCAAAGCTTCCACAGGATGGGACACAACAGGCTCAACACTGTCATGGGCAAAACTCATGGGCAAAATGAAGTAACGGAGGTGGGCTATCGCTTGCCTCATTCCTCTTCCCAGTGGTAGCCCCGTCTTGCAGTGGCTGGTCTGTTCTCTCCCAGCGAGTTGCAGCAACAGGGAGTATATTTGCCCTGAGCAAGAAACCTCTGAAAATCTCCCTAAACTCTACTCTCCTCCTTCCTATACTCTCCTCTCCTCCTTACCCCCTTTTTTTTTTGCACCTAAGAACGGCAGCGGTTGTCCCATCTCATCTTAGCAGATCCCACACATGAAGTCATCAAAGCTCCATCTCCTCATGCCCTGAACCCTTGGGTGTCTCTGCCCAAACCCCTCGCATGTCACACACCCTCCACCAGTGCTTCGTTGCCACGGAAGTTAATTTTGCTTCCTGAACTCGGGAACCACGAGTCGTCATTAGAGACAGCCGACCTACCAGAGTTAATTCATGTCACTCAATAAGAATTACATTCGGGGCAGAGATGGCCCTGAGGGCCTTGTCAAAAGCACAGAGTAATTTAAAAGGCTCCCACCGACTTCAGTCGGCGTTGGTTGAGGCTGATTAAAGAATTCAAGTTGATGACTTCTAAGGCAAATGAGCTTTTCGAAACTTTGACTTTGTTTGTCTTAACGCTTGTGTTTAGAGTACAGTTACAGTGAGAGCTGGCACCGGCCACTTGTCTTTAATAGAGGTGCCTAAAGGTTAAGTAAATGCAAGCGAAAACCTCAGACGTTGTCTTATTGGAATCCATCACTAAAAACAGAAGCTGGATTCAGATATCAACAAGTCTCTGGAAGATAAAACAAAAGGCCGAGAATTTCTCCTCCTTGTTACTGCAATCCTAAAAAATAAAAATGTGATGTATTTCAACTACCTGGGCAAAAAATCCCCCGGTATTTACACACTAGGAGTGACTGGCTGTGTTTAACTCCTGCTGAGCACACCTGCTGTCTGCTGACGACACGTTAACCTCGTTGCAGTTTTGTAAGTTATTCGACTCAAATCAAATCCAAAAAAGCCCTCACCCCGCCTGAAGCAATCGGGGTATTCACGGGCTGTAATCCCGACACAGTCACCACCCTGGGGACATGCTTTGGCATCACGCTGCAAGTACTTACAGGAGACTGGTTGGAATTTTCCTTATTTTAATCTCTAGACGGAATATCGTTCACTAAATAGGTTGCAAACACTGTTCAGGCTCTTCAAGAATAATTAATTATTCTGGTGACGGTTCTTGTGGAACAAGGAAAACCCTTGAGAGGGGCACAGCCCAGGAGAACACAATGCACGAAAGGAAAAACCACCCAGACCTCTTTTTTTTTTTTTTTTTTTTCCTGTGGTAGTTTGAGGAATATGGATTCACCTACCATATACAGAGCAGCTGCACTTCATCTGTCATGCTGATTTACATCTCATTAACGAACTACAGCACAAGGCAGGTCTTGGCGGAGGATCTGATTCTTTATACCTTGTGACGGGCCTAAGGTTCCCACTCAATGGAATGTGAAGACCTAAAAATGCTTTTCTACGTTTCCTTTTTTTTTTTTTTTTTTTTCCTCCCACAAAGCATTGTAAAAATTGTATGTAGAGAAGCCAACAAAATTTTTTGCAGCGTAACATGAAAAGCGGCAAGCAAAAAACTGCTTTGATAGACAGTCTGAAGAAGATGTGGAACAAATATTGAGAAAGAAGGGACCAGCTCTATAGGAGGGGTTGTCCTCCCGCGGGTTATGCCCTCAGATCCATTACACAGCACTCTGAAACAGAGCAACACGCTCCATGAAGAACTAAAACACAACCTCTACTTTCCATCCAGCCTTACTTTTTTCCCCCTCTTTTTTAAAAATCCTGAACTTGACACTTTTTCAGTCTGGGGGGATACCTTGTGCTGAAATCTCTCCTAGGTTTCCCAAACCTGCCTGAAAACATCTTAAATGCAAATTAAAAAAAAAAAAAAAAAAAAATTACACTGACTATTTACTTTCAGGCCTCTTTGTAACCTAACCCCTTTACCCTTTAAGAGTAGTTTTTGACTATTCCAACCTGACATTTTCAATTTGAGCGCGCTGTGGTGCAAAAAAAAAAATCGCACCGAGCAAACTAGCTTTTTAATTTTACGTTTTGTATACTTCTACTTCTTTCAGCAAATCACAGGCTGAAATCAGAGGGTGAATTTCCAAAATTGGCTGAGAGCAGGTCTCTCCGATGTTCTACCTTGCTGCGAGACTGTACGTGGTACCTGGTACAAAGTAAAATCCTAGTGAAGAAATACGCTCTGGGTTACCTCCAGGGATGCTCCAGGCTGAGGTAAAACCTAGGAAAAGGCCTAGAGTTGACTTTGATCTTCTAAATAACACTTTGTCTTCCCTAGGAATTATCTATTGCAAGTTAACTCCTTAAACTGGGGTATGACGGTACCTGTTAAGTCAAGCTGAGGACTTGAGGTTTACACCTCAATTTGCCTTTTAAACTAGTGCTAAGTCAGAGCTCAAATCCAAATGAACCTTCCAAGCTCAGGCCTGACTTTTCCAAACGTCACCGTGACTGTTTCCCCGGGCAGGTGTCACGTAAATGAATAATTCTAGCTGCAGTTGAAAGAAATACTTAGGAATAAATAGGTCTAAAGTCAAAAAAAGGAAAAAAAAAAAATATCTTAACCACAGACTTCACAGGTATTCGAAAGGAGATGGGAGCGGAGGAACTGTGACTAATCAGACATAAATTCCTATTTGGAAAATGTAATGATAATGCCTTGAAAAGTTGACTAAACTTTGCTATTGTTAACGAGAAGCTGCTGGTTTGAGAGAAAAGACAATTTATGATTTCTCACTGCGAGGCTTTTGAACTTTACTCTATAACCCACGAAAGGGTGCAAGAGCAGCCTGGAAATTATGCTGAGCTTAATTATGAGCTTAATGTGAATTATTCAGAAGTGCAGCTGAGAGACTAAAAATTTATTTCATACAAAGAAGCTTGACATATTAATTGGTCCTTCAGAAAAGAGACAAAACAATTTCCTCTCCCGAAAATTTACATCTTCCCCATCAAAGCAGCAGCCTCAGCCGAGCAGAACTTCATTAACAAGATTAATTATCCCGCCAGCCTCTGCCTCATCAGGTGTGCAGCCCAGGTGAAAAGCGTGGCCCCCTCCCCGAGGCTCCGGCAGAAAAGGCGACAGATTGAGGGCACCGTACCTTGGTCATTAGCCATTTTGTCAGGGTGCTCGACTGCAAGAAAGAGACAATGTCATTAGAGGCTGACAGCTCCGCGCAGGCAATGCTGGAGAACCGTGAGGACAAACACAGAAGCACAGAAACACAGAATATCTCCGAGGTGGAAGGGACCCACAACGAACGTCGAGGCCAACTCCCTGCTCCTCGCAGACCTCCCTAAAACTAAACCATAGGGCTGAGACCAGATGCTCCCTAAATTCTGAACCCACCTCGACCCGTGCCTCAGAGCAGATATTTTTCACCAAGTTCTTCACCTGCTTCTTTGCTGTAGGATTTTTTTTTTTTTCATTCTCTTGTTCTTTTTCAATATAATTTGGAAAATTTAATTAAGCCAGAAAGAGAGACACACGCTACTTCTTTAAATAATTCCAGTCAAAGCACCTACAAGCCGAAAGCTCAGTCTGACTTCTCATTGTTTCACATTTTTACAAAGGGTTTAAAACTATTTACATCTTTTTTGCCTAATAACCATAAAAGAGTGATCTGAAGTGCACCAGATAAGGCTTCAAAATCCAATAGACAGATTAAAAGCCTTCCTGCACAGTTACAACTTCTGACTATTTATGATACGGCTGAGGGAATTAAACTTTCCTCCGATTCATCACCACCATAGAGCATTAACCGGTCCTCTGGTTAATAAATTATGCAAGAATCTTAAGTACAGGAAATTGGGGGAAAAGGAAGTGAGTTTGCATGTGAATCTGGAAGTCAAATAACCAGTGCCTCCGGGCGCAGAGCGTGCTGCTCCCCTCGTTGCTAAAATCCCTACAAAGCCTCCCCTAGATCATGGCATCTCCCTAGGAACAGACCTACTGAACTGGCACAAATTTCCATTTACTGACACATCGACGAGCTCCAAGCTTGTGGCAGAAGGGGAATAGCTCCTTCGATAACCCCTATTTTTTTTTTTTTTTCCCCCCTCCTTTCAGACTTTTTCACCCAGATGCAAAGAACAGGGATATATGGAGCACATCGCCTCCAACTTTTTTAGAAATCTGTCAGCCCGTGCCTCCCCACCGAGCCCTACCTCGGCCGTCGCCTTTCCCTTAGGACAAATATATTCCTGAAAATATGAAAACTTGCTCATGACTGCAGTTACCTGTGTCGATTAGATGCTGCCCTGGCACCACTCGGCGTTGGGTGCCTTCTCCGGGCAATGGAGCCACGCAGCGTTGAAGCCCAGGTGGGCAACCTTGGGCAAGGTCATGGAGGGGGGTTCACATTCCAGGTTGTGGACCAGCAGGTGGGTTTTTTTTTTATGAACCACGACAATGAGGCAGCATTAGAGGGCACTGCAGGGCTAGAAATGCTGCCCCACACCATCCTTGCCAAAAGGAGGGGTCAAGGGGGGACCGGCACCGTCTGGGATTTCAGGGATTTTTTAGAAAAGGCACAGTGGCAACTTTTAATCTAGGGTCCCGTCGAGTTTTCCTTGCTGATCTTAACACGATGGGAATATCTGAGAGTGCTACGACCTCTTCCTCCCTCTCTCCCTTTCCACTCTTCCCTTTCAAACCTCATCAGATCCAGGGTTTTATTCATTATGTCTGTAGGTGCATTAACAGGCGACTTTTTCCAGTTTATAAGTATCGGTGTAATGTTTTGTGTGATTCTGATAAGCAGAATACTACTCTTTCATTTTCTTTAATTAAAGTTGCTCAGCACTCAGGGAAGGTCTTTGTAAATGCTGGCTGAAATCCAGAATAAGGACGGCTGAGCAGAAGGAAGCATAAGCACATTTAGTACCGTTGTGAGATTTGCTCCTTTCTGTAACAGCTAAAAAAAAAAACCCCCAAATCACCGACCAATTCTTTCAAAGACTGAGGTGATCCCCCTTCTTGTCTCTCTGTCATCGGTTCATTCTTCCCCTCTTTAGCTGGCACATCTCATCGGGCAACTGCAAATTTCAGACTATTTATTCATTCTGCCACTTCCCCGATTTCCGAAAACGATCCATTTATATGCCGTAAAAGTCATATAACATCAAAACTTGGACTTTCACTTCAGGGGCAATCTGTGATAATACGCTGTGAAAGGCTGCAAAATGCACGTACTGTTTGGGCACTCTCTGCTCCTCTTCCAGAAACACACACATATGTATGTATATGTAATATTACTGAAGTAGGAAGTAAGGAGTAAGAAAAATCCTAGTGAAAACCTCAAATTTTGGTGCAAATTATACACCAGAAAAAGCAGCAGGATGATCAATCCCCTGTTATCCTTCTACTCCAGGTCCCTAAGAATGCGTGTATCAGATTCTCCACGGTTTAAGTGATAAATTTAACCAGCCAGAGCATAAAAAAAGCAGATCCTCAACTGATGTAAACTGTCGCAGACTGATTGAAGTTCGCAGTGTAACGACGATTTACATAAGTTAAGGATTTCCCCATTTGCCTGTTTATTATCATCAGTGGAGCTGAGGTGGAAGAATATAAACTCACTGCTCCGTGGTAGTGTTATTTACTACTAAACATATCTCTCTCTCACAGATCGCTACATTTTCATTAGTAAAGGAAAGTCACTACAAATACTCACATTGCAATTACAACACAAGGAACGGCTCGGTTTCCTTGGAGGAGCTTTATGGGCTATAATATATGAAATGAGACAGGGGGGGGTGACTTAGTGGATCTTTGATGCTTGTTTCGTTCCTCGTGATTTAAAACTCCCTCTGATCGGGGCGTAGATTTGCCATCCGAGCACGCATTACCATCTGGCACACGAGCGTCTTCTGTTAATAATCATTAAGGGCAGGAAACCAACATTTTTGCATAATTCAGAATGCGCTCAAGACTTCAGAAAGTCTTTTCACCTCAAGTGCAGGGATAGATTTGTCAAAAAACCTCCAGTTGAATAGAGTTGAACATGACATATTTAGGGTGGATATCATTAAGTATTCATGGCAGGGTATTAGATATACTTCTTGTAGGCTATTACAAGATGGAACAAATGTATAAATTCATCTTTTTGGTATCTGTTGATGCTGTCTGATCTACAATTCATTTCCCAAATGAGTTTCATGGTACTTTGTGTAAACATTACAAAGTAGGTGATATCAAGTGCATTAATCTTTTGGTTTAGTTAGATATCTGGGTCTCTAGATCTTTTCATATCTCATTAGTCTGCCGTTATTATATTTTGATGCCTTGACTCGTTTTAAACTCAGCCTAATAGACTTCTTCTGCTTGGCACAAATTGTGAGCATGAAATTAAGTTGGCACCATCCGCTTGATAGAGATGAAGCACCCGCAAAGTGCTATCTCTTCACATTTCATGGCAGTGGAGAATGAATAATCAGGATCTTACCAATAATTCATTCAAAATGAAACATGACTTGGACAAGTAAGTCCTGCAAACCTGGGCAGGCGGTGATAAGCTCAGAACAAATTGATACAATTTTTCATCTTTTTTTTTTTTTTTTTTTCCTTGAGAATTCACAAAAACTGTTGTATGAGGCTTTTCACACCCCGCCTGAACGGTCGATAACGTGCTTTAGGTATCGGAGAAGGAAAAAGGACAAGCTCTTTGCTGAGAGGACTCAGGCTCATCCATCGAAATCTTTCCTTAATGGCTGAAAATGGGTGTTTCCCCTCCTGCCCTCGGAGGCGGCCAAAAAAAATTTCTTATTGGCGTGAAGGTTTGCTGAAAGACGAACTCAAATACAAGCTCTCAGCAAACAAACAAGCAAATCCTCCCCACGGGAAGGATGGTGGGTCACTTCTTCCCTTCAGCCATTGCCCTTGGCTTTTGTACAGCTCCCGTTAAATGAAGTAACTTATAACTGATTAAAAAGAGGCTTGAGCGTGAACGCTAATTCCAAGCCTCTCAGGCGCAGGTTTGAGGCTGAATTTCTCTAATTTCCCTCCAGTCGTGACGTCTCAGGCCCAGCCTGCATCCAGTTTCAATTACCTTCTGCCAAGATGTTATTTTTATATACAAATCCCTGGATTTTCTCGAGAGAAGACACAGCTCTAACGTGCTCTCTCCTGTGCCATGCTTCTTTCCTGGAATAAGTTCTCTATGTCATTTGATTTTTTTCATTAATTACACATCTTTTTTTTTTTTTTTTAAAAAAAAAGTAATTTCCTATCTTTGTGCAAATGAATGAGTGACAGTTAAAATATAAGGAGCAGAGCTGCAGCAAGCACCCTGCTTCCCACTCACGGTGATATTCCTTACAACTTCATAACTAATAATTTCTGGGTAGATTGTGTCAGGGCTTCACACAGCCAGGCAGCAGGGAAGGAGAGAAGGGGAATATCTCTCCACATTAATTTGAAATTGAGCTCGATACAAGGACAATCCTTCACTCACGTAAATACATGGGTGCTGAACTACCAGCCAAAAAAATGTGAGTGTCCCTGTTCTGCCTGCTCCTTCTCCCTGGTCACTAAGGGTATTAATCAGGTATTAATGAGTCTGTTAATAAGAGGGACTGAAAAATATTTGGAACAACTTTCCCCACGCAAAGTCAAGCTGCATCTCAGCCTGCTCAGATTTTTTAATTGCGATTTTGTATGCCTACTCCGCTGATAAGAGTGAGTCACTACAGTTCCTATAGTCACCAGAGGATCCAAAATGAAAAGGGACCTCCCTAGAGAAATCCAGTCAGATCCAATTAGCTTTTTATTGCGAGCAGAAAGTTAGGTGGTGTCAGAGCACTTTCCCCCAGCTGATTGAATTTAAAAATATAGTTACTGCCCCATTATGTGCTTTACTTTTGTCCACTACTCTACGTAGCGCTTTGCTTTTATCTCTCCATCATAGTTTCAAGTAGTAGGATCTCTTCTGGCTGACACGGAATTAATTACAAAGCTCCCACAGAGGCATAAGAACATTGTATATCATCAATATCCAGAGGACACAGATCCAAACCTTTCAGCGTCCGGAAGAAAATGGGATCAGAGAGGGGCCCCACACCCTTGGCGTTGCGAGCTTGGATTCTGAAGTAGTAGACCGTGTCCAGGTTGAGGTCCATGATCTGGTGGGTGAGTCGGTCGCCGCTGATGGATTCCATAACCCAGTCATCAATGGGAGCGTTCTTGTCCAAAGTATAGAAGAGGATGTAAGCTGAATAAACACAGTCTCTCAGTTAGTACTTCACATTTTAACGTGCCTCCGTTATGAAACACAGGTAAAAATGCCAGTTTCTTAAAAATTAGGGTTTTCTAAAAGCAGGGACGGTGGCTCTCCAATCAAAATCACGATGAGGAACGTTATGACAAACACGTTTGTCTATTTTTAGGACGAACCCCTAATTACAGTCTTCACTGTAAGAAATACAGATTTAACAAATATAAAAAGAGGTAAATTTTAAATGCTGCTACATTAATAGCATTAAAATGCTGCTACAAATACATTTCTCAACTTCAGGTGTGCCATGCAGTCTGAGAGCTGCCATAAACCGTATGACATAAGTCTTGAGTGTTTCAGTGCTGAAATAAAACTAACTGGTATTAACGACACACATCAATTACTGGCTGCTTATGGGAAGCCCTGCGATATTTCTTGGCAGCTGCAGGGGAAAGTATTTTAGGGAAAAGAATGAAGAATTAAAAATTTTGGTGACGCAAGAGTACTACAGTAACTGCTTACCACTGAATAAAATTTAAAAGTTTTAGGACTTAGAGACTAGAGGTACCTGTGTAATAAAACTGGAAAGTTTTAGAACTTCAGAGACTAGAGGTACCTGTGTAATAAAACTGAAAAGTTTTAGAACTTAGAAATTAGAGGTACCTGTGTAATAAAACTGGAAAGTTTTAGAACTTAGAAACTAAAGGTACCTGTGTAATAAAACTGGAAAGTTTTAGAATTTAGAGACCAGAGGTACCTGTGTAAAAACCATATTTTTAGGAAGTATTTTGCTAGCAAATGAAATCTGGGGAAGAAGAAAAAAAGCCTGTGAGCAAGGCTGAGCGGTATAGCACACCCTGAAACAGGAGTCTCTGCCTAACCTTGAAAAAAATCTTATTTTTTCCCTAAAAACCTGACTTTAAGTCTGGTCCTAAGTGCTGTGCTGCAGGAGGGAGCTACTGGTACGGAGAGAGCCCGAGTGGGTCTTCAGGATTTTATCTTTGTGCCTGGATCCAAAGTGACTCCAAAAGTGGTGTAAGGCTTATTACTGCTCTTTCTTTAGTCTTTTCTGAAATAAAGATGCTTTTCCAAACTCATTCGGCATGAATGCTCACACTGGTCATAGATAGGCAGTGTTGGGATGGAAGTGATACATTTTTGTGGGGATTTTTAAATTTTATTTTATTTTATTTAGAGGCTTGCAGGTTGGAGTTACTAAAGCAGTTTCTCTGACTGTGACACCTGAATTAATAAAGTCATGAAAATATAAATACGTTTCTCAAATTAACAGAAATACACCCGCTCAGGCATTTGTAGGGATGAAGGTTTGGTTGTTAGGGACATTTCTACTCCCCGCAAGGAATTGTTTCCTCTGCTTGATAACTCTAAGAAACATTTGACCACAAAAACAGTAAAAAAAATCCCCTTCTTCAACCAAGTGCTACGAGAAAGAAGTTTGTGCCTGGATGGCAGGAGACCCAGTCAGCTCTCAGGTCTAGAATGCTGCTGCCGATGGAAAAACTCTATAAAAGTTGCTACCGCGGAGTCATTTCATGTCTTGGAAGTCAGGAAAGCTTTTAATTTATTTTCTCTTTTAGTCGCTGGGGAAATCAGGACCATTAGCATTCATTTCAGCGTGCTGTCCGTCAGAACGATCATTTCTTCTCTCTAATGGCTAAATTAGTGTAAACAGAGCCATTTCATCAAAACATCCTCCTTTCGGCCACGGTCACGGGTTGTAAAGTCCTGATGATAATGTAGAGGGAAATTATACACAGTTACACAAGCCTAGCCTAGGAATCGTTATTGCTGGGCGATGTCCACACAGAAATATAGCCTGATTTTATTGGTAACATAAAGCGGGATACTTTCCTGGTGTAACTCACACCAGCTCATCCGATGCCAGCGAAGCCCTGATGAGTTACAACTGCTAAAATCCGACCCGGTGCTCTTCAGTGCTAACGGCTCACACAGGGCATCCTTCTGAAGATTTCTTCCTCTTACACGGATATTTTGCAGCTCTTCAGCAGCGCGGTGCTGGGATTACCAGCAGTAATAGTCACCTATACACACTTTCTCCCACCCGGAAATATATTGTAGAACTGATCTAACCCATGTTTGTAGCAATGTGACCGTAATGAGCACATTTTGGAAGACAAGGAATCCTTCTCCTAATAATTCTATGGCTCGGAGATGTCTGTTAGCAGGCTAAAATGATAATTTAAATGCAAAATCTCAGATAGAACTCTACTAAATTTTTCAAACTCAATTAACATTGACGCTTTGTAACAGAATTCTCAATTAGGCACTAAGGTTATATATAGTATTTTGGAAAAAAATAAAAATAATATTGTGAAGCATTCATTAAGATCAGTTCTTGTCAGTCAATATTAGGGGTTTGTCCTGATCATCGCCTTAAATTGTTATCGTAAAATTAAACATCCACCAATAAATTCTCCCATGATGCGCTCCACTGAGCAACGTATCATTATGTATATTATGTATTGCATTATTGCCAAACAAAGTGCTTATTAGAGTCATTTCTAATTATCACCGAGCAGCATGTACTACAAAACATTCACTTCAAGTGCCGCATTTAACTTATATCACTGCTCTTAGCATTTAAAAGTAAAGGATTTACATCCCCTGAGTTCTAGCTCTTGCAGGATTCCCACATCCTTAAATCCTGCGTCCTGCAACCATCGCCTTGAATCCTAGACCGAGTTGGGTGGTAAAAGCAAGTGAAAATAAAATAACGTTAGATGAAATAGCACCCAAGAAAACAAACAAACAAACAGAGGGTGAAAGCAGCAAATGATGAGTAAATAAATGGAGAATGCAGGATAATGTAAACGTTTACCAGTAATTTTTCCATTGGCTTCCAACGGCGGCTGCCAGCTGACAATGACAGCTCGGGGCTTCCCTTCCCGTGTAATGACTGTCAAATCCTTGGGAGCAGAGGTTGGAGCTGAAAATAACGAGAATAATGGAAAACAGAAGTTATCCACCTTTGGTTTGAATTCCTTACACTCTGTAGCAGGCATGAACTACTCCGTAGGCGTTCACCGCTTTCTTACACCCTTTCGTATGCGAGTGTCCTTCGCTGTACTTCAAACACAGACCGGATGATTTGTCTAGAAGGGATATTTTAACACTGAAATTACAGAACACGCTGCCTGTGGCTACGTTAGGATTTGGTAGATAGTTCTTATCCTCCTACTGTCCAGCTAAACAACCACCGAGGCATCCAAGAACATCCAATATCTTCTGGGCGCCCTATACATTTAGTCACAGCAATAACGCTGTGGCTTCTCTATTTGGAACATTTGTAGGCATGTGCCAGTATAAAAGAAAGATAATTGTGTATATTCATTAAATATATGTTCAGCTTTGGGATGTATTATGATAGAAAACTCTCAGCTTTTCTGCTTTGGATTTCCGAGCCTGCTTTGCGTCCTGCTTTACTAATGCTGGCCACGGGGCCTTGCACAGCGTCTCAGTTATTTTTAAATTGTATCATAAGACTCCCGAGGAGAAGGGAAAAACAGGCAATTATTAAAAAATAGTTAAGAGATAGGAGCAATACATTGGTGCTGAGCTCGTTGTTTGTTTACTTAGTTTTGGTAGAGGCTGTAGATGACTTGGAGCATATCGATAGCATAACAGCATGGAGAACAGACCGTAGGGGCATCCCATCATCCCTGTCCTACCCATATGGCCACTAAATAACTTCCTTGATGGTTCAAAGTGCTCCAAAGTCTGACTTTAGGAGGTAAAGCTTTAAAAATCCGTTGGATCGTGCTGAGCTAAACCAGCCCGATCTAAAGCACGGCCACAAACCTCCAATGTGAGGAAGATTCAGTGATCTTAAACAAGAAGAAGGAAGGGAAGAGCCAGCTGCTGTACAGGCTCTGGTCACAAGGAATTGCTCCCTTTGATCTAACGCCCAGCAGATGGTCTCGTGGCATTCGCATCCGTTAAACTTTTCAAAAGAGAGATCCAGAAGGCAACCACAAAATCTGCACCCAGACAACCAAAGTTTCCGTTACTACCATTCCGTTCCTAAGTAGGTGACCGCTCGCCACCTGACGCTCTCTGTGGTAAATTTATGGTGGATTATTTCTCTGCTACATTTGCAGGAACGATACGTTCAGTCTGATATATCCGGAGCCATCACCACCAGGACTCAGAGTGTTTTACTTTAGTCTTTAGTTCACTGCTCCTCGCTGGGAGCGTCTTTCCTAGCCCGGAGTAGGCAAACCACAACACAAGCTCCCAGATCTTTGAGAAGTCTCTTAAATCTTCAGCAATGCCCAGCATGACCTGAGCTCCCACGTTGACGTTGTTCTTGTCGTTGTTGCTTATTCTTATTATTTCTCAAGTATCTTGTGTTGCATTTAAGAAGCTACTCAGCTTGCAACCAACTTGGGACACTGGCCCGTCCGTTTAAAACCAGTCTACTAGAACAAACACCTTGGGCTGCCTTGCTGTTTCAGGGGACTGCAAGTGATAAACCTTTTTGTGAACGAATCACACTTGATTTTCGAAGTAAAATTTCCTTTCTCTTTACTTTGGCTAAGCCCAGCTTGCAATTAATCTCCAACTTCACACAAAGTGCACCCACCTCTCTGTCTGCAAACAGCATCTTTATCTTCGACACTACTTTTCTGTTCTCTGATATTAACCCTTTTGCCATGTTTTCATGACCTAACCCTTTCCCTTCCGAGACTTTTTGCCTTTTGTGAGGTTAAAGTAGTAAGGCTGGTAGGCCTCCATCGTGTAACACAGGCTTTCCACACTGGTTACTACCACATGAGTCCCTCTGAGCGGCTGAAGTTGAGCTCCACTTTCAGCAGATTGTGAGCAGAAGATGCCATGCGGAAAAAGCAAAGCTTTCGACGTTTCCCTTAGCGCTCATTAACACCCCTCATATCAGCAAGACTTGTGTAGGCAGATCTGGGGATGGCACTTGGCTCTGAAAGTTGCTTTTGAATTACGGGCAGAACAATTCTCCCCAGCCATGGTAGTAATCTCCAGTGAATTTTGTATCGATGCTGATATGTACGTTCTTTAATATCATTACGGGAAATCCAACATGCGGAATGGGTACAAAATAGGCAATAAAGATCAGCAGTGCACGATGCCCTTAATTAACAGAGCTGCTCCATCAAGCTCAGATAATTGCATTGCAATCACATGGGAAAATCTAAGGACACATATATTCCCTCTTATTTTCCCTTTGTTAATTAACTGGCGTGTACTGTGGTTTTCATTTAAAAAAAAACCCCAAAAACAAAAAAACAAACCACCACACAACAAATCAATATTTACCAGCAGACTGCATGTGGTATCTGCTGGTAGAAACCAATTTGGAATGGCACCTAGAGTGTTTTCAAGGCCACCAGTCACCCTCAGGAAAATATAGCGCCTGCACTACACTGGTGTCCAAATTGCTGTCGACAACAGACGACGAAGAAAAAATATCTGAGGTAAAACCACCGACGTTCTTATCTACGGACAAGGGACTGCAGCAAGAAATACAGGCAATCGTAAAGAATGGGGGAAATCTAGTGGTGAACAGCTTCCTGCAGTTCAGTGGAGCTATTTCAACGGAAATCTTCTCAGGAGTTTCAAGTTTTTTTATTCTAAAAAAAAATAAATATATATGGATTTTGTGGAAGACCCTGCCCTTGTTTAAAGACAGCCTAGGGATCAGGATTCGTGCTGCCATTAACACCTATGTGATAACTAGAAGTAAAGCCTGGGCATGCTATTTCCCTACTGTGGTTAACTGAAGGCACATAAAAGAGAACTCAACAATTATATCTTAGAGAGGATGTTCTTATCTATAGAGATCGCTACGTCTCCATCCCTTTTCAAATATTTTTCTCCCGCTGAACTAGGGTTGTATCTGGTGTCTGTTATCAAAACTGCATTTAGGCCCCTTCGGAATCTGAAGTATCTTTCAGGTCAGAGCTTCCTGCTTGGAAAAGACCACTCAAACTCTTGAGAAGAGCAGCTAAATTAAGTCTTCAGAGCGTATCTCAGAATCATAGAATCACAGATTGGGTTGGGTTGGAAGGGATCTTAAAGGTCATCTAGTTCCAATTCCCCTTCCCCGGGCAAGGACACATTCCACCAGCCCAGGTTGCTCCAAGCCCTGTCCAACCTGGCCTTGAACACTGCCAGCGAGGGGTAAGCCACATATTTTTAATATTAATGGCTTGTTTGCTGGAAATGAAATACAGGTGTATAAGAACACTGAGCATAGAAGAGCTGCCTTACCAAACTGTCAGCAGGGAATTTATAATAAGCCAACATTTCACACAGGGTAGATAATTGTGTGTCTTTACAATAAATAATGCACAAGCTGGAAAGACTGCTCACTTGGCTATTTGTTGTTGTTTGGTTTTTGTTTGTTTGTTTGTTTGTTTGTTTTTCCCACTCTCTCTGTCTCTAATTTTGCACACACTGTTTCAATCGCTGTAACTGTGACTGTAGGTCTTGGCTTGGACTGAGGCATTGGCCACCAGCACAGCGCACAGCAAACAGCTAAAATATGTCCACAGAATATTATGAAGGGACCTGTGAGTCAAACTCTTAAGTTAAGAAGGATGTGTATTAGATAGAAGCATCACGGAGTCTTTTTTACTAAGCGGATAAGACGGGAAGTCATGCACTTGAGACAAAACCACACAGAAGTTTGTAAGCCAAAATCTTAAAGAAGCAAAATCGTTACCTAATAACGAGAGAATAATCATCATAAAGGATTTGAAATCCGCATTAAAAGTCACAGATACGGGGCAAAGCATTACACACACGTACTATCATCACCTAACTTCTTGCAGCGACGCACGAGCTCAGCAGAATGGCTGTTTCGCTTTGCTGCCCATGAAAAAAAAGTGAAAAAATAGATAATTTTGTTCATAAACCCCTGGTTTAGGCGGTTAGGATGAACCCGAACAAGGCTTTTGATGACAAAAACCCAAAGAAAGCCTTTCTAGCAGCTCTTGCCATACCTGCTTCGTAGGTGGTGGCGTGGGCAGTCATGCTCCAGGTGCTGGACCGCCGACCTTTGGTGACCATGACGGAGAACTCGTACATGGTGTTTGGCTTCAGACCGATCACGGTGTGACTCAGAGCGGTCGTATCTGCCGACTGCAAAGAGACCGAGGGGAGGATGTCTTTAAAGCCACTCTTTTTGCTGCTAGCCAAGCAAAACACAGTCACAATAAATTCTTTTTTGCAAGCAAAATAGTTGTATTGCTACCGCGCACCTTAACAGGGGTATTTTTAGTACCACAGGCAGTTAGATAAATTATTGTCATGCTTTCTCTTTCTCTTTTCCCAGACAAAGCAATTTGCCATGCTTTTTAAATTTATTTTTTTTTTTCAAATGGAAATTGGAAGCTAACCCTATGGCCTTCATCAATGCCCACAGAAGGACAAAAAAAATAAAAATAGAAACATTTCCATCATTGAAACACTCATTTGCAGCCTCTTCGATGGATTCCTTCAAATAAAAACATTTTGAAAATCTGATTTTTAGTGGAGGCTCAGAAAGTATTTTTACCCCCAGAATGGTCCTGCCTAACGCTTGCCAGTTCCTGGGGTTAACAGGGATTTATGACAGAGGTTGAAATATGAGCTAGAACACCTGCATAAAGATGCATTTTTGTGTCCATCAAACACACTTTTGCTTGGTTAAATACGTTATATTATCGATCTGCCTCGCTGCGATATGCTTAAACAACTAAACATATTGATATTGATGTGAATATTAAATTGTTCATTTATTTTTAGCTGATTTAGCTTTTTACCCCTAGCCTGCAGTAAGGAACAATCCGAGCTAAACGGCGCTTGTATCAAAGGAGACAAGTGAGAAGAAAAATATGGGACAAATTGGTGACGGGTGAATAAAATCAATTCCCACGCATTTCAAACTACAGAGCCTGGTGTGCAAAGCCCCAGCATCAACAACTTACAGGCCAGTGAGTAAACCTGGTGCAAACGTTTCTGTGTTTATATACCCACGGATTGAAATTTACTGAGTAAATGTATGACTTTGCATCAAAAGTCCGCCCTGAGGTTCACATTTGGGAAGTGTTTCCCCCAAGACATCTTGCTGGCATCTGTTAGTAACGCCATTGTGATGCTAACGGTCAGATGATTCAAAAATAAATCAACTTTTACTAAAAATGGGGCATCGGCATTCCAGTACGTCGCAGAATAAAGCAGTAATATACAAGGGGGAGCGGGATAAATTTCCTTTGCAGAGACATTAATGAATGGGCTATGTATGCCTACACGGTACGTTGCTTTATCACAAGTGCTCTGACAGATGTTTTGCACGCTACTTACTAGGAAGACTTAAGGCAATACCACATTCTATCATTTTCATACTCAATTAAAACTCCTAGCTCTCAGAAATCAGCACTTTCACAACTTTCATACTAGGGGTTTACTCCAGCAGAGAATCCCCCTCTATAAAAAATCTGCTTGAAGCGAAGACATCACATCTGTGTTCATAAACTACTCAGTGACTTGCCAGAGAGGGCAAAATCTACCTGCGAGAGTTGATACAAATTATTCTTTTTACAAATTATTCTTTAGACAAATTATTCTTTATTTTACAAATTTATTCTTTATACAAATTATTCTCATTTATATATGGCTGGATTTCAATATAGGGAATAATAATTTTCTCCTTCCGAAAAGATTTTGGAAGAAATGAAATTATTTACGGCATAAAATTACTCCTCGGCATGACTGAGGGTAACTAAATCTGATAACTATTGCTATGGAAATCCTCAGATATTGCACACGATCAGGAAAAATTCACATGGAAAAAAAAACCAAACAATAAGCTTTGAACCTATTCCTGGACAAAAATAGTTTTTAGCAGAACATAAAGATATGGGGTTCTTTTTTCGTTTTAAAAAAAAATAAATATTTGTCTCCAGCCAAGTGTTTTTCTTTGATTGTTTTTCTCAGTGCTAAATAATAGCATTTTAAAAGTCGAAACCACCCTTGAGGTTGGTTTTGCGTTGGGATGAAGCGGGTGTAACTGCAGCAAATACCTTTAGTAACGCCACGCCATGCCTTTTTGGGACAGTTTGTACAAAATAAAGTCGGCGGGGCCAAGTTAAATTTATAAACTCCCAACTTCAAGGCTAAACCCTTCATTATATTAAATCTGATCCGCAGTTTTGAAGCAATGGGAGACTTGAATGGGAAAATCTCAAAAGACTTGGAAACTCAATGCCAATGCACAGGCAAGTGCTTTGGGAACTTATTCGTGAGCCTGATCTAAAACTTTCTGAAGAAAAAGGAAGTTTTCCTTGCTGTTTTCAAAGAGTAACATAATGGTTTTTATCTTGCTTCCCTGAAAAAAAAATATGGTTATTTCAAGAAAACAGATCCTCTTGAAAACATTTTGGATTGTTTCTGCTTCTGGGTGATTGATGTGGAATAAACGAATCAGACCGGCTCCTCACGTTACCCACAGCCCGGCCAAACTGGAGATGGTGGCAAAAAACCAAAAAGGTTCTTCATTCTTGCTCCTTTCCCTGAAAACTGGGACTTTCCTCTGCTCTACTCATTTTGTTGGGCAGGGAAATCCATCTCCAAACAGGAGTCAGATCGAGGCAGGGCATTGAAACGTTACAACGCATCATTCCGACACCCTTAATTACCTAAGAGCTTGTTACAACTGCACGAGCATAAAAAATTTGTGTCTAATATTGCATCTGAGGTTGGCAGAAGTATGGCAGTAGATGTAAAAACAAGGTATGGCCTTTTATACCTTGTAAAGTTGGGTTATTATGTAAAAGCTTTACAGCGGGTCAAGCACCTGCGGCAAAAAGGCAGCTGACCCGAGTCTCCTCTCAGCTGGTGTGAACATAAATCAGGAGTAACTCAAGTGAAACGGATAGTTTGCAGCGGTACATGGACTCGGCCTAGAGCCAGCGAGCCAAATTTGGATGGACTAGTGTCAGGGGGAAGAGCTGAAAAATCCCACTCAGCAACGGGGCTGAAGGCAAGAGCTTCTCCACCGTCCTTCCCACCTCTTCCAAAAATTCCCTGGGAAAGATCTGGAGATGAAGAGTCTGTAGGATATGCGTACGCCAACCCTGGAAGGGGTGGAGAGCCGTTGTCTGGGGTTTAGTAAGGCCAATTTCTATTTAGACACATCACTCAGGCTCTAATCAGAGGAGCCTTGGCGGTGGATAGAGCATGGCAAGATCCACGATCCTTGTAAAAATGACTTGTACGAGGGTTTTTTTTTGTTAGGACAGAGAACGGTAAAAAAAAAAAGAGGCATCCACTCGCAGTATAAAAATACATCCATAGCAAACAATTCACTATGGATCCATATGATCCTTTAGGCAAGCGAAAACAACCATTATGGTAGGGCACGGGAGGAAGGACATGCTCGTCATGGGGAAGGTGGATGTTATATGAGATGCAATATATAAGCTGACAATAGTGGGGAAAGAAGAGCTTATTGTTCAAAACCAAGCAAACAAACAACAAAAAAAAAAGCCTAAAGGCTGTGCTTGTTCCTTCCCATTCCCTGTCCCACCGTATCTCTTCTGCTGGGTTGGGTACTGCTTTCCTTAGGGCTTGAAAAGTTCTCAGACAGAAAGTAGAATGCTGCTGTCATGTCCATTCCAGTTGAGTTTTTCCTCATTAACTAACCTTCCGTTTTTTTGCTGTTTGGGAACGTGTAATAGGGAGGGGTGGAATCGCCATACGGCGTGGGTGGGGTTTGCAATTGGTATTTCTCCCTATTCACGCTCTGCTACTGTGCTACCAAATCTCATTTATAGCTGATCGGTAACGATTAAAGATCAAAACTGTCAACGGTTGGCACGTGGAATTAAAAATACGGCATTTTCATCCAACTAAAACACACAGGTTTCTAAGAAGCAGCGGTTACTGAGGCAAGTTTCCTTTAGATTGAAACGGGACTTTTGGTTGAGGGAAGTTCATAAAAGCCAATTCAGAGCCTTTGCAAATCAAATATGAACAGATGGAATAGCTCATAAATTCATAACGTGTTAAAATTTCACCTTGTACTTAGCACTGGTTGAATAGCTCGTTCTCCATCGGACCGTGTAGAAGCGAACCTCCGTAGTCTTTTGGTTCTTTGGGACAGAGTTGTCTGCCCAGATGACCCTCACTGCATCATGCGTAAGTGCAACAGCCTGGACACCTACTGGTGGGAGCATGGGGGTGGAGATATCTGGGACTGAGGTAGGGAAATCATCAAGCAAAGGATAAAAATCAACTTCTAATGGATCAATGGGGTCTGGGTCCATACATCACCAAATGAGCATTCCAAAATAAAGGCGTAGGTAAGTTCAACAGAAAAACAAAACCAAACCAAAACACAAACAGCCACCAAGGGGCACACAGCACAATGGGTTAAATGCATGGCATTAATGAGGAGGAGGAACATGAGGAGAACAGAAAGAAAGGCATTAATGCAAAATGAGAACGCATCGGCAACGTTTCACTTACATCACTACAACAAAACTAACCAGCGCTAAGCGCGACTTTTCGTTTCAATACTTCCAGGTTTGCTGTGTTCTCTTCACGCAAGAGGAAGTCAACGCGCAGTATCTCTCCTTAAAAGGACTTACGTTTTCTTAATAAAAAAAAAATTCCATCACTTCAACGTTACATTATCGGAAACACCCACAAAGTGGAGAGCGTGCCGTCCTCCAACCTGATTTACAGACACGCCATACTCCCACGTGTAGGAGCTACCTATGCTTTACTCCCTAGGCAGCCTCTTTGAGGCCCTTGATGTTGTTTTAGGCTCTTGAAAGGAGCATATTCTGCATCTGCTTAAATATTTATTAGGCAAACCAGAATATAAAAATGTCACTGCTGAAGCGAAGATCTTGCAATTGTTGGTTTAACACTCTCGGTGTGTTAAATGTGGATATCCAGGCATGGAGATGTCAGTTATCTTCAAGTGGGGCTTCTTCCTCCAGGAACAAGTTCCTCTCCCGTGTGTCTGTGATCGGGTGGTCTTTGAGAAGCAAAATGCTGACTACCATGCACACGCCAGAGGAAAATTCTGGAAAAAATCTGGAATTTCTCTCCTGACCAGCATTACGGTTTGGCCCTGATGACATTCACCCTCTCTTGGCTTCTCTGGGGGTGCAGGGTGATGGCACCCACGCGGGAACCAGAGACCCTCCACACTTGGTTTAAATACCTCTGCCCTTGTTGAAGTACCCAGTCAACCTCCGGCCTATCTTTTAAAGGTCGATTTACTGACTCGTTATTTACCAGTCGTGGGTTTTCTAAGCACAATTTCAAAATGCAGTGGGTAAAGTGCAGGAAAAGCACGCCAAGAGTTGCTGTTTGGTTGTTTGTTGGTTTTGTTTTGGTTTTTTTTTTTTTTTTTCCTAAAAGAATGTGCTAATTAATTAACCAAAGCATAAATGACTCTAATATTTCATCACTGACAGTTGCCACAGTTTGTCTGCTCCATGGGCAATTCTAGCTCCTGAAACTCTTTGATCACTCCCGTTTTATGGGTTTGTAATTCTTACGCAGAACCTCGGGAAGTCGCAGCCTTCATAAGGGAAAACAGAGGACACGAGGATGTTTAAAAGGGATGAGAAGCCGTTAGGTTCAACCTGCTTCTTGCGTGGCTTCTTTCATCAAAAGCTGCTTTCTAAGAAGCTTGAATCTCAGCGTTGAAGGAAATGAAACAACCTGGCTGTTGTTGTAGGGACCCAAAACTCAAGCACACAATCCACACAGGGAGGAACGGGCAGCTGAATCTTTTTTTTTGGCCCCAACCTGGTGAATAAAAGTTCTGCAAATTGAAAGTCAACAGCTTTTTTCCCTGAAGTTTTCCAAAAGAGTTGGCTGTAATCTTTGGAAGGTGAGCAATACCTGTTTCTGCTGGTTTGTTTTTTGTTGGGTTTTTTTTTTTTTTTTACAAACTTATGCTGGATGTTGATGCGACTGGAGCTGAGGGGATATTTTAGCAAACACTGCACTTGTTTCTCTTTTTCTTTCCCAGACTGAAAAGTGAAGTCCTGCTGTAGAGGAGATGATGAAGGGAGGCTGGGTTTAGCAAAATCAATGGTCAGACTTGATCAATCAAGAAAATTCAGTTTCTCAAACACGTCCCCACTGACCTGAGGAAGAGGGAAATGTCTATAATCCACTGGTGGCTGAAAACAGGTACCTAAATCGTGCCTCCATTTCCCATCAAAGTTTCGTTTGCTATTATTTATGGACATCTCATTTGGAAATCGCAACCTTTTGCCAGAAAAGATTTTCTTGCTCTTTTTGGAGCTGTTTTGTGAATTTTGCATGTTCTATAACTTTAGTTTCCACACCGCATGCACACCAAAGTGTGTCTACATATACGCGAAACGGGCACGCAAAGACACAGTTTTTGTTGCCCAGGGTACGTCAGCTCATCCGTTGCTTGGGGAACACAGCTCCTGCGCTTTCCTGCTTTGCTAAAAGCTTTTTTTTTTTTTTTTTTTGAGATATTTCTCCAGGAATGATCCAGGCCACAGGCTCCTTTCAGTGGCTGCATCCCACCGGTGGGAGGTGGTGGGAAGCTCCGGGTAGGGACGTCTCTCAGCAATAAGAGAGAAGCTCCGAGGTGGACTCGCAGATGATCATTGGGTCAGGTCACCAAACCAGAGCCCAAGCCTGAATTACCTTTTTTTTTTTTTTTTTTTTACACCTGGATATTGTTTTGTTGATGAGAGGTTATATACAGACATAAAATCAAATCCCACAGGTCAGCCGGGTGATTTTTAAATAGAATCGACAGGGAACGAAAAAATCTTGAAAATAAAAGTATCTCTGGATCCTGAGGCAAACTCACTGAAAAAGATTTTACAAGACACACACCCAGCAAGAATGACCTCTGTAGACTCCAGACAAGAAGAAAGATTAAGAAGTTTGAGCCAGAAGTTCCCTGACTTTATATCTAATATAGCTTGTTATGGTTGCCCTTGATTGTGTAATTAATTTCTTTTTTTTTTTTTTCTCTGTCTGACTTTCCAAGATTTCTTATGGGAATACTTCACAAAACCATACGGATAAAAGCCGTTTTTCCTTGTAGAGTCACAGAAGTGCCATTTGGCTGGTTTATTCCTCGTGGTCCACCCAGGCCAGCGTCAGTGATGGGGTTTGCTCTCAGTGACGCAGCTCCCCTTCCAGGCAGCTCTCAACACCGTGGGTGCAACGCGAGTGGAAACTTCACCAAATGATGGTGTCACTCCAGAGGAAAAACATTTTTCTTTTCGTTTTTTTTTTTTTTTTTTTCTTCATTCTACTCAGCAGTTCCACCCACCCACCAGTGATTGCAGAAAACCCACGAAGCAGTCTGGACAGCAGCGCTACACAAGATTAATCCTGATTTAATAAATTTTTTAGCGTCCCAACAACACATTGGTGAAAAATAGCTGCCTAAAAGCACCCTGCTCCATAACTGCTGGTTATTTCTCTTTGTGAGCCTTATCCTGCCAGGAAAATCTCATCAGTACGTTCCTTCGCCTTTTGCAACCCCTCTACACGCTTTTGTAGAAGTGTGGTTTTAACTAATCCATTTTAAACTGCTTTAAAGATGAACGAAACAAAAATAATTTAAGCCGGGCTTAATTCAGCTAAGCTATTCACCACTATTCTGCTCCGATCTTTAAATATTTAAATTGTTTGGGAGTCATGCTTCTCCCAAGCCAACCCGCACCAAAGAGCAAGCACTTGTGAGCATCCCATTGAATTTATACAGCAAATCTCTGGAAAAAGGTAAATAATTCATTTTATCTGTGTAGTTACAATAAAGTGGAAAATGAAGCTGATTTATTCTAGCCGGGACCTGGAGGCTGAAGAGCTTTTTTCTTCCACTGCCTTGACCAAATCGTTTTGACTAGCATGCACCTTTGTAAGGCGAATGTTTACTGATGGGAAGAAGGTTATGAACCGGGATTTGCAACTCACCTGTCATCGATCTGGTGGTCGCGCTCTCGTACAGAGGCACCCCCTCGCCTGCGTTGTTAAAGGCCTTTAAGGAAATCACGTAATGGGAACTTGGCTCTGCAGGAAGAAACAAAGAAGGCAAAAAACAAAGCACAGACTGTTAAAGTCAGATCTGGGATGCAGAACGGATGAGCGATTCCCTGGAAAAAAAAGGAAAAAGAAAAAAAAAAAAATAGTTAAGCAAGTAGGTGATGAGCACAATGGCTGCCCATCATTTTTGTTTCCCTTCCAAAGGTTTTATTTATCTCAATCTCCCGGTCCTACCTCCATCAATTCTCCTTTAAATCACCTGCGGATTTGCCTGCAAAAAAAAAAAAAGCTGGATCCAACGTTGTGCATCGCCCAAGCAGAGGAAGCCTCAGACGCGGTGCGACGTGTGGTGCTACCCGGAGGTGAAGGATGCCGTGGGGCTGCCGGGAGGGGACAACGTGTTGCCATCCCAGGGATGAGATGGTTGAAGGTCACCAATGACGTGTCGCCTTGGGATCCTGAGATTCCTACCAGCGAACCGCCGGCATCCAGCTCTCCCAGTGCTGCTGGGGGCAACTGGTGCTCCTGGACCCAGCCCAGAGCGGTTCAGCTCCCCCCCCCCCCCCCACTGTGACCCATTTTCTGGATGCTGAGCAAAAAGCCTCCCTCCCTAATTTCTTGATGTCAGGATTATCTCGGGAACAGCCATTTTACCCCTTTTTACCTCGCTGAGAACCTCACACTATGACGTAAATACGAAGGAGGTGGCCGACCACAAATAACACATGGGAATCAACTTCGGGGTGCACGGATGTGTTGCCCTGCTTTGTGTGTTCTAGTTTACCACGGGGTTACTCTAAATACAGCCCTAAATGAAAACAAAGTCAAATGACCCTGTGAAGTTCCACGTTGGTTTTTTTAGGCGACTGTTTTCCGAGAAAAACAAGACAATTAATTTTCCTGATTTTTCTGTGTGAATAGCTTCATCCCCCACCTCCCCTTATTTTTTTTTTTTTTTTTTAGCTGTTAATTCTATTTGTACAGAAAAAAAAAAAAATGCAGCTGAATACGCTGGGTGCTCATACACCTGCTAAAGACGGGAACTGTCCCCTCAAAGATCTTTACCAAAAAAATAACAAATGTTTCTATGCGAGGAGACATTTATTAATGAGACATTGCAAAAGACCCGCTGCAGAATTACGTATTTCATCTACATTAACACCAAATCAGCTCAGCATGATTAACACTATTACAGCAAATCTGAAACGAGTAAATAATCTTGAAGTACTCGTTGCATATTGTTACTAATAGCCTTTCCACACACATATTTTGTACTTAATTTTACGTCCAGATGAAACAGTGACACGTTTGTTTAATATTCAGGTGACTTGTGTGGTTCTATTGCAAAAGAGCTAAACTTTCAAAATTGCCAAATGAATGACTGGTGCATTAATAACTCCTTGCACTATTAGTTATTAATTCAGTTGGTACTCACCGTAATATCCTTAGTTATACGGAAATTATTTTGCATTCACAGAGATATAGTATCTATTTTCATATGATTTCCACTCTATATTAGCATACTACTTTTAATTTCTAATTTCTCTAAGTGTTGTAACTCGCCAGATTCCACACAAAGATTGATTTATTGAGACACAGAGCCATTATTTAGCTGCGAGTTTAATAATGTCACATTCTGCAGAAGACAAAGAAATTCAGATGCAGAGCCTAGTCCCACTCCACCTCTTTTTATTTTTACCCATACCCCAGCTGTTGTGATTTTTTTTTAAGAGTTTTGAAAGATGCCTGGCAGAGTGCTGCAAGGGGTTAATGCAGATTTTGGGAAAGACAACGAAAAGTTGAAGTTTTAGGACTTTGAGACGTAACAGGTGTTTGTTATTACCAGCTCGGTGGCTATATTGAAGTGGAGATATAAACAGTGTATTAATCTCATTAATTTCTGTAAATTAGTCACGTGGTTTGGTTTTAAGGGCTGTCCCTGTAGTGACTGAAGAGTCAAGCACCTCTGTAGAATATTTCATCCCATGCTGGGACAGGTATTTATGGAAGATAAAATGAATCATCCTCTAAAGTTCAATACGTATCTCCACTGATTATGTCCAGAGCACAGACGTCTGGACTTCACTTGGCTTAAATTTTTCAATAACGAGACATTAGTGAGGAAAAAATAAAAAAAAAAAAAAGTCACCCTGAACGCTGATTTTTGAAATGTGAAACATTACTCCAGAAACCTGATTCTAGAAATTATCGTCAAAACCCCCCCAAACCCCATAGAGCTGTCACGTCTAAATCAAAATAAATTGTGAATTCCCAGTGACGAATAAGCAAAATGAGTGATTTATTATTAATTTGATCGTGAAAAATACACTCACAGAAATTGATAAAGGAGGTAGAAAAAGGTGATAAGCTCATGGAGAATTTAAAACTGGAGGCTCTATAGCGCGTACTTCATTACAACTGCCCATATAGCACAATATATAGTCCCTCAGATTTTATAAATTGAACAGACCGACGTATGATTTATGTTTATAACTAGGCTGAGTAAAGTTACATTTGCAAAAATGAGCTAAGATTGCGATGAGGATGCGAGCTGTAGCTTTCTGTTAAAACCATGAAAAATTCAGGTGGTTAATTTGAGTTGCTGCTAACTGGAGCAATAAATAATTGCTTGAGTCTCCTCTCAGATAAGAGGGAGAAAGGTAATTTGCCACGGTACAGCGTTTGAACACAGTATTAGAGTTGAGTTTAGTCCAACACAACGCAAAAGTGAAAAAGTATTAATATTGTCAACGTGGCAGGCAGTTGCTTTTTGAACTGCTTTGTATATTAATAATACTTACAGGGTCGTTCGGCTGCTCTTTTTGGTAAAATGCCATCGACGAGTGGGGAGTTCAAATGAGAAGAGCTTTTTAGTGTAAACCTACTAATAGGTGCAGCAGCTAATGGAACAGAAGGGTCGTTAGTGCTCCTGGCAGAAACAACGCAAAGGAAGAGAGAAACGGGGGCTTTAGAGATGACGATTGCAGTGTAGTTGCAAGAATTCAGAGGTAAATTCTAATTTTATTTTTTTTTCTCTACCAACTCCCATTCATCACTTTGTAACAATGAAGTTCCCATTTGCATTTGCTATTCTGGAGCAGGAGAAGGGAAGAATTATATGTGTTTTGTTTGTTGCTTGTTTGTTGTTTGTTTGTTTTTTTTTTTTCATTTTTCTGGCAAAGAAAAATCTCTTCTTGCCTTTGAAAAAGCTGAGCAAATAATTCAGCTTTAATTAGAGCATCAACCAAGAATCCCCATGTCAGTGTTGGTGTGGAACACGCTCTGGAAATAAAGTTGTGCTCTGCAGTTCAACTTAAAACAAAAACAAACAAACAAAAAAGACAAGAAGTTCAAACTAAGCGTGGACAAAATCAATTTCTTCTACTGACAGATGATGTTATTGAAAAGAAAATAATCAACAAACACCAACTCATTCAAGATACCACAGTTATTTTCTTGTTTAAGAGAGTAAAATTGTTCTTTAAGAGGGTAAAACTGTTCTTTAAGAGGGTAAAATTGTGACATCTCTATAGCCATTACATGGGGTCTTTTGACAAATATTGCATTTTCATGTATAATTTAATTTTCTCTTTAAATTTCTCTTTAATTTTCTCTTTAATTTTCTCTTTAATATAAAATAAACACTTGACCACTAGATGTGAACTCCAATCCAAGAAAAGCTCCTTGCCTTAAACTACAGTGTTGGGAAAAGAATAGTGCAGTCACAGATTTTTCCGGATCAGCACCTTTCTCTCCTAAATAAAAAGTCATTCTCAAGTCCTCTTCTCACTCCTCATTTTAAGAATTACCTGTCACGAGGGACCTGCAGATCGGCACCCTGGGAGAGCCGAAGCGAAGATGGGGTCTCCTGCTCATCGTGAAAAACGTTGCTCAATCCCATCATACAACTCAGAGCCTCTGTCCCACACTTAAAAACCTGAATTTCTTCTAACGCAATGTAATAATAAATAAATAAATATTAATTAATAAATAAAACTAATAAAACAGCAATTCTGTGTTCAATAATCTTCTCCCAACACCTATGTCGATGCCTTTCCTGATCCTAACCAAAGCATCTTTAGTGCCTTTTTTTTTTTTTTTTTTTTTTTTTCCCATTATAAAGCTGTTTTTAACTGCAGGCTGCATAAGTCTACTCTCTGGATGGCAGAGCCAGTACTAAGGTATCCACCATGAGGAGCTACGGCTTCCCTGTAGAAGAAGCAGAAACAAAGATATCTTGTCAAAACAGATGGGGTCTGGCAATATCCTGCAGTGAAAAGGCCGGGTGGTAATTGCAGCAAGAGAAATTCCTATTAGTTCTTAGGAAAAAAAAATAAATATGAGGGTTGTCAAGCACCGAGGCAGAGACTGGTGGAACACCCATCCTTGAAGGTGCTCAGAAGTTGATGCAGGTGGGACCCAGAGCTGCTTTTAAAGCTGGCCCTGCTTGATCCAAGACTTGGACCGTATGACTTGAGGGATCCCTTCCAACCCAAGTCATTCCACGACAATTATCACGCAAATGGGGTGAGAACAGGAACCTGACTTCGATGCCGAGCTGAGGAGGAGGTTCTAAGCCAGCTGGTGACGGAGGACCCTTCTGTCTTCTCTGCTGCTCTCACAACTTGCTGCACCAAAAGCATAGTGCCTCCCCTTTATTTGCAATGAAAGGGGTGGAAACGCAAACGCTCGATTTTGTGGTAAGCAGAGTAACTCCCGTAGGAAATGCCCTCCAAAGAGAAAAGGTCTTCAAGAAAACGATGTCTGTGCTGTGTCCTGCCATTGTCACCGATACCGAAAGACCCTCTAAAGGGCAGAGAAACGTTCAACCACAATTATCTCAAAAAAGCAACCAGAGAACAGCCTCGTTTACTCCGGTCTGCATTTGGGAAAACATTACACTGTTGTACCAGGATCAGTTCCTAGACCTACTAATATTAGCTTATTGCCAGGAAAAGGTAAGCTATCTACAGACCAAATGTCAAACTGAAGTATAAAATCTGCAGATGAAGGTTATCGAATTCTGAGAAATCAAGAGAGAAAAGCACTTCCAATATCACGGTCGGTTGTAGTGTGCTGGACTTGAAATGGAGGGTTGAATCAAGGGCTGTGGTTTTCCAGACTGTCAGGGCTGGACAATGCTCTCAGGAAGATAGAAGCCACCCTATATGCATTAAGAAACCCCCAAACCAGTTTACAATCAAGTTTTCATCTCGTGGTGCCACATCAAACAAGCCCAAAGCAGGTGGAGTTGCTGCTGGAGATCCTGGAGAAAATATTCGGCATTTAGCAGACTACTAAATAAATTTGGGCTTTGGGAGCTGCGTGTTAGAGCATCAGCTGGTGTTAGAGCATCAGCGATACCTTGCCGGAGGGTCGGAAGCCCAGGGGGTGATTTGGCCTCCTCTGTGTAGAAACTACACTCAAGGAACAAACTGTTCCCCAGCACCCAAAAAGAAAGGTGCCTGGGCTTTGATTTTACAAATATCCACGAGCACCTCAAGGCCAGCAGATTAAATTCCATTAAAAGAAACAATAAGTGATGCATTCCACCTCTTGGACAATATACACTTGCCCTGGAGAGCAAAGCTTAGAAGCAGATTTTTAGCACAATCTAGGGAAATTATATCCACATTAAAAAAAAAAAAAAAATTAATCTTTTAATCATATTAACAAATTTAACGATAAATATTCCACTAGCGTAGACTATCACGGTGAAATTCTCCAAAGGAGTTTCCCCTATGCTGTCAGCTGGAGAAAACCAGTTTTATTTTATTCCTTCTACGCGCTTCGTACATCAGCAACAGACCTACCAGTGAATTATCTTTGCTCTAATGCAACAGAATTAGCATATATTTACATCTTCTGGTAAACTAGAATCCATAATACCAAAGAGCTTCATTTCAGTTACGTTAAATTCACCAAATGCTGTAAAATCCAAGAACGTATTTTTCCAAGGTTACAAAGGATAGGCCTGGTATCATCTTTGTGAATGAAGAGCACAAAATTTTAGGAAATTGGGCACTTTTTTTTTTTTTCCACGCCAAAAACTTTTATCCAAAGTTTCAACAAAGACAGCAAACGAACATGTTTTTGGAGCATCAGGAGCACTAGAATCTCCTCAAAATCAATTCCTCCTGTTTAGGATCTGAAAAAAACAACGTACATGGCTGATTGAGGCACCAAAATCTGAAACTTTTAGCTTGGGAAAAAATCCCACCTGTTAAAGCTCTCTTTAAACAAAAACATTTATTTTGAGAGCAAATCTAGAGAACAGCAGAAACTTGAATTACCTGCAGTATGTCACAAACTTCTCAAGAAATGATGGACGAGTCACTGGGGGTTTTTTGTGTCTTCAGCCCAAAGGTATTAACTTTTTTTTTTTTTTCCCCCATTTCCGTGTTTTTTTTGTTTTGTTTTTTTTTTTTTTTTGCCTATAAGCTTTTTCAAGTAGATTCTTACAATATGTTTCTATGTTAAGCAGACAATGAAACCCCAAACTCATCTCAAACCTCCGGGCACTCCTGTAGCATCAATAATAAAGGTATGTTATACACAGACACACTTCAAATATTTCCTATATTTAATGGAAATTCGTCCTTCAGGAGCACAGCTCTGCCCAGCTGCTCCACAGAGCTGTGAGGGACGAGGGACAGGGCGGGGTCCTACACATCTACATTTTGAATGAATACAACCTAACCTGTAATTTTTAATCCAGTCTCACCATTGAATCTGTTACAATTGGTGAGGGCATGTCCCAGCTCTTCAGATGTTGGGACAGGGAAGAGATCTGAGCCACTGGGGAGGCCGCCCCTCGCTGAGGGGGTTCAGTGTTGGGCCCCTCACCCCAAAAAGGCCATTGAATGACTCGAGCGTGGCCAGAGAAGGGCAACGGAGCTGGGGCAGGGTCTGGAGCACAGGTCTGCTGGGGAGCGGCTGGGGGAACTGGGGGGGTTCAGTCTGGAGAAGAGGAGGCTGAGGGGAGACCTCCTGGCCCTCTGCAACTCCCTGCCAGGAGGGGGCAGAGAGGGGGGATGAGTCTCTGGAGCCAAGGCCCCAGCGCCAGGCCCCGAGGGAATGGCCTCAAGCTGCCCAGGGCAGGGTCAGGCTGGCTCTGAGGAAGGATTTCTGTGCAGAAGGGGCTGTTGGGCGTTGGAATGGGCTGCCCAGGGCAGGGGGGAGTCCCCGGGATCCCTGGAGGGGTTGAAGAGTCGGGCTGAGCCAGCGCTGAGGGATCTGGGGGAGTTGGGAACGGTCAGGGGGAGGGTCGTGGTTGGGCTGGAGGAGCTTCAGGGGCTTTTCCAACCCAGATGGTTCTGGGATCCTGTGGATGAGAAACTAGGACCAAAAAAAATTTAGTCAGGCAGCAACATCAGGGGTTTTGCCTTACTCTGTTGCCATGTGAGCTCCAGAAGCATCCTTCAGCAACCGGACCTCCTTCTCTTCTCACAGTCTACATCCTCGGCAAGAACATCTCTCAGCGAATCACTTCGAGAAGTCAACTCAGACCTACCCTGAAGCCACGGCGCCTTTGGGTGGTGGGACCCTGCCGTGAAGTGGTGAAGGTCACGGCATCAAAACATGGTGCTGCAGCTGGGTGACAGCGACGTGCCTCGCTATTCTGGGGGTGCCCGTATATTTTTAGGTACTCAGGCTGATTCTGGAAACATTTAATTTCTAAAACACTAGGGAAAGGGTTTAACGGAGCAAAGAGAATTTATAATGAGAAACTGTTAAGTGCTTTTATTTTAATGTAGTTCAGGAGATGCAAATTCATATTTATAGTTGGTTTTAAGATGTCATCTCATCATATATTAGGCCTGCTTGCTGATTTCTCTTGTGAGCTATGTCCTGTGTGCATTAATACAGACCGTGCAGGGTTGTGGTTTGGTTTTGTTTTGTTTTGTTTTTTTTTTTTTTTTAACAAAGACTGTAATTTAAACATGCTTAGAAATAGGTCTTGTCTCCTGTGGAGATGTGAACCTTTACAACTCCCGTGGTGCATTGCAAGCTCAGTGCACTCCGTGTCGGTAGGGATGCGAAACAACAACAACAAAAAAATCCCTACGTGCATCACATATATTTGTTACAAATGCAGCCAAACTCAGGGAAAGTAATGTAGTGTAGCAGAAAATGAAGTGTAAGACATACGGACAAATTAATAAAAAATGAAGAGCCGTGACTCGAGATGCTTCCTGACATCAGAGGAAACATCGTTAATGTAGCGGGAGGGTTAACTTGGGGAAGGGGAAGGATTCTTCAGGCCCTCGTGCACAAAAAATAACCACAAAAGTTGCACCATGAGGAGAGGTTGTGTTTGCCTCTGAAAAAAAAAAAAAAAAAAAAAAAATCTTTCATCCAAGGGAACGTGCATTTGTAAGGTTGGTTAATTTAGCTGGTTTGATCTCCTTGGTGTCCGTGATTGAGAGATCAGTGACACCCCAGAAGGCAAAGCATAGTGTTTTATCCATCCCTTTTCCCTGAAAACTAAGCTTTGTAACAAAGCTTCCTTTTTATTTTATTTTTTTTCCTTTGAGTTGATGAATGTATATAAATAAATAAATAAAATTATTCTTGGCTCTCTGTATTATTTATATTATAATTTGGGATTAAGAGTTATTCTTAGGCATTCTGTTCTTCACTAACAAAGAAGGGAAACATTCAGCTTTTCTGTTCCATCTGTTGTCAATAAATCCTAAACATTTTGTCAAGGAAACCTGTTTAGCTATTTATTTTTTTTTTTTCTACAGCTGGAGAACTGAGGTGTAAACAAACAAAAATACTTTCCAGAAAGTCAACCAGAGTGAAGCGTATGAGTGGATTCTTCCGTGTAGGTATACAGGCAGGCTAAAATTCACTTTAACACGAGGACACTCTGCAAATCCACACAAGATCTGTATTTGGAGGGGGTGTGTGTGTGTGTTATACAAGATCTGTTCGTGATGTAAATAATGTGTGGATCACAAAATGACCCTTCGTTTGAGAGCGATTTCTCCCTACTCCGTAAGAAAGCAAAGTCAGGGAGAAATGAAAGAAAAATTGGGGCACAAAGTCATTGCAGAAATGGCAGCCTTCTTTAAATGACAGTTTTCAAAGGCAAGAAAGAAAATAAACGGTCCCTGGAGTCTCGAAGTGCCTTTACTTGTTAGTGTCGTGCTTTAATGTGATCTATGAGGGAAACAGTGAGATGCATAAAATTTAACATATTTTTGTTTGATTTTCACGGCTCCGTTTTGTATTAAAAATGCAAAGGGAAGAAAACAACCCAAAACTACATTAAAAAGCTTTTTGTTCCCTTTCATGTCTTTGTTACAATTCACAACTGTCATCTGCAAAGATTAGAGAAAATGAAGAACCATCTTTCTCTCCTGATCCGCAGTTAAGATGAAGGTGAATGTGACGGAACCCTTTGTGTTCCTCCCGGTATGTTTGTTAAAATAGAAATTCCGATCTAAAAAGCTTTATCTTCGTTTCTTGTCACTTGTAATGGTCGATTTGTTTCCCAATTTTATTCCTCGAATAACGCAGGGATCTGTAAAAGTTGAACTTCTGGGCCACCCAAAAAGCTGGTGCATCTCCTGAATGGTCACACTTGCATCAAGGCAGGCAAAGATGAGACAACCCCAGCTGCCAATCTCTCACCGTGTCGTGTAGAACCTCCCACACGGGTCCATATAGACCAGGGGAGACCACGCAGCCCCCTCCAGCACTAGAAACCACCTTGCCCGTGTGAGTTGTTACCTCGTTCTTATTATTCATGTGGTAGCTCTAATTCTCCAAGCTACTAATTAAGCGGAAATGCCTCCCATCCATTAGATTTTTCTCTTCGGAGCTGAAAATTTTCAGGTGCGTGTAGCTTCAGGCTTTATGGGAGGAGAGGGAGTAACTTTGAAAAGTCTTTGCTAGGGTTTGCTGCATATTACGCACTTTGCTTTCATTGCTGGGCCAGCATGATCAAAGGGTGAAGTGAAAAAGAGACATGAAAATAATATTTCAAGATGCGCGCTCCAGCTTCCCAATCAAACTCTTTCAAGAGGCTGCATACGCATCCGTGCACACTCGGGGAGATGAATGCAGCTTTTTCTTAGGTCGCATAAAGGCAACTGGGCTTCAAAACTCTTGCTAAAATTACGTCTTGTTTTTCTCACATACGTAAGGGGAGAGGAGGAAGGGATGTGCTCTGAAGAAAAAAGTCCACGTTTCTGTAAGACTCGGGAATTTGGTTCAGCTTTCCCATCATATTTAGCTTTTGAATGCTTTGAATATCTGTATAATCATTTTTTTCTACACATTTTCGCATGGAAGGACTTAGAGCATCCTACATCTGAAAGTACTGATGCCAAAGGAATTACCTTTTCTGACCAGCTTAAAACTGAGTCTCAGCTTTTCCCATCCGCACGGAACGATGCAAACAGCCTGTCACCACCTGCAGAATGACTCTGTTGTTGCTCTTCAAAATGCTTTTTTAATGCAGTTTTGCCGTTGGGATGGCACTAACATAGAGCAAAGGCAGAGGCCACCCCCATCAGCGTTGGGTGACGGTCATTCTCTCAGTCTCCTCACGCCCAGCCTACCACCCTTCTCGTGTCAGCCTCCTTATTCCAGTAACTTATTAAAATATCACGGAATGAGTTATCAAAATATCCCACAATGGCATAACAATGTTGTTAACGTACTGGAATACGCTCTGATAAAGTTACCGTGTTCCACTTGGCCAAGTCATGAATGAAAACCACAGCTTTATCATTTACTGGAAGTTTTACACCAATTATTACAGCTGGTGTGGTGGTTCAGATATTTGTGTGTGTGTGTGTGTGTGTACGTTTGCACAACTGGTAAATGGAAATCTCCTTGGCATGCTTCTTCCCTTTGCAACATTTATTTCATGAGTAAGCTTTAATACAAAGCTCCACAGACATGAGCCCAGCCAGTTCATTACGATGCTTAACGCCTTCTGAGTTGGATCAGTTCAGAAATCGTTACTTCCTAGGTGTAAAAGATCAGAATTAGCATCTGTGAATTTTCCAATATTGTTAAAACCACCGTTTATCAGCCAATAACCTTGGCATTTATAAGCACAAGCACAGAATTTCAAATTTATTTTTTTTTTTTTAAAAAAAAAAAGGAAATGAAGTGGCTCACTACAAGTGGGTCTCCTTGTTAGAATTATTAATTTGAGAGTCAGTCAAGCACTGATTTCTCTGTCACAGAAAAGGTTGAATGAGAGCAGGGGATGCTTGCTCCTGAAATTTATGAGACCGACATCAAGTCTCTTTCATACACTGCGGAGAGAAAATACAACAAATCCTTCACTGACAAAACTTAAGTCCCTGGATATTCTGATATTCTCTGTACCTGTGGAGAGCGTCTCCAAGGCAATATGACCACTCAGTCATGAGAAAATCACTCTATTTAATTCAGTCTAGAGTACAAGTGTTACCTCTAGATAGTTGTATTCAAGATGATCATCACACAGAATAAAGTTCTCAATCACTATTATGAAAGACTGAGCACTTTTCTTCGTGGTTTTGAAGTGATTTATTCAGTAGCTGAAGTATACTACTCAGACAAATGCTGTAACAGCTCGCGTACGGGCTGATTCAGGCACTAAAAAAAGTTTTGCTTGAAGGAAGGAAATTAATTAAGTCCCTGAAAAGTGATGCAAAGCTGCCAGATGACTTGTGCAAATTGGTGTTGCACGATCAGGGGGGAAGGAATTAAAAAGCAGGCCACTTGGCCAATGTGTAGCTCTCCATCCTTCCCTATGGCTGATCTACTGAAGGAGATCGCCCATCGTTTGCAAGCCTCGGAGTTTCAAGCAGTTTTAAAAGTTGTTTTTTTGGTTTTTTGGTTTGTTTGTTTTTTTTTTTTTTTAAAAAAAAAAGGATTACAAAGGTGAAGTGTTTAATCGGATTTCTAAAGAGACTTGGATACCCGATTCTGCTCCAAAGCCAACAAGTACTAAACAGAAAGTATTTTTAGTCGATCATTAGCAGCAGATCGAAGGTGCAAAGATCTTTGGAATTTCCCCATCAGCTCTAAACCACCGAATCCTGATGAGTAACTGCACCCTGTGGCTAAGTGACCGTTACAAACACCCACCGTGCTCAACAGGGAGGAAAGGTCAGGTGATGGAGCTTTTGAATGGCCTGAACGACCCCTTGCTGTTGTCTTTCCCTCCTTGATGGACTAGAGAAGTAACAAGGGCTGATGGGACTCAAGCTCAGGTGACTCAAACAGCTGAAGTTGGGTAAAATAAAGAGTCTAGAGAGCAGGGTAGAGAGTTTATCATGAGTTCAGCCTTATCACAAAGGTTTCACCACCAAACACTGACCACAAGCGAAGCTACCATCTTCTTTACAACCTGGCCACAGAGAAGATAAGAGGTCCCGAGCTCAAAGATCAAAGCGACATGTTTTGTTTCTGACTCTGCCTCAACTTCAGTTCATGAGAGCAGGAAGTCATTTAGGATTAGATTTTGGAACGATAGCATTTTGCCCAAAAATATTACAAAAGACAATGAAACACTGGATGTCCGGCCATTTATACCAATGGTACCCAACCATCTGTATTCACAGGGCCTGCGTGCAGGTGGCCAACGATGACCCGTGGCTGCACAAGGAACAAAATCTCCACAAATATCAGCAGGAGGACCAGCAGCCTTACATATCCACCAAGCAGGAACGACCACGGCAACCCTATCGCACATCTACGGCAGGAACGGCCAGGCAAAGGGGGATCACGACGGCAGGAATTTCCAGGGTAACTGAGGCTGGGAAGGGAATAAAGCCAACGAACCAGCCTGGGGGCTGTTAGGTCCAACTTTCAATACCTACGTGCATCCCTCTTCTCCAGCTCTCAACTGTAAGGTCTTTGGAAAGACGTCCAGGAGGTGCTTTTGTGCCGGTCTGAAGACGGAGAGAAGAAAATCGCTCCCAGGGAGAAGATCAGGCACACGCGTGGTGTCAGGGTGTTTTGCATCCCCGTTGAACCTGGCACGGCACTAGTTTTACGAGTTTTTCATCATCATTTCTCTCAGGACTACAGCACAAGCTTGTCGAGGTAAAATAATTCCGCACGTGGACCTGGATTATTGGGTTTGGGCATGAGTGTGCGAAAACAGCCCCTGTACAGGAGAGTCAGGCAGGATTTCTGAAAGGCAGCTGATGTCAAACAAATCTGATTGCTCTCTAATGAAAGTATTTGCCGCTCCAGAATCTAAATCATACACAGGTTTGCAGCGTGTTTTAAAATAGCCCACAAAGGCACAATGAAAAGTAGAACTGCAGTGAACCTCGGGAAGCTGCAAAAACCCCAATTTTTCAGCTAGGTACATCACAGAAGGGATTGAGGCGAAGTGGGGTGACCTCTCCACAGGCTCTGTCTAACGAGACAAAGGAGAGCTGGAGAGCCAAGAGGAAGCAATCGCTGCAAGCCACGAGGATCAAAAGGGATGAGGTCTTTGGAGGCGAGAGAAAAACCTCACTGAAGTTCATCATTTATTTAGGTATCAGGCTTTATTGTTGCTTTTCCATCTTACGCTTAAGATCACGCATACCCCTCGTGCACAGGTGTCATAGGAAATTTTACAACAGGTAGGATGAGCCCACATCATATCTATTTTTTTTTCCCCCTTATTCCTGCCAGCAGCACATTCGGATTCATAACCTTATTGAAAACAGTGTTTTTATTAGGAGAAGAATTCTGTCTCATCATTTTGCGTAATTTTCTTGTAATGGTTTCTAATAAAGTGGGTGAATAATGTAGGAAGTATTGGCAACTGTTCTAATTTTTTAAAAGCTTTCTCTGGGCCCTTGGTCACATCCCTCTGGGGTTCATCTTCTGTGGATGTTTAAATGATGGAATTTAATAAGTGCAATTATTCATGGAAATTGATTTTCGAAGTTGTACATGGGAATGTTCAGAGAAGTCGAATTTAAAATGTGCACGTCAGGATTTCTGACCAAAGTGTTTGTATCCTTATCCAGTTAGAGACCGAATGTAGGCGGCTTATCTGGACGATGACAATTAAGTTACACTGCTCACTTTTTGAATATTTGCCATCAAAGCAAAAAAATGTGCAATTAGAAAGATACTTCCCCTTTGAATCATGAAGAACTTTCGGGAAGAACTCTCGGTCTGTTGGAGAATGTGCAGAAAAAAAAAAAAAGAAAAAAAAAAAAAGAAAAGCGCCAACCCTGATTTCTGGGACCGAATTATTTGTAATTAAATATTTGATGTGATCAAAACAGTTTCTTGGAATTTTCTAGATGGCAGAGTGCTGCTTCTGTAGTTAAAGTGTATTAGTGAAACATCCTCCCTGACTTGCTGGACTTCACATTCTGCCTGTTGGCAGAGCCGAGAAGATAGGAGGACACAGAATCCACAGCAACAGTTCTAATAGCTGAAGGGCACCATCAACTTTCCACAACTACCAAGAGTAGTTACCCTGTGAGAAGGCTTTTGTAGCTGCAAGTTGTTCCTGGTGGTTTTTTCCACCCGATGGTAGTGGCTATCAGAGGTTTTATGAGCAAATATATCCAACTGGTCATCGAATACAGGAAGGAAAACAAACACTAAAGCTTCACCGAACCCAGGTTATTTCTCCAGTTGTTAATTAAGACACTTTTAGTGAGAGCTGACCATTTGGAACTCTCTAAAGTTGAGCTGTGTAGGCATCTTCTCCTCAGCTCTTAAAGCCAAAGCACAAAGGCTGAGATAATCCCTGTCTATATAATTTGATTTTCTACTACTGGGTTAACAGTGGCGAAAGACTCAACTGAAAACTCGTTAAAGATACGAAACAACTTAAAATAGGCTTGGGAGAAATTGAATCCCTTCTGGAATTAAACAAAACAAAACCAAACAAAACCACGACTTTGCGTTTAGTCCCGACCATTCGTTATTAGACGCAAACTTTCACCAGTAATAGCTTTTATCTTTAGCTTCCACAAAATTTCTTCCATAGGCCAGGCAGATATCTTTCCATTTTACATAATAACTTTGCATTTGTACAAAATATTATCATCAAATTTTCTGCAGAACCCACCGAATATTTGGGAGCGGTTAGGCTTTTTGCAAATACCTCCATCGTAACGTGCACACCTGGACAGAGAGAAGCTGTTTGATAAAGCAGCAGTAGAAACAATTTAGTCCAGGTTTCCCCAAGGAAACGGCAAAAAAGCTGGACAATGTGGTTTCGTAGTGCTGTAAAATACCAATTCGGAAGAAAAATATCCCCAGATATCAAGAGTTTTGGTTGGTCTGATAGAATTGAGATAACTAGTCTCGCTGTGCACCCCTAATGCACCAAGTTAATGAATCCCCCTGTAATATCTGATCATTCCCAGACTGCCAAGCAGAACTTACCAATTTTTTTACTTGGAATAAAAGTGCTAAAGAAGAAATGATGAGGAAACCATTAAACTTTTTGACTGCCTTTAAACTTTGAACTGTTTTCCCAGTGCTAGGAGAACGGTCCGTCACCACTGGAAGGATCCAGGTCTCTGCATACCACGCTGAGAATTTAGATGAACTGTCACAGAGGCTGTGCCATGAATAATGAATCTCCACCACTCTCTCGGCACCATTTTGACAGACACAAAATTGGAGTCTTGCGCTTGCCATTAAATTCAAACATGGGAGGCCAGCCCAGGGAATAAGATCTTTAGGTCCAGTTTTCTGCACAAGTGGGAGTCAGCATTAGGAGCGGATGATTTAATAAGACCTACTGAATAAAATGAGCGTTTTGAGCAAAGAAATTGGACTTATTTGAGAGTGTCCAGAGGTTTGAAGCTAAGACCAAACAAAATGGACTGCAGAAACAGCTTAAGCAAGCAGCACGTACGAACAAAGCACCGGCGAAAGCCTAAAAATAAACCTGCAAAAATAGCATAACCTCAGAGGAACGTCTTTTTGTGAAATGAAATGAATGAAAACAATTACTTACCCAAATTTTCAATGGAGTAATAACGCTGTTTACTGTCCACTCGCACGGTCTCAGCATAGGGACTGCCCACGCCGTAGCCAATGATGTACCCGCGGACGACAATGTTTGGGTTCAGTGGAGGAGTCCAACTCATGACAATACTTGTTGTCAAGGGCCTGACATGAAGAGAGCTTGGCTGGTCAGGAACCTGAGATTCTGGGATTCAAAAAAGGGAAAAAAAAAAAGAAAGATAAAAGTATAAATTAATGTTCTACTTGAGTTTAGATTAAAAATAAATGCACAAAAAAAAAAACCCCACCCAAAAAACAACCAACCAGGTGCCCCCCGAGTTACATGCAGAGCTTACATGCAATTTCATTTCTGAGCTACATCCTTCCCTTCCAAACGCACCGATATGCCTCCTCCTGTTTTCAAATCAAATATCTCCTAATGCTTTCCACCTTTAGCATAAGGCTACAGGAGAGATTTCAAATGATGCAGGAAAATGAAAGATGACCCGCAAAGGAATTTCCAGGAGGACAAATTTTCTCTTCCCTGGTCTATTTGCAAGTTCAGCAGGATCCTGACAGTTGATTGAATGAGTTGTCCTGCACTCACAGATTATTTAACAAACAGGTTCCCTTTATTAGTGATATACTTGTACATCCTGGCAATAATCTGTCTCATTCCCATGAAAACAAGACGTGAATTTCCCTTTTGGACATACGGCTCTTGCTTGAAATAACACACCAACATTTCAAAAATGAAATCATAGAATGAGAGATTCTCAGTACAGGAATTCCCAGGTAAAATTCATTACTTTAAGTAGCAATTAATCACTTGGTGTCTATTTGCCTTCTACAAGCCACATTTTACTGTCAAGATTAGAGGAGTAAATGCCTTTTGTTTGAGTTTACCCGGTAACTACCATATCACAAGTCTCTTCAGAGGAGCTGCACAGTAGCTTGTCTTTTTGAGAGCAGAAAGAGACAAGTTACTATTTTCCCCCAATAAAAAGGCTTGCAATATAATAGACGAAAGTTTGTACAGACCGCAACAAGGACAAGGTAGGAAAAAACCCAAATAATAATCTAAAATGATGTAAACTCCAACAAAAGACACTTCACAGTTGTGAAGCATTCCCACTGTAAACCTTGGAAAAAGTGATAAAAAGCAGAATTAACTCTTTTCAGTAAGCAGCACGACACGCGGCCTCGGTATTTTACGGCCTTTCCGATGAATTCTTAGGAACACATCAGAGCATTCTGACAACCCGTTGCACCTTTGGGGAAGTCTGATTAATTAGTACGTTACCGGTCTGAACCACCCAGCAACTTTAGAAGTCCTTTGCATTCGACTCCTTAAAATTGCAAAGCACGGAGTCTCGTTTAAAGGTTGAAGAAAATTCACTGAAAAGCCGCTACTCACAAAAAGAAGAAAGAGATTGCACCAGTGGGGCCACCGGAAGTCAGGTTTAACTTGCCGTTTACCCCCAACTCCCCTCCCAAACTCGGTTTTAATGCAGAAGCAAAAGTTACTTGAGCTGTTCCTCAACAGCGCTGTTTGAAAAACAAACGACAGAAGCATTTCTCGCAAGCCCCGGCGATAAAATAACAATTTAATGCCTTGAAACGAGAAGCTGGATAACGGAGCAAAACTGCAATTCCTCCAACTTCCTTAAGTAGCAATTCTCAGGCAGCGAAGGAGATGGGAGCAGTCACACAACCGATTTGCCTTCAAATGATAATTTTTTACATCTGCCACAACACAGGGATTTCAATTGCGCTACGGATAACCTCTAGGCAGCCGTTTAGGTTAAAACTACTTTATTCAAACATTTCATATTCTTGATTTCAAACCATTCAAATACACGACTCGGGAATTTCAGAGCTAAATCGTGACTTTTTCTTTCAAAAAGCCAAAGAGTTTAACTTCTTGTACCCTTCTTGCGAATTAAGTCTCTAAAATGAAGCTGGGGCGCACGATATTTTTGAACTATTGTTTGAACATTAAAGTTGCATAAACAGAGAGTTGGTTTTTTTTAAAATTTTCCCCTTTTTTTTTTTTTTTTTTTTTGGCTTCAGCTTTCTGTAGAAATCAATTT